>NC_030855.1:23296403-23653738 GCF_000208745.1 Theobroma cacao
AAAAATAAAATAAAATAAAAATAAATAATCATAATAACATTTAATATTAATGATTAAAGTATAAATAAAATATGAATATTTAAACTATCAATTTTAATATTTTAAATAAATTATACATTATTAATGTTTAAAAATAAGATAATTTAAAAATAAATAATCATAATAACATTTAAATTATAAATAAAATATTAATATTTTATAATATTAATAATTAGATTATAAACAAAATATTAATATTTAAAAAATAAGATAAAATAAATAATCATATATATAATAAATGATATTTTTATTCTATTCCCCCGTAATAGTTATTCTATTCCATTCATGTCTATTCCGCGAACCAAACGTGCTATAAAGGACTGCTCATACCATTTTGACTCAGCAGCATCAATGAGTTTGCAATATATATGAATTGCAGTCTCTATACTACGAGTTACTTTTAAAGCAAAATTAATATCAGGAAAGCTAATTAAAGACAAAATGGCCCCAAATGTGAACACAGAGCACAAGAATATGATGCAAAATAATAATAATAATAACAATAATAAGCAACAACTGAATAGGATTCCAAAAGATAGATTACTTGATCACTGCAGTCAGGATTCTAGGCCATCATAGTTCAAACCTCAATAGTCGTCTTCTGATCTATAAATACGGTGCTTAGTTGTGATTTAGTATAAGAAATTATAACAAGAGATTCATTCAGAAAATGGACACGTAACTTGGGCTGAACAGAAACTACCATACATGATATGCTAGAATATGCATGCTAGATAACCATTCCTACCGATATCCAGACATCAAGCCTTCTCCCACTCAAATCCTGGCAAGCTCTTAAATTATACTGATGATTAAATGTAAACATGATCCCATGCAAAATAAGGTGATGCTAATTGTCCATGGTAGTAAGACAGTTAAAATTGCAATCATAGATGAATTCGCATGTTTAAGATGAATAGCCTTAACAAAGCATGCTGTCAAGATCTTAGTCCATGCAGGTTCTCATGAGCCAGGGCTGTTGATCTAACCTCTAGGTCATGTAGTTTTGCCTCAAGCTTCAGCTGATTTGCTATTTTCTTCTGTCTAAGATGCCCTTCTGTTACCATACAGAGTCGACGAGCTCTTATCTGAGCCTGTATGTTGCTCCATGAATGAAGATAATTTAATGTTGTTGTAGCTTGCTTTTCTATGGAATAAGTTTGGGTTTTAGCCTGTAATCTTACTGTACCTTTCAATCGACGTAAACTCTTCCTAGCCTGAATTATGAGAAAAGAAATTGTTAAATCATTCTACCAAAACTATGGTGAACATATATATAATAAATATAAGATACCTGCAAGTGGATTAAAAATGGAAAGAGGGGAAACAAAGCCACACTTTGAGTATCAACATATAACAGAATTCAGAAGCAGGGGAGATACTTAGAAACATGATCATGACATCAATTAATTATCAAATACCAGGTGCCTCTGTTAGAAAGATTTGCACAAATGCACTTAAATGATTGCCATTGGTTCTTTTTGGAAAGACTAAGGAAGGTCACTTCACCAGTCATTCCAACTTGGTGATTCAATTAGCTGCAAGGGATGCAATAACACGTAGAATCCAGTTAAACATGCTGGAGCTACAGCATTGAAATTCTAGAATGTTCTTTCACCAAAAGTAAATAAGGAAAATCAGGTTGAATCTGACAACAAGACTTTATGGGGAAACGAAAACAGGAAGCAAGAAGATTCTTGTTGGCATGATGCTAAGACCAAATACCTCCATAGTGTGCAAACCATCTTTTGTCAGGTTTATGAACTCTAGTATGATGATAAACGAGGTCAAACATGCATTTTTAATAGTATAATATGATCATCTACAGAGGAATGCCAACTACCCACACTCATAAACAAAACATTGACAATAATTGCACCTAAAGGACAGGAATTCTTTTCAGCAAAACCTTACATATCCAAGACACACCAACTTGCTATTATCTAACAATGATAGGGAACAATTACAACCGGAAGAGTTTGTTGATTGCTCGGAGAGGAACGTCGGTGAGGCACAACCACCAATGCAAGAAAAGGGATACATGCATACAGATGGGCAGGTATGCTACGTATTATGATGTTAATTTATAGAACTTGCAAATCAACATACCCTATAGGCCCGGAACGCAGTTTGAATCCGAATTGCTGCTAAATCCTCAATTGGCATGCCAAGGGTGTTGGCATTTCCACTAGTAAAACTTGTTTTAGTGGATGACTTACGCTGGTGTTTCTTCCATTTGAAGCCATTGGATTTTGTAGAAGCTGAAGATCCCTGCGCCAAACAGATGAGACCAATACAAGGCCAAGGTTACCTCTAATAGATCAAATGAATGATAAAGTGCTTGCCACTTTTTCCTATATAGCAAATGGTATTAAGCGGTAAAGTGACACTTATGGCTGAATATGAGCTTGGTGTTCATAAGAGATAAAAGTAATTAAAAGCTTCAAAAATATCTTTCCAATGGTAAGTAAGTTTAAACTTCCAAAAGGTTTGTATGAAGGATAACATTAACCCAAAAGATTCAAATTGCAAATTAATTATTTGAGAAGCAAACTCAGATTCATTTATAAGCGGAAAACAGAGAGAGTCTTATGATTGTTAAGTAAAACCTTTTAGAAGCTGGTATACCTTCACTTGCTTTGGGCTGTCATTTTTCACTTTCTTTATTATTGTCTTCAACAAATTTCCAGAACCCATTGCTGATGGTAAGTATCTGTATCGAACTTAGCATCAACCTAACGGTATTTTCCAATGCAAATGTAATCAGAAACGACAGCAGACAGAAATTGGAACACAAATAATTCAGTTTAGTAGAAGAACATGCCATAACGTTTTAAAGTTCAGATTTTCTATGCTATGAACATGATTTGATTTGAAAGTTGAAACATTTATTAACGGAAAGTAACTAACAGTGCCTAAACTCAATCACCAAGCTTTTCACCAAATGGACAATTAGGCAACTATCAAAGTCAACCCACCTATCCACTAACAGAAACAAGACAGTATTGTGAGAAGTTCATAAATTCAACAGCAACAACATACACCCCATAGTATCATCAACCAAAGATTTGATTTTTAGAAGAAAAATTAGTTTCTAACTTTGACTCCATGCAAATTCACTTACTAACACCAATGACATCCAGAACCCAGATCCTAGCCATCCCCTCCTGACCATGGGTATCCCCAAAATGACATTTTATTGTCCCTTATGAAAGCAAGCAAAACCAGAAACAATGAGAAACCAAACCGAAGGTATGGGTTACATATGACATACCAACAACGCTGTCCCAAAAAAGGAGATACCTTTGGAGGAAGGGGGGCACTGAAAGCAAAGATTTTGGGATGGCAAAAAAAGGGAAAGATGGTGACAACAACAGTACGAGTTGCAGTAAAGAAGAAGGAAAGCCTGAAAATCAAAGCAAAGAATAATAAAAGGGTGGGTGTGGAATGTGGATTGCCATGGCCCATTACCAGCTTCACATCTCTCTTTCTTTATTTATATGTCTTCTGTTTATTTTTTGTTTTGGTCTCCCAAAGAATAAAAAGCTGGTCTAACAGAAAAGAAAAAGGGCAATCATGGTATTAAAAATATAATTTTGATATCTCTCTCATCAATCAAGGGCCTCAACAACTGATCTGAAGAGCTGGGGGACTTTGTCTTAGTGGGTGTTGGTTGGTTTTGATTTTTTAGTTAGACTTTTTTTTTGCTTTTTTGAAGAAAATTCAACACAGGGAAGATGGGCTAACAACGAAGACAGGACAACAAACAATGACATGCTTTTGATGGCGATAGGCTGCCTATCTACGATTCATTAATTCCTCCCACACTTTATTTCTGCGGATTTATTTGTATGGTTCATTATTTTGGAAAGTGAATTTTAGAATTGTTCAAGTGGTTATTATTCAACTGTTTTGGGTTGGAAGATTGGAGCAAAATGGATGTTTTTCCGTGTGATTGTTGTTTCGGTCTTGGGTACTGATGGCGGGTTGGGTAGTTTACTCACAGCTGGATCATTTGTGGAATCTTGACCGTTTGTTTCTTGGGATTATGATCAGATTTTGAACCAGTAAACGTGGTTTAAATATCGTTGATGGGATTATGATCAGATTTTTAATCCTTGATGGGAATATAAAACAATAATTAAATGGTCCCGGCGAGGCTCGAACTCGCGACCTTCGGCTCATAAGACCAACGCTCTAACCAACTGAGCTACGGGACCCCTTTATTTTTAAAAATAGACTTATATCACTATAAATAAAAATACTTAAATTCGATTTTGGCAAAATTTGTTAGATTGGGTTTTGTTATTTTTGTCAAATTTAGTTTTTTTCCTCGAAATTACTGCAAAAGATAAGAATTAAAAGGTTGTTAATTAACCTTGTATGATAAGGTTAACAAATTAAAAGATATAACAGTCCAATATATAGAATGTATGTTGCATCAAAACATGTATCGAAATTAAAACTAAAAACAGAGCAAAGTCATTGGGGGAGAAAGGAAATTTGTAGCTCAAATTAGACATTGACCATGGAAAGTAATGGTCACCCTTTTGAGTTAATTGTCTAATATTTTAGTCAGCATATGGAAAGCAATGTCAACATGTCGTTCGTAACACGTTACGTAAAACATGCGGCGTTACCCTTCGGTTGAAGATTTTGCACCAAATCCTTGGAAAATTTTGATGCATGCGGTAGACTTTCGAACCTGACTTCTACTTATCATACACCATTCGTTGGGCTTTCTTTATTCATCCGCTAACGCACTAATAAGCTGCTATCAGAATTAAATTGGACAAGTAATTAAGGAACACGAATTGGTAAACAATGTTAGCAGTACTTTTAAAGTCAAACTCATGACAGGAAAACGAAGGCTAGCTAGCTTTTAAAGTACCTGCTCTCCTAAAAAGTTTATTATTATAAACCCCACGAGCAAACTTTTCTCACATTTCACATTAGCAATGCAAAAAATAGAGGAAGGTTCTTTTTTTCAGAGCAAAATAAGAGATATATATTGAGTTAAACACCGCACCCTCCATTGCAGAGAAAGCCACACTATGGGTCGGGAAGACGATGACGAGGGTAGAAAATTTGCTGTCAGCCGCAAGATCATGCTCGCTGCAATCGCCTCTTTACTTGGAGTTGTCATGCTCATAATCTTGCTCCATATATATGCAAGGTATCTTTTGAGACGCCAAGAAAGGAGACGCCGTGCAGCCCTTATTTATTCCCAGAGAACTCAAGTTACACCGATTGATGAAATTAGTGCTAACAACGAGCCACCCAAGTCATCAGGGCTCGACCCTTTGGTCATAGCCTCGTTGCCGACGTTCACTTACAAGCTAACAGCCACTAGCCAGATCGATGATCATGATGAGCCCACAGAGTGCTCGGTTTGCTTGGGAACCATCACGGACGAGTCGACAGTCAGGCTTTTACCAAATTGTAAGCACATGTTTCATGTGGAGTGTATAGATACGTGGCTTGGCTCACACACAACTTGCCCCATATGTCGCACCGTGGCTGAGCCAACGGTCCAGCCGGAGGACATGGAGTCGGGCACCAGGGTGCAACCCACGGCACCCCCTGTAGAGGAAAACGCGTTCCATGGTGCGGCCCAAGTGGAAAAGGAAGGTGAACCATCATCGTCATCATCATCAGGGTCACGATTTGGTTCCTTTAGAAGGATGCTTGGTAGGGATCGATCGTCAAGTAGGATTACTCATAGTTGTGGAGATGAAGTTGGCACTCAAGATTTAGAGAGGCAATGATCGGAAAAATCATTTTATAATTTTTCTTGAAAATATTGTCTGTGTTTTTTTTTTGGTATTTAATTATTAATTCTATATTTAACTATGTAATTTGCACTCATCATCAGTATTTTGAGGGATTAATTTTGTTATTTAGTACTTTTTTATATTAGATTTTAGAATTACGTCGTGTGCAAAGAGTGTATGCAGCAATAAGGTATGAAAAATCTAGGCATTAGTTTTGTAAATATTTTTTGTGAATCCAGTGCAATAATAATAATAATACTTTTTTTGTATAGTTGAATTATGTCAAAATTACGTCATAATTTTTACAAAATTGAGTTTGTGATATTAAAATTCTCGTAAAAAATATATATATATATATATTTAAAATGCTACGGCAGTGGTATAATATTTTTGTTTGAACCACCTGCTCATTCTTAACAATATTATATAAGAAACGAAGTAATTTATTTAGCTTGATTAATTCCAAGACAAAAAGATTTATCTTGATAATTAATTGGTGCATGCATCGACAAATTAAGGCTGCGAATCTTAAAATATGATGAACACTTTAATTTGTGCTGAATGTGGACAAGGGGCTTATACTTTAATTGTTTCTTTTTCTTTTGATTTTATTTGTATACACACGCACTACACGTTTTAATGGTTCATGTTCTTATATATGGACCGACAAAGTCAATAATTCAACAACCAATTTTTAATCTAATAATAATAATAAATTACTATATCTTTGACAGAGAAATTCAAAGCTAATGCTATTTTTTTTTCTTTGACAAAGTCATGTTCTAACCGAATTTCAATATGTTATAGTCAAAATAATCCAAATTTCAATAAAATTTGCTTTGTCTATAATTATTATCCTAAACACCGTTCATTAAATTTTTAAAATTCTCAAATAAGGTTAAAGGATTATCATATATTCTATTAGGATATATTTTTTAAAAAATAAATTAATTAATATAATAAATAAAAAGATAAGTGATAATATTTTAATTCTGCATGGGGGGTTTTTATTAATAGTCATTTTTTTAATTTATTTTTTATGCAAATAAAATAAAAGGGAAAAATTGTTAAACTAATAGGAGACCTAGTAACACCTATTCTATTAATTAATAAAGAACAAAGATTGAATTTATTATTCGGAGGATGTTAAATAAATACACAATCTAAGTAAGACATCATCAAAGTGAGTAATCAATGAATTGGCATATTAATTCCCTTCACTATGGATACGAGAGTTTCATGCCTTTAAATGTTTTTACAGTAAAGCTCTCTAATAATATTAATAAACCAGTGTATAAGGATCTATATATGATTTATCTTTTGATTAATGGAAATTAGAGAATTCCACTTCAATGTAATTTGTGGAAAGCTCCGCTCTCAACACAAAGAAGCCCATCATGTATATTGCCCACGTTTAAGCCAGTAGTATAGTCAAAATGGCACCCCATCACCATTTGTATCTCTCAAAATATACCGCCTGCAGCCTAGTGTCCAAGCTGACATCAAGCGTTGAGCGGGCCGGTGACCAACTTATATCAATTTCCTGCACTTAATTTTACCAGGACCTTTTTGCATGATTAAACATGTCTTATTAGCAGCTCGGATAGGCCAAGTGAAATCTTGATCATGCAAGTGCCAAATGAGATAAGCTCCATGCACAAAAATTCACACTAGGCCAAGCTAGATTACTTTCCTTATACCACCAAGGAGGCCATTGCTAGACCACAAAATACTAGTTCGAAGAGTCATTGGAAATTTGGAATCAAGTATGCAGCTGATGATCATCAAATAAACTATATCTTATCATAAGGAGGAATAACTTTGAACAAAACCCATGTTCATTGGCAATGGCATTGAAAAATAGACTTAGAAGATAATTATTTGGGTGAGAGATGAGTGAATGGATCAAATTATTGAATAGACTAAAGGATTATATATAGGGTAAAAAATTCAAAGATGGTGTGATATAAAAAAGAACTACAAGTGGGGTTTACTCATCAAAATCCTTAAGTACGGTAGTCCTTGAGGGTGAGAATGAAAGGGATGGGATTTGGCAACACATTTGGGGGTCTAACACCACATAGAGCGGAAGCATTTGCTTGGAAGTTAATGGGTAAGGTAGTTGTCGAGAGTGAACTAGCCGAATAAGGTGTAGTAAGTGAAAAATTGTTGATGCAAATGAGGTTTATATGAAATTCAAAGAGAATTAGTAAAATTGACTTCAAAGCATGCCTTTGATGACATTATCTTTAGAACTTATTTTGCCCCCACTTCTTAGTTTGCAAAAGAGGAAATATTCGACTAGCTTTATGAATACAATGAAACCAACATCTAACTTCATCTTGCACTTACAAGAATAAACCGTTGGAGATACTTGAGGATTACAAAGTTGTTTAACCTTAGAATATATGTTCTACAAAATTGTATACTTATAATCCATTAAATTATAAAGAAATTGGATACTTTTTGGTAAACGGTGGGAACTCAAATTTATGCCTTTTTCTGAATTTTCATTCAGTTCATAGCACTTTGTTTGCTCTTATCTTGTTAATTTGTATTGTTCTATTAAAATGATTGCCAGCAAGTCATAGATTTGTAAATGTCTTTTCTTTAAGGACATAACCTTTTTATTAAGGTAGCTCTATGTCTTAAACACACATTTGCATGTTATAAGAAATAAACTTTGGCTAAAAATATTGTTCTCATAATTAGCTTATAAAAAGACAACTATTAATACCATAAGATATAATTTTTAAATAACAATATAAAAAGATAATTTTTTATATCATAACTTTTGAATAGTGGTGTTTTTAAATTGTCTCACAACTTTTGGATTCAAAGGTGTTTTTTCAAATATCACTTTATCAAAAGACATAACCTTTCATACAAAAAATCACATACAATCCAATAATCATATTATGTGACATAACTTTTCAATTAATATGTCTTTTCAATAGTTACAATTTTTTATATGAAGAGACGTAACTTTTCATATGAAGAGACGTAACTTTTCATTTTGTTACCAAATTTGTTTGCTATGCAAGCTTGACTAGGAAAAAGTCGCGCATTTATTCTTCACGTGCTATGAATCTTGGCGGATTTGGAACTTGTGGTGTCAAGAATGGAGCATCTCGTCGGTTGGTCACAATGAGCTCGAGACTTTTTTATTATCTTAGAATGCCATGTAATTACAAAACGGAGCTAAACGGGTTCGGAGAATGGCTTTCTTTGCCATTATCTGGTCACTTTGGTTATTCCGCAACGACATGGTGTTCTAAGGTAAAAATTGGGATGTATAGCAAGTGTTTAAGCTGGTAAAGTTGAGAGCGAGTAGCAAGATGGGCAAAAGTAAAATGGTCGGAATTGATATGTTGGTATCGAAAATGATTAAAGTTACACGACCTAATTTTACGTGAGAACCTCCTCTGATAGATTCTGTGAAAGTCAATGTGGATGGTGCTGCACCTAGTGAAACAGGCAAAGCAAACATTGGAGGATTGCTAAGAGATGTTGATGGTAGAATTAAAGCTTTGTTTTACAAGTCAATTGGAATTTACGATTCAAATTTAGTTGAAATTCTAACTATTAGAAAAACATTTTTTATTTTTGCAGCCTCATAGTGGAATCAGTCTTTCAATCTTCGCAAATTATTGATTGTAAGTGACTCTACAAATGCAGTGTTATGGACTAATATCCATAATAAAGCTCTTTGTAGATTGAGGAAATGACTACTACACTTAGAGTGTCTTCAAGCACAGATGGTGAACCGGAAGGTCACACATATTTTCAGAAAAGCCAATATGGATGTTAATCAATTGGCAAAAGTAGAGGTAAATGGAGACTTGAATTTATTGCAAATTTTTAATTTAAGTGTGGTTATTGCAAAAGTTGAGTAATTTGGTGAAATTTGATATTTGGCCTATGGAACTTGATATCCCTAAGTTTTGTTCTTTAGCTTTTTTGAGTTACTTGTTTTTTGTATTTTCAATAAGCCAAGTTATGACCTTTGAGCTAGTCTCTATTTAATTAATAAAAGTTCAATACTTTTCAAAAAAAGCCATGTTCGTTATCTTTTTTGGCATTTTTTTTAAACTGCTTTCCACAACCAAATGCAAATCTTTAGTATAAATCCCTTGATATGAATTTTTGATATCAATTAATAGCAGATCTGATTGCAATTACTTTTCTTTTAGTAAAAAAAAAAAACTTAGAAAAAGAATGCTTAAATCTCTATGAATCAATTTGAGTTTTGATTGAATTGGTAAATTTAAATGTTTTCAACTAGTTATAGCTAGTTGTCATACACTCATTTTCTAGGATGTGATGATTTTGACCCTTCTTTTAGCTTCAAAATTAACCATGCAAAGAAATTTGGTGATGGAGGCATCAATATGCGTCGCTTCAGACTGAATCAATTAGTCCCATTTAAAATAAAGAATACTCGTAAATGGAACTTATATTTAGTTAATCCCAAAACCTTACAACTATGCCTTGTCTGCACCTCACACATTCAATTAAAAGACCTTCATGATGGTGTGAAGATCCTCTTCATAATGACATAAGATAATGCTCTCATAACCCATGTGAACAACACTTTTGTTACTTGCCAAAATTTTCAAACCTGCCCCTATTATTGCACATTTAAATTTAATGAGAAAAAACAAGTAAAGCGACAAAAAAGATCTTAGGCAAACATACTAAATTTACATTGATTTCCCATAGAAAGATTTTGCTTTTAAAAGGCAGTGAAGTTTGAATCTAGTTGTCACATCTTTTTCTTCCCTCACTCTTTATTTGCTCACATTAATTAATTAATTAGGTTTTGTTTTTTTAACATCTAGATGCTTGTTCATTAAGTTTTCCAGCCTGGAAATTTCTTGCCCTCTTTCATTTATTACCACAATTTACCCATATCTTTCCCATGATTAGTGAGGCTAGCTTTCCTTAATTCGTTGTTTGTATGGTGGTTATTCTTCATGGTAGGTGACGTAAATCTTATAGTATACTAGTATAGCCAGTAACATATTTTTGCTCTATTTACAAATATAGTTATCCAATTAATTTGTCACGATTGAGAAACCGAATGTAGAGAAATAAGGTGAAGTGTATGAATTATTTCGAGTGCTATATGAAACCCAAAATCCCTGTTTTTCTCTTTACAGACTTGGTCGATGGCTGAATCAGTATGGGAACTTTCCATGCAGGCAAACATACCGTGCACTTGGAAGCAAAGGCTTAGTTTCCAGGTTTCAAACACCTGGCAAAAAAGTGGGGTCTACCTCCGTAACCAAAAGTAGTGAATGTCTTATTTGTCAGTGGGGCCCATAACAAACTCCTTAAATTCCATGCATATGTGTTACTCTAGTTGGCATTTAAAGACTCCCAACAACTGCCTATAGAAATGGCAAAGATTTTCAGGGATTTTGAGACACCTATGGACTTCATGAACAATAAGACGAGCAGCAAGTCTTTTGGACAGTTTCATGTTTCAGACTGACAAAGGGAAAGAAAAGTTCTTTTAAATTGAGGGGAATTGATTTCGATGATTGCTAGGTTTAATTTTATTTTAGTTATTTATTTTCTTTCTCGATCGGACAAACAAATCATTTTTCTCAGAAAATCTCGGAAACTTCTTTATCTTTCTCCTTTGACATTGTTTTCCTTTTTCTTCTCTTTGTAAGATCATATTAGCTGCTAAAACATGGGCGGACTTTCCTTAATGCTACTTCTTCATTACGCATAGGTAGCCGCTTTCAACTCTCCACATCCTTTGAGATTTCATTTCCTTACATGCCCGGTTTTATTGAATGATTTTTGTTTCTTCTTTTAGATATGTGATCTTGAAAATGGGATTTTCTGCTATTTTCATTTGCTTCGTATTTGTTATTTAAGTGTTTAGATTTATGGCCTTTTAATGCATTAGACACAGGGGAATCAAACGAGAACGATGTGCAGCAACAGCGTTGGTGGTCGTGCGGTTGCCAGTGCCAGTGGCGTGGGTGATCGTCATGATTTCGCAAGTTCTAGTATAAGGAAGGCGAAGAAACAAAGGATCCCCAAAAGAGGGCCTGGAGTGGCAGAACTAGAAAAGATATTGCGAGAACAAGAGCAGAAAGATGGTGCAGGACAGATAATTGGAGGGATCTCTTCATCCTTACTCCCATCACTTCCCAATACTTATCCTCCTCCTCATTCTTCTTTTGTATCTTCCTCAAATCCTTTACCGAGAAACGTTACTTTTCTTCCTGATCATAATCATCTCGGCAACGCTCCTGGTACTCCATCTCTTCCTCCAGTGGCTGCCCTGTCTGGTAACATTAATGGTAACGGCTATGATAATCTTGAGGGTAGTTTACAGATAGGAGGTGGAAGTGTGGGTGGTAATGGTCGTAGTAAAGGAGTCTATATTGGCGGATCAGGTGTATATCTGCCCGAACAAACCTTATTGCCAATAACGTGGGGCTCCACTGAGACAAGGAAAGGCGAGGAAGCTCCTAAAATGGATGCTGATTTTTCATTTCCTATACTTGTTTCAAAGGGATCTGATCGTCACAATCCCCCTCGCATGTTGCAAAAGACCCATAGCCCTTGCCATCCTTCAATGGTAAAAACAAAGTTTCGAATGTCTCTTTCCTTTTTATATTTAATTTGTGATCATTTCTAGTACTCTTTTTGAAGATTGGCCTACATGCATGCAAACAGGTGAATTTTTTTCCGCGGTCAGCAGAATCGTCTCCATCAACCCCACCATCATCATCTGCAGGGGTGTATCATCATGTAGAGCCCCCTTCAAACCAAAAATCTTGTCTCAACTACACATGTATATTGCCAGAGGAAGACAAGGCATGTGCAAATTTACCGTTTATTTTTATTTATGTTTGTCTTAACATATGGTGCTCCATAATTTCCTTGATTTTTTCAATGAATCAGAAAATCTGCTACAGGTTTTTTTGTCCTTTTCTTTTTCTGTTAAATACATGTAACTCACGTTTTTGTGCTGTTTTCTTCACCCATTTCTATGTGGATTCTGTTCTTTTTGCATCTCTTTAAGGAGGCATTACAAATGTAAGAAAAGATAATAATTAAACTAATTACATTTCACATGCTAAATATATTATCATTTGTTCTCAAGAAAAGTAATAGTCTAATACTATTAGACACAGTTGAAACTAGAACTTAGTCGAGTGTAACTGCACGGGAATTCGATTCTTTTCCTGAAACTCTATATATAGGCTTCGATCTGATGATTTATTTTGTTGTTTGAGAAGGTAGAGCAGCTGCGAGTATGGAGTCCTTCCTAATCTCAAATTTACTTATTTGTAATTATCAGGTGATTGGCGTCAAGCGGCCAAGGCCTAATTTCCCTGTCGACAAGTGGCTGCCAGCTCCTCCTTCGTTGCCCTATCAGCTTCCCCATTCCCACCCTCACATTCCCAGGCTTGGTCCTTCAATGTCTTCATCTAATAACCATGGTGTGTTCAATCTTGAAACAGCATCCAGGTTAGCCACTTGGCCTGAATTTTTAATCCATACATATTAAGTAATTTTGGCTTTTATATTTATTCTTTTTTGGACTTTTGCACCCTTTATCAGAGACCCAATGCCAACTAGCCCTTTGGAGCTGAAAAAAGTGAAAAGCTGTGTTAATGATCAAGGGAACCCTTCTGGCAATGGCAGTGCCCCGATCACATTGGGCTCTCCAACAACTCCTTTGCCATCAACTCAGAAATGTTGTGAACCAGACTTCTCCAAATTCAAACAATACCCTTTCCAAGTAAAGATGTTTAAACTTTAAAAGGCATCTGTTTTCCTTTGATTTCTATTCTTGGCTACGTTTCTGGCCCTAGTTGAAAAAGTGTGTTCTGCTTGCATGGTTTTCGTTGTGGTTTACATTTTACTTGTCTTTTTCTCTTTCAGGAAAGGAAGGAAAGCTCTGATGTGTTATTCCAAAGGTCATCAGGATCAGAGGGATCGGTTCACAAGAGGAGTTTCTTTACCTTCTTATTACAACCAGAAGAGCAAAGGGATGCAGCCGAAGCCACACCTAGTTTCAAAAATGAGAAATGTGAAAAAACAGGAGATTTCATTGATCTTACCTTAAAGCTCTAAATTGGTGCATGATGTGCCTCTTTAATTAAGGAATGTAGTCCCCCAAAAAATCTTGATTAAGGGGCATATCCTATCTGCTAGAACTTCTTGTTTTATGGATATTAATCTTTTAGAATAGATATGGCTTTTAATGATTGAAAGATCCTTATGTGGTGGAGCATTTTTCTTCTGATTATATTTTTTTTCTACTAAATTCATTTAGTCTTTTATTTTTAAAATCAAAATTAAAAGTTAATAATAAATGTAGCAATCAAGTGAAAGTTAATTAAAGCGAAACATTGACATAGATTTACTATAGATTCATAATAGATTGACGATAAATTTATAATAAAATTACACATACATTTACAATGTTTTTCCTTCTTGAATAGAAAGACTAAAAAGGAAACTAAATAATATAAATTTAATTTTGTCTATACCGTAGAAAACATAATTTATGAGTTTAAACTATTCATGTCCCAATTGATCACAGATAGAAGCCATGTTATGACTAGGAGATTATAGTGGATAAGTTCTCCCCCTGACGATAAACACTTCGAAGAGCCCCGACTCTGTCTATTCAGTTCCTTGACCAATCTTTGCTGGACTAAGACCATCCCAAAACATTGGTGAGAACATAAATTAGCAGCAGGGAGATGGGGTACAGAAGATATACTAGGATACATGTCCAAAGCTCGATTTTGGTGCTGAAAGTGGCAAAGAGTCCCATCGCTGTGCAAATAAGTAGAACAACCAGAACTTCCGCTGACACACCCCATGGAATGTTCCGTATGTATACAAGAGACAGGAAGATGACCAAACCCATCACATTGTTCATGAACACTGCACCATAAAGCTGCAGAAGAATCCCTTTAAATTATTAGTTACCAATGCCAAACTGGAAGTGGATCGACCAATTTCAAAATTCATTCAAATTACACAAGGCATATTAGATAAGTTTGGGAGAGAAATGAACCTCTGAAAATGTTAGAGAGGCAGCATTTTCTGTTTTCTGTCTGGCTGAACTAATGGCCCTGAATGCTAGTCGGAAGCTCAAAGCCCAGGGTATGACCACATATGAGACCAAGAATGAGGGAATGTTTGCAGAAGTAGAGAATTCTTGGAGTGTTATCATAAGGGGATTTGCAAGCAAAACCGTAATAGCAGTCCCCAGCGTGATCAGGAAAAAGGCCTTGGTGTAATTCCACCATGGGTTATCAGTACCCTTTCTAGCTTTGCTCCGTTTCTTTGCAGGTAACAAACTTCGCTTCTCTTCATTGTTTTTCTGCATTTGCAATCAAATGTTCATAAGAGCATGAATTTTGTACCATTTAAGCAAAATCCCACCCCATGGATTGATTTATGTATATACCTTTGCATTAACGTGAAAAAGTCTCCTCTCTCCTTGGGCTTGATCATTTACCTTGTTAAGCCAATTTGAGACTCCTCTAACGAATTCTGTTTCGTTTATATCAGAATCACCAGAGAAATCAAACTCTTCCATGACCTTTGTCTCAAAATCTTCTTCATCCAAGCCAACCTCTTCTATTTGTATTCCAAGTATAAAAGCTCTCAGTTCAGCTGGTGATATACGGGAATTGTTATTCTTGTCAATCTTGAGAAACAGCCTGCAGACATTTTTGAGTAAATCCTATTTACTCTGTCACCAAATTCAGCATTAAATCTAGGAGCTGGAAATGTCAAAATTGAAAAAGACTTACTTTTTTATTTCGAATTCATTCGCCCTTCCATTAGCTGAAACAAGTCTATGTAACAAGTTCTTCTGTATATATCTACGCATCAAATACTCAAGTCTCCTGTCCTGAATCCATGGCTCAAATACCTGTACCATCCCTTTCACTTTTAATCATTTTGGATGCCAGAAAACTGAGTCAACTCTGATTTGGAATTGCAAATTATTGCATTTCTTTATCCCATATGCCTTATGTTACCTGATAGGTGCAGTAACCGCCTAGCAAAGCAAGCGTGACGATGAGAGAAATGAGGACAACTACTCGTACCGCGGTAGCTGAACTTAGAATTTTCGCAAGCTGAAGAATGAGAAATGGAACCATAGACAGGATCATAATTATTGCACTGTACCTAGTTTCAATATCAGTTCTTACACCATACCCTGCTCAGAAATGAAAAACACAACCCATCAATTGTTGTTGAGTTGGAGATGTTCTTATGTGCTAGTAGAAAATGTACCCACAAAAAAAAAGTGACAAACCGGTTAAACTAAAGGGTTTCTTGTTCTTGGAATTGGATGAAATTGAAGTATCTGCATTGTCAGGATTTGATGAATTTGGTGAAGAAGTGTCTGAAAGATCATAGCTGCCAAATGCGATGACAGAACCCCAAACTAGTGTAAGCATCAGGACTGCTGATCCTGCAAGTAAGCCCATCCCTATTGTTGCCCTTGCTTCGATGGTTTCTCCACTTGCTGAGGCTCCACTAACTGAGAAATCCAAATTGCATCACATTTTTCAGGATCCATTTTTCACATTATTGGTTATTTGTTTGATGAATTCTTTTGTTAAACAAGAAAACAAAATTTATGCATCAAAAAGTATATCAGACCAAAATTAAAAATTATCTGTAATGAAATAAAGATAATATTTGGGCTGTACAATTTTGAAATCTTCAAAGGGAAAAAGAGTTCTAGTAGGTGATGATCTAGTATTTTAATAGCTCACATTTGCTTTAAAATATTTAGAGATCATGCTAGACAAGGACAAAGAAAATTATATAAGTAAACTTAGATTAATTGGATTATATACATAAATATTGATTGCTTATCAGATTCGTCTTCTTCTCTTTTCTTTTTTTTAATCTATATATAGTAATGATCGTGCCTCGAGAGTCTGTCAATTGTAGCCTAGTCTTTGGATTGCAAGAGGAGAGAATACTTTATACTACTAATCTTGTCAGCTCCTAGACATGCCATTTTCCAAGTACTTTGTCATGTTGCTTTTGCTATAAGGCTAGTCAAATGGTTGAAAGTAAAACGATGCACCTCCATTAATGTGTATCATGATATTACTAACAAAAGAGGCACCGTTTATAGGGGTTGACTTTTATGCTAAAATGCTAGCCAGGTTAAATGGTAAGTATATGATTAAACAAAACTTTCAAGATTAATCAAACTACCCAGTTAACTTGGCATCAGAAGCTGGACTAAAAAGCTATGAACAGCGCAGTTAGATGCAAATTCACAAGGAAAAAATAGTATGCACCCATGGAAAACAGAATATTTTGTTTGAAATGTGAGAAAGCTTACCTAGAACCAACATAACTTGTGGGATTATGCCAAGAATGTGGAACAAACTGGCACCAAAAATACCAGTTCCAAACATTTGAAAGAAAAGATTGGAGCCGCTCGAAATGAACTCCTCTGAGAGGGATAGCAAATACTCGTAAACCACCAACAGGAACAGCTGCCCCCACAGCGTTGTTGTGCAAGGTAGGAAGCCATAGATAGGCTCGCAGGTCACTGTCGTCGTCATCGGAAGATCAAGTTCAAGAACAGAAGATTTGCTTGTTTGATCCATCCCATCTGATACAAGACTGGATTTCTCTTTGATGGAACGACTACCACTTCCATAATTGATGGTTAAGATCAGTACAAGAATGGCAACTGTGAATCTTAGCATTGTCATGAAGAAGCAGCCTCTGGGAAAGAAAACGAAATTTCCTCCCCTGGTTTTTGAAAATCAGGTGAAATTAAGGCGATGGGTGGTTTCCTTATCAGGAGCTCTCCTCCCCTGGTTCTTGAAAATCAAGTCAAATTAAGGTTGTGGCTGGCTGGCTTATCACAAGAGCTTGCCTTGACTCTAAACGTACAGCAATTTAAACGTGCCACCAATTCCTTGTTATATATACAAAATGTACCGTATGATAGACGGAAAATGAACGATTAAATCACCCGGTGAAAAAGACGACAACGAACAATGTGATCATCTGCAACTTGACAGATAATTATGTCATGATTTACATTATATTATTTGAAGCTACCTCTGCTTTGAATCGATTCAACTAACGATATATATATATATATATATAGATATATATATATATATATATATATATATATATATATACACAAATGTTGTTGCTTGGTGGATTGATTGGAGGCATTGAAAGCGGAACTCTCTGCAAGAGGCAATTTTCTTCTAGAACAAGGCATCCAAGACTTTGTAATTTAGGCGAGAAAATTCAGAACACGGAACCTCAATTTAGTAAGATAACCTCATTAAGAGATTTGCATCCTCCAAGGCTTCAACATTGTTGACTACTTCCATAGATTAGAAAATGTTATCCAACAAATAGAAGGACCGAAAGACTATGTAAATGAACATAACACAACCACAGCAGCTTCCTGCAAGGTCAAATATCAAGATATATACTCTCTCAAATTGCAAATAGAATATTTTAGTCCGTTCAAGATTTATAGTTAAAACCTCGGTACGCTCAAATGGATGAGCTGCCAATCAAAAGAAATACATTAAGGTGAAAATGATATCACTTGAAGTGGAGGAAGACTAATCAAGATGAAATCCCTTCATTAATCTATAATAAAAAAACAAAACATTAAACAAGTAATCATCATCCATATTCTGTGACAATCTTCTAGGGAAAAAAAGGGTTACTATCACATTGATTGACTACCTGCCTCGCTCCACCAGTTTAAAAGGCAGTCAGTGGATAATGGGATTGAGCCGCTGCTGCTGATAAAAATGTGGTGCAGCTTCGGTTAACCAAGAAGGATCTATGGAGATGACATTGCGCATGTATTGCCGGTCAGTGGAGACAAGAGAATGGTATATAACCCACTTTGGATTGACTCTGCAGGTTAAAAATTCAAGGTATAGAATGAGACAAGTTGTAACATAAATATTTGCAGCAAAATTAAGTATGCTCTAACAAAATTCAGTCCTTAAAGGAAAAAAAAAGAGGGGGCTAAAAAACCATAATCTAGCCATCTGACTCAACAAGGATAATATAGTAAAATTTGCACATTTTTGGAATCCAAATTACCCAAGATTCATGTTTTCTAATAAAACGCTATTTAAGTAAGTTTATACTAACTGCTACTCATGTTTTCTTGTTGCCAAATCAATTTCCGTGACTAATTAAGTTGTTTTCAGATAATGAGGGCTCTGGTTTTAAAAAATGATAGGATAATCTATCAGATGGATTAATGCCTAGCAAGCAGCTCTTAGGGTTGATTGTGGATTGTTGTACATGAATTTTTTTTATACAACCAACTATTTCACAACCAAAGAAGGCACAAAATTCAATTAGCAGCAAGTATATTGCAGGATCTGATATTGAGTTATGCAGACAAGAAAATTCTTTTTCCATCATCTTTAACTAAATTTGAACTTGCATGTCTCTGACTAATCACAGCAACAAGGAGCTTCTAAAATAATCACATATAAAAATATGAGCACTTCTATACCAAATCGAGTCTCAATACCAACCTGAACAACACAGATGATGGATGAATATAAACTTCTTGGAAACCCCTAATGGTCTTGTACATCCCACTATGACTGAAGGCCTTGTGACAAGATAGGCAACAAAACTTAATTAAGATATCAACAGTGTACCAAGGAAAAAAATTTTAGTTTCTAATAATACAATGATATTTATTTAAAGACAAGTAACCATCCGTCTAGGGATTAAAATTACCTCCAAACGACATGCATTAGCAAAAAACCCAGCAGTGACTGCCTTTCTCACTAACTGCAACAAGTACATTAGAGAGCATCATTCATCTTGTTCAAAAAAATATGATAAACGATTATTTGAGACATGAAATGCCAAGACGAATGAGGTGGGCTTGATTTAAATTATACAGATGACAATGGCAATAGAAAGTGCCACTATATACACATAAAATTTCCACTCTTTAAGTTCTCAACATTTGTCACTGCAAGAAATCAAAAAGTAGAGCTATCTATATAATTGAATCAGTATTGTTAAAATCCTATTATGGGTACTCCAAAAAGGCTCCCAAAGCTATAGTTGTAAACTCATGAAACAGACAATTAAGATTTTCAGAAGAAAGGAAAAGATGGTCTAAGGAACTGATAATATGAATAAATCCATCATATGATATATTCAAAGGAAGTCTTATTATCTGTTCAATTACCTCCCTTTCGAACTTTTGACTATTGCAATTTGTTGTTATACACAAAAAGTTGCATGCCTAACCAATCAGTGAATAAGCAATAAAACAAAACTCGGGTGCAGAAACACCATTTACATTTACAAGCTTTACATAAATTTTTTATTTAAGACTAAAAATATCAAACTTCTCCCAATGGAAACAGTGGTAGCAAGAACATACCTTCTCTTTTCCCTGTTTCTTTTTTAAGATTAAATCAGTAAGTCACTTTATTTACCTGCGTATCTCTTTCACAAGATTTCAAGACAATGCCCAACCTCAGTGCTATTCTTTTGAGTTGTTCTCTGATTTCCATTACTTTTTTCTGCAAAATAATTAAAACCATTACTTTTTTTTTCCTGTAAATTAATTAATAAAATTTTAACATAAATAACTCACGTATGGGATGTGGCAAAGTAACTATCTTAAAGAAGTAAAATCTATAGATACAGGATTTTTGTACAAAAGACAAGCTCTATCAGAGTGAAATGGAGTGTATCTTAAATTCTCAAAAATGTTTAAAAACAAATACACACCATGGCATGATAGTTAATGAAGTTCCTATGACACCACTGTGAAGATTTGCCTGACTGGAGAAATCCCTTGTAAATATTCAGGAAAGTAACATGGTCACCCTGCAAAAGACAAAGATGTGAGACAGGTGCGGCACACTAATAACTGAGCTATTACAATATATCAAATCATACTTGTAATCTAGAAAGAAAATCCAGCAAAACTAGTTAAGGTAGTTCATACTTTAGATCCATTTCCTAGTATAAAAACTAAAATTAGATGAGATAAACATGAAACTTGAAATGCAGCCAAAAACAAAGCAAAAAGATCCCAAAAAAGCTTGAAGCAGCTTGGAGTAAGCTATAAGAAGTAGTAATACATTGACGAATAGAGAAAAAGTAAATCAGGTTTGGAAACATAAAATCATATGAAGCTGAAGATCAAAGATATAACACCTCAGCAGCAGCAAATCTCAATTTGGCCTCATCCAGTTCCCTTTGCACACCCCTACCAGAAAACCAGATAGACTGCAAAGACATTCTAAATATCAACTAAACTTCAGCAGGAACGTTTTCTTCATGTTGGGACATTAATTTTAAGCTTTTAAAGAAAAATTCAACAACTTTACTATTTCATCCTTATATTTTCAAAAGCTGAGGGAAAGGCAAAGTTAAAGAGAAGAGGGAAGGGAAGAATGCTCAATCAGGAATATTGATAACTTGGTCTTCACAACAATGGTATCTGAGCTAACAAAAACATTTGAATAAAGTGTAATAGAGAGCAGGGGTAGTTTGCCTGGATGGAGAGAACAGCAGCAATAGTAATGATTTCCTCTGAACACCCAAGCTCATTTGAAGCTAAAATCATTTTTGAGATCATTGGTTCCTACAAAACATATCATAGTGAAGCATGCACCTAAGAAAAACAACATTAAAAAACAAAAACTGAATAAAGAATTATTAGTAAAAACTTAAAATATATAATTAACCATGGCCCCATTTCTATTAGCTGTGAATCTCTCCTAACAGTAACAAGTAAGGAAGACATCAATAAAATAAACCATACAAAAGAATGAACCTAAAGTCTTAAGTGAAATAGGATATGCTTACTTACCAGTGGAATTTCTGCAACTTGAAACCCAACCGGTGAAGTAAGTTTGGCATCATCATCAAGGACTCCAAGCGAATAAAGTACTTCAAGTGCTCGGATCATTGATTCAGGAGATGGAGATGCTGGCCAATCAAAGCCCAGAATATTATCAATGCCTAAGGCTTTTAACTGCAAGATCAGAATACAGAGATTAGCATCTAGAACACCATAAAAGATTAAATCAGAGCATAATTCTACAATACTATTAAATACTACAAAAGATTAAATCAGAGTCAATTGTCAATATGTGACATGAAGGAAGCACCAAAGTTAAAGTTACATATGCACTTTAGCACCAAACAATAAGGAGACATTTCATTGACAATTTGATGTAGTACCAAATGACATCCAGAGAAATCATGCAACAAATCTGATTACCTGAATCACACAGGAAACAAGATTTGACCTCTGAATCTCTGGGATTCCTTGAGCAGACATTTCATTGACAAAATACTCTTCTGAATAAAGTCTGGCGGCCAATCAAAAGAATTCAGTCATAGACAATATGATTTCATCTAAAGAAAGAATTTTAACTTCATGAGATAATTAGACACCTGTAACACTTCCCAGGTCGAAGTCTACCGGCCCTTCCAGCCCTTTGTCTAGCAGAAGCCTTGGATATTGGTGCTACTACAAGATTTTCTATATCTGAGATCTGGAGCAACAAGAATAATATGATTAACAATTAAAACAGAAGGCTGGAAAGGCAATCCATTTAACGATATAAGGCTTCCATTAAAACCTCTAGAAAAGGTAGAACAAATAGTCATATGAATCAGAAAAGAACTAAAATAAACTGGTGACTATTGTGATAAACTGAATAACATAATGCAAAACTAAGACTACTTGCATGCTTTAATATACCCAATCTGGAAAGGCTTAAAATTTCACAATTTTCTTTTATCACAAGATGATCCAAGACAATCCACCGCAAAGTGATCAACACCACTGTTAACCGATTTTTCCAGGAAAAAGAAAACTAAAGATAATTTTATGTATTATTTTTCAGATTCACTGAAAATAATGCCAGGAATGATCATTTGGATTGTAGTTCAGTAGATCTTGTGGTAATATATTTTAGGAATGAATAACTTTAGGCAACATTTCACCATTATCAAACAGAGTTCACATAAATAATCCTATAATCTACACCTGTTTCACCATAACAAGAAGGGTGGAAACAAAGATACCGGATTGTAAAATCGTTGTTTCGAGAACCCGCTGTCAACAACATAGACAATTCCCTGCACCAAGCATGAAAACAAGGGTAGACATGAATGCAACAATTGTTTACTATAAACTAGAAAACTAAAGTTTAATAAATAGCTCCAGAGTGCACATATCTTACCTCTAAAGTCAATGATGTCTCTGCAATATTTGTTGATATCACTACTTTTCTCTTACCTTTAGGAGTTGGAGAAAACACCAAATCCTGAAAAGAAAGAAAGGGAAGATTGTAAAACCAGAAAGGTAATTAGGTAAATTCTACAGAAGTCGCTTTATTACACTGGCAGTTATCTCTAACCTGTTCTGCACGTGAAAGTCCCGAGTATAGAGGCAGAATAATCAACCCTGAAATGAAGGATATAATTCAACAATTAACCACAAAATCCAACAGAATGTTTATTTTGCATTAAGCTAAAGAAATCATCCTCCAATTGATTACACTCAAGGTTGGCACTGAACATATAAGTGGTGTGGAATGCTAGGTCTTTTCCATTAGAGTTTTGTTTGACCCATTTGAATAATAGAATGTAATTTAAACATGCATACATCAAAAAAAGTGACACCAACTAAAAAACAGGTCACAGATCCACCATAGTGCCAGGCATCTAGCTATCCACCATACTTGCACCATAACACATATACATCTAGTCATACTCATGTAAGAACAGGCATAAAAACTCCAATACAATCTGCATATAGAGATAAACTAATACAAAATTATTGCAACTTCTTTTGATGGATATAAGTTAATGATGACAAGTCCAAAGATATGCCATGCTACTAAACCTGAGGAATGCTTCCCATCGCTTCGAGCTTCTTCAGTAAGCATCTTAACAGCAACATCAATATCATCTTGACCAGTAAGAAATACTAAAATATCACCTGCTGGTTCCTAAGCAAAAGATAAAATATAGATAAGAAAAATTAGTGGAATTTAATCTTTCATGAAAAGACTTATACAATACCAGTCTGTACAAGTATTTGGGAGGAAAAATTATAATAAATGAGTTGAAGAAAGCCTTCGCAGGAAAGAATACAAAGTTATTGAAACATCTATAGTTCTTGCACTATAAAGTTTGTTGGTAGTTTTTACAGCAATTGCAGAACATTAAAAGAGTGAAAGGCTAGACATTAGATCTTTAATGAACTCCTTTCAGACAAATGGTACTTAAACAATTTATGAAAAAGAAAAGAATATTTATCATATCTACATGTCAGCATTTATAAACATTTACATACAATTATTTAGCATGAAAGAAATACTTCAAGAAACTATCAAAAGCTTATCATTGAAGTGTCACAGTTTATATGCATACATATAAAACCCAAAATTTGAATTTATTACAATCTTCAAAAAACCTGGTCATGGATCAATAGCACTGTTGAAACAGCAGCCTGAACATAGTCTTGAACAGGGTCCTCCACATAATGAATTTGCACATTAAACCCTCTACCCTGAAAATTGAGTGGAAAACAAAACCTAATTTCATTAATCCAAAGTGAATGGGGAAAAAGGAGCATCACTTAAAGAATAACTTCCATCAGAAAAACAAACAAGTTGCCTTCAGAAACAAAAGTTTTGTGCATGCATGTGTTTGAA
Source organism: Theobroma cacao (assembly GCF_000208745.1). Lineage (NCBI taxonomy): Eukaryota > Viridiplantae > Streptophyta > Magnoliopsida > Malvales > Malvaceae > Theobroma > Theobroma cacao. The sequence goes on from NC_030855.1 coordinate 23,320,969, forward strand.
AAGTGGCAGAAGGGAGTGGTACTGCAATGAGAATACCTCAACAGATAGGATCGCAGGCTCCAACCTTGGTCTAAGCTCCTCACCTTCCGATACTCGACGCCTTTTACTAGTTTACATCAAATGCAAGATGTTACGGTCAAACCCAGAAACTTGCAGATCATTATCAACTAACTGGAAATCCAAACCGACAAATAAATACTAATAAAAAAATAAACAACCATTAAATAGCTTGAAATTAGAAATATTCTAAACTCTCAACAATAGGAAAGATACTTCACTAAAATGCTTAGAAGGAAACCTTGACTGGAAGAAATCAGACATTGCTTTTGCTTCGATTGTAGCAGAAGATATAACCAGGCGCAGCTCAGGTCGACGCTTTTGGATCTGAATTTTCAATGTTTAGCAAAGATTTAAGAAAGTACAGGACCTATATGGAAAAAAAGAAGTTGCAAATTTCCTAGTCTTTCCTACCACAACCAACACACCAGTCACCAATTATAAATAGTATTACCTTTTTCAGAAGACCAAGTAAAATGTCTGTTGAAATGGATCTTTCATGAGCCTCATCCACCATAATGACACTGCCAAAGTCATATATACTTTTATTCTATTTTATCTTACCAAAAAAAAAAAAAGAGCCACATCCACCATGATGACACTGTGATGGACCTACAGGCACACCTGAATGCCATTAAATTTCTAGTTTGCCAATTTGATTATCTGACTTTGCATGAATAATGATCAAATGAACATAATTTTATTTTGCACAACAATGACAACTAGCCAACAAGTAACAATAACATAGCTAATAAGTTTATCATAAAATATATAAATATAGAAGTCTCATAGCCTGATATGGAGAATGAACAAAGGAATGAAGCTAAAGAGAGATAGAAAGTATAATTCATAAAATAGAAGCACTAGCTGCACTATATGGAAAATTCTCCAATCTTAACCAATACCTGTACTTGGTCAAAAGGGGATCCTCCATCATTTCTCTAAGTAAGACTCCATCTGTGAGAAATTTAATCCTAGTAGCATCCTGCACTGTCAAAAGGAAATAATTCTCAACGTCCAGGAGACCAAAATACAAAGGCAAAACACAATTTAATAAGATAACAACTTTGAGATCAAAGATGGAGTAGATAACTCACTGGATTAGAGATATCTTCAAATCGAATTGTGTAGCCAACTTCTTCTCCAACTTTGACGCCCATCTCCTCAGCTACCCTTGAAGCAACTGCCTGTGCATCAGATAAAATGGCAATTATTCAGCAAAAACACTAACACATTTTCATGCACAAAAAAATTGAAAATAGTAAAATGCTAACAGTCCTGACATATATGCATCCAAACTGCAGAGTAAAATGTAAAAGGATGTAGTAACATTCAAAGCTACCTGGACAGCTAGTCGTCTTGGTTGTGTGCAAGCTATAACACGCCCACCATCAGCCCAACCTGCTTCTTTAAGATACTGCAATACAAGCATACTCAAATCAAGATTCTCAGCAACCAAAAAGATAGCAAAATAAACTTCAAAGATCATAAAGAGAAATGTGAGTATGGAGTTAAAGCATTTTTATTTTAAGTTCTCTCCATTTCAATTCAAGAACCAAACAAAACAATAGAATATAAGCAACGAGAAAGAAAACCTGCGGGATTTGAGTGGTTTTGCCACTACCCGTTTCACCAACAACAATGGTAGTAGCGTGAGACTCCACCAAATAAAGAATAGAAGTTCTATACTTGTAAACTGGAAGCCTCTGCCTTTGCTTCTCAATGCTCGCGTACCCATATCTGTAACATAAGGAAAAAACAAATTCTTTTGAGGAAGAGAAAAGACAAAAAAAAAAAGTAAAATGAAAGAACAAAAATTGAAGGAAAAGAGGGAGACAGAGAGAGATACCCAGAAGAAGAGGAAGAGAAAGAAGAAGACAAGAAAAGCACGCCGCCTTCCTCGTCGTCGAGGAGGCGGGGCTTCTCGGTTCCCGGTTTCCAGAACTGCGCCATCGTTTCAAGCTCTGTTTTCTTGATTCTAGGAAAGTTGAATCAGCGTTCTTGCTTGTCCGTTTTGTTTTGTTATTAAACGGCTATCAACGGGCTTTGGGTTTGGTCTCTTACTCTCGTAGGCTTTGATCTATGGGCTTGGTCTTATGATAAGTGGATTTATCGGCTCTGTTCCCTTTTGGGCTGATGGAGTATATCTTGAGTTGTTGAGGTTTTTTCAGCCATTTTAGTCTTCTAATTTTTTTTTATTTTATTAATTTAATATTTATATTATTTAAATAGCAAATTAAAGTTTTTAATGGTAGTAAGAGAATCCATTAATTTGAATAATATTCTTTAAAATGGTTAGAAGATAAACAAATTAATCATAATAAAAAGGATTGACAAAAAAGGGAGAGGAATCTGTAAAAACTTGTACATTTCAATTCTCAATACCAATCTCCACAACAATGTGAAGAAACCAGAAACAAAAGGTTTAAACATCAAACTCATTCAATTTTATCATTGATTTTTTTTTCCCTGTTACTTTTCCTTCTGGTCAAACAAAGAGAAGAATCTATTTCATTCATTACCTCCTTTCCACATTTGTAGACAGAAGTAATCCTTCCCCAGGCCTCTTCCCGCAAGCCAACTATCAGTCTATCACCATCGTCCGAGATGTTAGACTCTGGCTCAGCCGTATCCTTTGATTCTTCCACAGCAGAGATCCGCGTTGTAGGCCTATTGTCCCAACGGTTTTTTGCCAAAAAGCCCTGCTTTGAATGGCGGCTACGCTGCTGACTTTTGTTAGTCAGACAGAAAAGTATACAGGCCAAGATTCCTGGCAATTACACCATTTCTTTACATTATCTACCATAAACATAAATATTTTTCCTGTCATATTTTCTTGCTATGATAGCACAGATGAGAGAATTGCATAGCAAGGACGAAAAAAGTATGCAAACCGTTAAAACCCGACGGCCTTTCCCTCTCATTTCAGTTAACAAAGTCTCCACTTCTTACCTTCTCTTCCCTCTACTCATCGTCAGTTTCCTTCTCGTCCTCTTCCATGGAGCTCAAGCTGCCAACATTGAAAGCGTTACAGAAATCAGAATTGGTGCAATCATTGACGCTAATACCCGGATTGGAAAAGAAGAGAAAACAGCCTTGGAAATTGCTGTTGCAAACTTCAACACCAGTAAATCAAGAAACCACAAGTTATCTCTTTACTTCTACGACCTTGGAAGAGAAACCTTTAAAGCAGCTTTGGCTGGTTTGTTATATTTTTTTTATTGCCTATTCTTCCTTTTGTTTTATAGTGTTGGAGGCTTAGAGCCTGAGGTAATTATTAATGTATTTCTATTGCAGCTGAAGAACTGATTAAGGAAAAAAAGGTTAAAGTAATTGTTGGCATGGACTCATGGGAGAAGGCAGCTTTGGTTGCCGATGTTGGAACTCGCGCTCAAGTTCCCGTTCTTTCGTTTGTAGCGCCTGCGATAACACCACCATTAGCAGCAACTCGTTGGCCTTTCTTGATAAGAATTGCTAGCAATGGTCTTGAACAAATGAGATGCATTTCAGCTCTTGTTCGGGCCTACAACTGGCGAAGAGTCGTAGCCATCTATGAAGATGATACGTATGGTGGTGATTCAGGAAACTTAGCCCTTCTATCAGAAAAGCTACGGAAAGTTGGTTCCCAGATTGAGCATAGCTTGGTTCTACCACCATTTTCATCATTATCTGATCCAAAAAGGTTCATTCAAGAAAAGTTAAGGAAGCTAAGAACAGAAATACAATCTCGGGTTTTCATTCTTCTCAAGTTGTCATCACCTATGACGATTCATTTGTTCAGACAAGCTAAGGAAATGGAACTTGTAGGGAGGAACACAGCTTGGATACTTTCAGATACCATTACCAGCTACCTGGACTCATTCAACCATTCTGTTATTTTCTCTATGGAAGGGTCATTAGGAATTAAAGCCAACTATTCTGAAGAAAGTTCGTCTTATTTAAAATTTTATGCTCAATTTAGGGAAGTTTTCCTATCTAAATATCCGGAGGAAAATGAGTTTAAGCCCGGAATTCATGCTCTTAGAGCTTATGATAGCATTAAAGCCATTGAATTAGCCATAAAAAGAACGAGTAGCAACCACAGCAGTCAAAAATTGTTGTTACGGAATATCTTATCTAGCAATTTCAATGGTTTAAGTGGTAAAATACGCTTTAAAGCAGGGAACCTGAACCAAACTCAAAGCTTAAGGATTGTAAATGTGGTTGGAAAGAAATACAAGGAGATTGACTATTGGTTGCCGAAATCTGGATTCTCAAAGACTCCCAGTGGAGGAGAAAATAGTGGCGCCAATGATGGTGAAACTGTAAAAGCTTTGGCTGGGATAGTGATTTGGCCAGGGGACTCACTTGAAGATCCAAAAGGATGGGCAATGCCTACAGCTGACAAACCGATGAAAATCGGAGTTCCCAGAAGAACCTCATTTGAAGAGTTTGTGGAGTTTCAGGGTGAGACACCTACCGGTTTCTGTATTGATCTTTTCGAAATGGTGCTGAGGAGTCTGGATTATAATCTATCATATGAATTTTTCCCCCACCGTGACTCCTATGACGATCTCATTTTTGCTGTCTCAAACAAGGTAATGACTCTGTCTTAGCCTTTCGATTAATGGTCTTCATAGTTCAACAAATATTGCATATTAATCAATAACGGTTTGCTATATATCTGTATGATTTGCGCATAAAATTTGTGAATAGAGCTACCAGAGTTTCACTAACAAGACCATCTATATTTTCATTTCTGATCCAAGTTTTGTAGTGGATGACATTTGTTTTTCATCGAGCGAAGCTGGGTAGCTTTTGAAATAACTTCCCTCTATATGTAATTGATTTGTTTTTCATCCAAGTTTTAGAGCAGGGACTTCATTAAAACACATTGCAGTAGAGAGTCAGAATTTCTAATGGCCGAGGGTAGCGGGAAACACTCAAACTAGGAAGAAATAACGTATAGAATTCCTCTACTTTTGGTTTGTCACACACTTGAAACTTCTTTCTCCTTCATGTTTTTAAGTTATTCGCTGCCAACTATTCTACAGTTTTTGACTTGGTCCACTTGAAAGAAGTCCTTGGAAGGGCAAAGATAGACTGATTGTATCAGTAAAAATTAAGAACATTCATAAAAGGTTCCTATTTCTTGGTTTAATTCGTTCTTTCGCTCAATTATTTGTTTCTGATAAAAATTACTTTGCTGGTCCTGCATGTCTAAATTAATGGAAGACTTACGATGCTGCTGTTGGTGATATAACAATACTAGCTGAAAGGATGGAGTACGTGGAGTTTACTCAGCCTTTTGTTGAATCAGGGTTGTCAATGATAGCTCCAACTAAGTCCGATTCAGAATGGATGTTCATGAAGCCTTTCACGTTGGAAATGTGGGTGGCGACCGGTGCCTTGTTCATCTACACAATGTTCATAGTTTGGTTCTTGGAGCATAGCTCAAACCCAGAATTTAGAGGGGGACTGAAGAATGAGATCGGCACTGCACTTTGGTTCACTTTTTCTTCTCTCTTCTTTGCTCACAGTAAGTATCAGTCGAAAAATGAACGATCTAACTAGCAATTTTTATTCTAATACCGTTTAAGGTCAGTGGTCCTCCTTGATTGGGATCATCTGGCTGAAGTTTTTCAGGCGGTTTTGTTCAAAATATCCTCCTGATATATTAGGTGACCTGAAATATATGCCCATGGTTAATGCAGGGGAAAGAATATATAGCAACTTCACTAAGGTGGTGGTCTTAGTGTGGCTATTTCTTGTATTTATATTGACCTCAAGCTACACTGCTAGTCTGTCTTCACTGCTCACTGTCAAAGAGCTGGAATCAAATCTAGATATCCAATCAGTGAGAGAGAGAGGCTTAAATGTTGGTTGCGATAATGATTCCTTTGTCAATACTTACCTGAAGACTGTGCTTAGTTTCAAAGAAGAACAAATACATATCTTTAACAGTAGCGAATCCAGTTATGTCGACGAATTCAGAAAGAACCGGATAGATGCAGCCTTTCTTGAAGCACCATATGAAAAGGTTTTCCTAAATAAGTACTGCAAGGGATACGCATCGATTTCACCAACCTATAGATTTGGAGGTTTTGGCTTTGTAAGTACTAGTTACAGCTTGAATGCCCTGAAATATCAGCACTTTTATCTTTAATGATTGAGAGTCATTTCTACTCTAAAATGAAAGCTGAAAACAACTTCTTGCATTGTTTGCAGGCGTTCCAAAAAGGCTCTCCCATAGCTGCTGATTTTTCTAGAGCCATTCTGAAGCTATCAGAGAAAGGAAATTTAACATCATTGGAAAAATACTGGTTTCCTCCCTCTGCTGAGTGTAATGCAGCAAACACTAAAATTGAAAGTTTGAGCCTCCACAGCTTTTGGGGTATCTATGCTATATCTGCCGCCACTTCAACTCTTTGCTTTCTACTGTTCTTACTTAAGCTGCTAAAGAATTTCCGGCATCAACAAGAAGCATTCAGAGGTAATGTTTCTCCAGGAAGAAATGGTACTTCGAACATGACGGTTGGACTTGCAAAGTACTTCTACAAAGGCGAAGTTAATCTTCCAAGAAGTTTCAGAAGCGCTTCAACTTCTAGTCGAGCACAGGCTTTAGATCAACGGCGCTCATTGAAGTGGAATATGTGACCCATTCTGACACCCAGGAGGATCTTCCAGCCTCCTCACTAGCTGATAAGATTGAAATGCCATGAAGCTGTCACTGAAAAAGATTAGGAAGAGGGAGAAACTTATGCTGATCAAGATCGACTGCTTTTATTTTCATCATAGCTGCTGCATAACATCTAGCTATTGTTTTATTTAATTGACAAATATTGGGCACTCGTAAATTGTAATGTTACATATACAGTAGGGCTATCTTGTAAATAATTTCAAGATCAATGACTTATCCAAAACCATTCATAAATCATGAATGGCCTGAGCATATAGCCTCCCCTAACTTTTACCAGATTTGGCAAAGCCTGTATCATGGTTAAATGCCCCATCATTGTCTATATTGCAAATTCACCATTTCGAATTAGCATTGCAGCTCTAATACCAAAGAAAGAAAGAGGGTTTGAGTTCTGTAAAAGATGATTTGTTAGTTGTATGCAGCATCCAATGACCCTACTCCTTTCCATTCTATGAGGAAGTTAAACAGAGGATTAGTGTACAAATTCAAGTTAGAAGTTAGAAGCTAGAAGGTTCAGCTGCATCCGAGAATGTGCAACCTTAACAATTCAGACTGGCGTGTAAGGAAAATAGCTATGAGCATATAATAACTTATATAAATGCTGCAATATTCTAAGGCCTAGAAGTCATAAGACAGATGAATTCTTTTTGGAGGCACAAAGGAAAGATAATTTGGTAATGTTTTTTCAACTATTCTTGTAATTTTTTTGGTCTTAATATTTTGTCCAATTAAATGTAGAATAAAGAGCCAAGCTCAAACCACATTTGGTCAGCTTCTGTTATATTGTATATTCAAGAATCAAGAAAACTTAAGTTTCTACCTTATTGTAGTTGACTTTTCCTTGAAGACAAATCCATGGCAGGAAACTACGCGGAACCATGCTATTCATTTTCCTGCAATCCTTTTGTAATCTACAATGTCTGAGCATCTATATGTTCAGTTATAATTCAGATATAAAAAACAACAGAGCAGCTGCCGTTCTTGAACTTCAAGATGGGAAAGTTTTCCTCAGTCAATACCGGAAACAGTTTATTGCTACCACTCCCATCTACAGCTTCGGAGGACTTGGCTTTGCGAGTATATAACTAGAACTTCATTTTATAAAAGGAAAAAAAAAAAGAGAATTTCCATGGAAAGAATCTCTAAAGGCTTGAAAGTCTAATAAAGAAGCTCATGTTTTCATATTTCCTTAGAATAATGTCCCGCATAGATGATGTGAATTTGGACTCTCCATTTTGCTGCAATATAAATGATACAGAGAAAAGGAACAATCAACAATATAACTTATTACACCTACTAATTAACCTATAAACTTATTCAGCATTGTTCTTCCTTCTAGATTCTAACATTTTATGCCATTTTCCAAAATTTCATCCATGCTAGGAAAGTGGATTAAGATGAAACTTGTTTTTGCTGTCATTGAAGGTATTCAAGAAAGGCTCTCCAATAGCTACTGATATTTCAAAGGCTATACTAAATCTAAATGAAGGTGGAATCCTAAAAGCTATGGAAGAAATTAAGTTTGCTTATTCAACCGAAGTTTGGCACAGCTTGGCTGGCCCAAGCTCCATAGCTTCTGGGGTCTCTACCTAATCTCTGGTGTCACATCTACCATTTGTTTCTTCCTATTCATAATCCAGTTAATGAAGAATTATTGGCTCCAGCAAGAAAAATACAGAAGCAATACTAGTCCAAGAAATAATAGTGCCTGGAATAAGGCAGTTAGGCTTGCAAGATTTATATATCAAGGACAAGAAATTAATCTTGCGAGAGCCGCAACTTTGCCTCGATCGCCAGATGTAGTTGGAAGGAGCTCCTCAAGATGGAAATACTCAAGTCCTGACACAGCAGAGAATCACGAGGAAGCCTCCGCTGTAGGTGAAGTTGAAATGCTGTACATTCCAGGTGCTTAAGACGACGGAAGGGGAGAAAAGGCTTAGGCTCAGATCAAGACTTCTTCCAACTATTGAATGTTACCTGGCTGTAACGTAATTTCATTTGTTTTATTCAATTATAAAGCATATAGACTAGTCATGACTGTTTGTTGTACTAACAAAAACAAAATCATTCTTTTTATTTGTTAATAGCTTCCCTGTATCTCTCAAGATTACTTTTACGAAAGGAAATTTCGTTTTTTATTTATTTAATAAACTCATTCTTTAGTTCTAAAGCCTTAGCTTGGGTTTTAAGCCATTTATTTGAAGCTGTGTCAACCTCCCAAGAGAAGGAAGCATGTGCAGGGATCTCAGTACCACTTGAAAAATCTGACACAAGACTAAAGAGAAAATTATTACTATAACAAGAAATAACAAGTTTTCTTCAGTGGTTTAGGACAAACAAACAAGTGTATTAAGTTATCTTCGGTGGTGACTCAAGGTAGATAAATAGGTTGATTTTTCCTAAATTGAAAGTAATGATTCTTTGGTCGTAGTTCTCACGTTCTCATATTTATTGTGTAATCGTACTTTTTGATAGACCTGAAGGCCGAGCCTCAACCTGTTACGGTGTCAACTATTGCACCATGAATTATTTATCAGTTTTCCAGCTTTCTGTTAACAGGAAAACCAGTGGTCATAGACTCATAGTTGACTTTTCCTTGCAGACCAAGTCCAAGATTAGGCCAAAAAATTTTCGCCCAGAGCTTTTACAGTTTCTGCTTTTGAACAGTCTCAAGGCTTTGAGAGTTCAGACGGTCTGAACATGTATCATACCCAATTAACAAACCTTTTCTTTCATTAGTTGCGATTTCGTATACGTTTTACGTGTTCTTTAACAACATGAACAAGACTTTTTGCTATGATGTCGAAGCCCAAAAACCTAGCTGTATCATTTTTGCCAATAGAGTTTCGAAGCTTTGGCTTTTCTTTTCTGTGTTCATCTCTCTCCTTCTCGTTTTCTCCTATGGAGAAGAGACCACGAAGGATGACAAAGTTACTAACATCGGTGCAATCATCGACGTTGATTCGCGCATTGGAAGAGAAGAGAAAACAGCCTTGGAAATTGCTGTTCAAAGTTTCAACGACAATGATTCAAACAATCACAAACTCTCCCTCCATATTCAGGACTCTCGAAGAGATCCCCTCGTAGCTGCTACTGCTGGTTAGTCATCTTTTTATCTCGATTCTGCTTCCTTTGTGTTAGTCGGAATCATCATATATTAATGGGGTATTTACTAATACTAGTATACTAAATTTGATTGCAGCTCAGAAGTTGATTAAAGAAAAAGAAGTTAAAGTGATCATTGGCATGGAGACATGGGAAGAAGCAGCTCTGGTTGCTGACATCGGAAGCCGAGCTCAAGTTCCGGTTCTTTCTTTTGCAGCGCCAGCCGTCACACCACCATTAGCAGCCTCTCGCTGGCCCTTCTTGGTAAGAATGGCTAGCGGTGATTCTGAGCAAATGAAATGTATTGCAGCTATCATTAGTTCATTCAACTGGAAAAGGGTTATAGTAATTTATGAAGACGATGCCTTTGGTGGTGATTCTGGGAAGTTAGCTCTTTTATCTGAGGCTCTTCAAGATGTCGGTTCAGAGATTGACTACCGATTGGTTCTTCCACCATATTCTTCTCTGTCTAATCCAAACAAAGTTGTGCAAGAGGGGTTGATGAAGCTACTGAACATACAATCTCGGGTTTTTATTGTTCTTCAGTCATCCTTATCAATGACAATACATTTGTTTGATAACGCCAAGAAGATTGGAATTTTAGGAAGACACTCAGCTTGGATAGTTACAGATACCATCTCGAGTTACCTCGACTCTTTTAGCAGTTCCGTGATTTCCTCTATGGAAGGTACTTTAGGAATCAAGACCTACTATTCTGAGGATAGTAGTCTTTACAAAAAATTTTATCCCCAGTTCCGGAAAAGTTTCAGAAATGAATATCCAGAAGAAGATAACTTTCAACCAGGTATTAACGCCTTACGAGCATATGATAGCATTGGAATCATCACACAGGCCATGGAGAGAATGAAAATTGATGACAACAGTCCGAAAACATTGTTGGAAAATATTTTTTCAAGCAATTCTACTGGTTTAAGTGGTGAAATTCGTTTTGAAGAACGCAAGCCGTCACATGATCCTATACTAAGGATTGTAAACGTGGTTGGAAAAAAATATAAAGAGTTGGACTTCTGGTTGCCAGAGATTGGGTTGTCAAAGAACTATGAAAAGAACAATGAAACTGGTTATCTTGGTGATATATCTGTAGACTTGGCTGGTAGAGTCACTTGGCCTGCTGACCTAAAGCTAGTTCCAAAAGGATGGGCAATGCCCACAAATATGAAGCCAATGATTATTGGAGTCCCGGCTAGAACCTCATTTGAGAAATTTGTAAAGGTTGAAGATGGTAAGTATCCAGGCGAGAAGCATTATGATGGTTTCTGCATTAAACTTTTCTATGAAATTCTTGGGGTTCTGGAGTATGCTCTACCCTATAAATTTGATCCCCACAATGGCACATATGATGAACTTGTTCACAAAGTCTACAACAAGGTAATATCCCTTTCTCTCTCAATTGATTATTTATCAATGTTTTGTTAAGAATCTTGATTCTTGTGATGAATAATCTATGCGGAAAGAAAAGCTTCATATAATTTGCCCATACTTCCAAGCTGTCTCATACTTCAGATTTTAACCCCTGCCCAGCTTTTCTTATAGTTGCAAGAGTTAATGGCATATCTTTTCTATGGTCGGTATCTTTCTGATAACTACTCTTTATAATCAAACAACCATTAATTTGATGTTAACTTGTTGTATTAAACAATTTCTGAATTAATGAATAATTAGAGGTTTCATTCATGGAACTGTGAAAGCAAGCCCTTCTAACGAAAGCCAATAATGTCAGTATCACCGCGTCAGGAAAGAAAAAAAAATCAAGGCAAAGATTATTCACTTCGAGCTGATCTCCTACGTTGGATACAACACCCCGAAACTTCTTATTCTTATTTTAAATTCCTTGATCTGTTTTTCGCTGAATTATTTATAATTCAATTATACTTCTAAAAAAAATGGTTTACTTCTATGAAAGTTCGTAGATAAGTTGTCTGATTTTGACTTAATCCTCTAGACACTTCGACAGTGATGTGAAGAAAACCTAAGATGATGACCGAGAAGATCAAATGATTTACGGATTCTTGTTTTGTTTTCTTATTTCTATAATTTTGTCTTGATAAGATGTTTTTTGTTTGTTTGTCTTGTGTACCAAAATCAATGGAAGACTTATGATGCAGCGGTTGGGGACATAACTATACTAGCTACAAGAACAAAGTACGTGGAATTTACTCAGCCATATGCAGAGTCAGGGCTGTCCATGATCGTACCGGCGAAGCCCGAGGGCTCAGCATGGATTTTCCTGAAGCCTTTCACCACGGAAATGTGGTTGGTGACTGGTTGCATCTTAATCTACACAATGCTCATAGTTTGGTTCTTGGAGCACCAGTCCAATCCTGAATTCCGAGGTCCGTGGAACAATCAGCTTGGCACGGCACTTTGGTTCACTTTCTCCTCCCTTTTCTTTGCCCACAGTAAGTTTCAATGTCAAACCAAGAACACTCTTACTTTTCAAACTTTTCTGAACATAAATGAACGACTGACAGTCTGATGTAGACATGCATTAAAATCCAACCTTAATCGGTACGTAAAGACGTAATTTGTTAGCTGGCAAAACAGCACATTGACGTATGGAAAGCTCTTCTCCGATCGATAGGTGACAGAAAAATATGGCATTAAATTCAAAAACAAATTTCCATTGTTTGTGGATGGAATTAAGCTTTTTTATTTGTGAGGCTAAAACCATTCATTATTTCCATTGTATTGTTTGACTCATGCAGGGGAGAAAATTAACAGTAACCTCACTCGAGTGGTGGTTGTAATATGGCTCTTTGTTGTGCTGATCTTAAACTCAAGCTACACTGCTAGCCTAACTTCAATGCTCACCGTGCAGCGATTGGTACCAAATATTACAGATATTGAATCGCTAAAGAGGGCCAACATGAAAATAGGCTGTGATGGTGATTCATTTGTAAGGACCTACTTGGAGGAGGTCCTTGAGTTTAGAAGTAATAATATCGAAAATGTCAGCGGTGAATACAGTTATGAAGGGGAATTCAAGAGCAGCCACATAGCTGCCGCCTTTCTTGAACTTCCGTATGGGAAAGTTTTCCTCAGTGAATACTGCAAGCAATTTACCACCACCACACCTACGTTCAGATTTGGTGGATTAGGCTTCGTAAGTATATTACTAGTACTAATTAATGCATAATCTTAAATTTTCTATCAGGAATTACTTTAGGAAAAGCTGAAAAAGAAAGAACAATACTTTTCCTGGAAAGAATCTCTATACCTCTACTTTTGGTGCACTTGGTAATACTACTGAACTCTGAAGGTGCCTATATATGCATATTTGCTTTGAAACTTGGAACTCCACCTGGGTTGGTACAGACTAAAGAAACAATATATATAGTTTCTTACTCCGAATCTGCCTATAAACTCATTCAATATTTTTCTTCTTTCCTGAATATACATTCTTTAGTGTTGCTAGTTTACCAACATATCTTTTCTACAAAATTGGCAAAATGAAAAACTTCTACAACTTCTATGCAGGTATTTCAGAAAGGTTCTCCGATGGCCGCTGATTTTTCAAGAGCCATTTTAAAATTATCTGAAGATGGAACTCTGAAGAAATTGGAAGAAAAGTGGTTTGCTCCTTCACTAGTGTGTTCAGCCGATGTAACCGACGACAGTAGAACCGACAGCTTGAGCCTCCACAGTTTCTGGGGTCTTTACCTTATATCTGGGGCCACATCCACCTTTTGTTTTCTACTCTTCCTCGCCCACTTACTAAGGAAATATGGCAGCCAAGAGGATCATGCCGGTAACTTATCTCTAGTCGATGAGAGTGTCTGGATTAGGGCAATTAGAGTTGCCAGATATCTTTATCATGGAGAGGTTTGTATTCAAGGGGAAGCTTCACCAGCGCCTCTAGCACCAGATATCAACGAATGGAACTCTCGAAGGTGGGATTATGAGAGTCCAACTGACACGAACATGGAGAATCTCGAGGTGACATCTCAAGAAAAAGCTGAGATTGAAATGATGTAGGATTCTTGGATTGCAAGCTCTATATCTTAAATGGCAACTGGGATTTATTGATAACTATCATCTGTTCATGTTCAATCCAGTTGTAATGTAAATGTATACCGCGCGTCAATCTATCTCTTGGAAGATTTATATTAACTTACCATTGATGGGTATTGAGGATGAAAATACTTTGGTAGCCATCTTTACTTCACCCTGAACAAATTAGAATGTAACTATTTTCAGCTTAAAACTTTATAGGAATTAGTCTTCTTTTCCTTTTGATTATTATTCTAATGCTCTAGACGATGCTTAAACGGAAATGAAAACTGCAATCGAAAATTGACACGGAATGATGGATATTTTAATCTGGTTTATTCAGTTTAGTCTCCGAATCTAGAAATCAATTGCTGATCAAGGAACCGCTTGGTAACCGGATTAAGACTAGTTATATAATCAACGAAAAAGGGGTGAAGAAGTCAAGAAACAATGGAAAGCCGTGTGCCTTGGAAAGTCAGCAGAAAGTGTAGCAGACAAAAGACTTCTAAATCAATCAAAGGAAATACATTTACATGTCCAAGACCCAAACTTACTCACGCGGTTATCCTATCCTCCATGGATAGGTAGCCAAAAAAAAAAGAAGCCTTTCTCACGCGGTAGAACCATGGGCATTCGGCAACTGCTTTTTCGAAGCGTCCAGAATTTGAGCTCCAGACCAGCGTGGTCCAATACTAGACTCGCCTACTTATCTTCGAATAGTGAGGCATATGCAACTAAGGGACAAGATTCAGAGAGCCATTCTGTCTGGCCACTAATGCTTGATTTGCACCCAAGCCGAAGTATATTGTTTGAAGCAACAGCCCAGTCCAATTGTTTTGTCGTTACCAGTCAAATGATGCACAAGAACAGTGTCAAGCTTATTTAAGTTCACTATTAACTTAAGAAATTAAGTCACATTCTACATAATCAGGTCTGAAAAATCATCCTTGAGAAATTAACTGTCACTAAGATACAGCCCTCCACACACTCTAACAAGCGTGCAATGGTTCCTCAAATACACTAACTTGAATAGGATTGGGAACTCAAATCCCTAACCCTATCCAATCAACATTAAAGCAATCTCCAGAGGACTACAATGGCTGTTGTTAGTCCACAATGAATCTAGAAACTCATCAGCATCCTCTATCAAACAAAACTTGTCCTGAAAAGAGTTGGTTTAACACATCAATGACTTCTGTTCATATTCTTCAGGTGCAAACAGATTCTCCAAATTTTGATCCTCATTTTACTCTGTTTCATGCATCAAACTACCGGTAGCCTCTTCCTCTTCCACGTCCTCCCCAACCCCTCCCCCTGCCTCTACCACCACCACCCCTCCCACCGTAAGATATACCTTCCAACGCTCTGTTAACTAGCTGGTTTTGCATGCCACCTGCTCCACGGCCCTTCTTTGTTGACATATTATTGGATCCATTAGAAGCATTAGCAGGTCGCTTCACCCTGCACAACAATTATGCAACATAGAAAATGTTTTGTTTCAGGGGCACACTATAGCAAGAGTCCACTTGACACATGTTTGAAAAAGAACATAGTTTGATTTGGTTCAATTTTCTCAGTAAAGCCGAAAATAAATTAAGTAACGGTAGGAAGAAATCTAACAATGAGCAGGAAACAACTGTTGAAGATCAAACAGGTAACTTACCCAGTTGAAGTTGAACCGGAAGGCACAGAAGGTTTTATAACTTCTTTCCAAGAGAGATTGACACTCTTATCTCCAATAAATGAAGGTGTTTTTGAATGTAAGGGCTGAACAGGTAAATAATAAAAGATAAGCTGCTGCTGATAGTTTACATGCATATAATTATAAGACAAGTTTCACTCCCCTTTACCTTTGTCATAGCTAGAATGTTATTGCAGGTACGCAACCCAGTTGTAGTATTCTGCTTTTGAGTTTTCTGCAAGCAGAAAATGAAGAATGAAGTCCGGAAAAAAAAAAAGAGAAGAAACAGAGAACAAACTAAAAGTTGGGGGGATTTTAAGAAAATACTCACAATGCTATCCTTTGCTTCATCAGACTTAGCAGCTGCCATAGCTTTGTTGTGCTCAGCCATTCCCTGAGTTAATTTCTTCATGGTGGCCCTAGTTAGGTCTTCAACATTACTCAATCTGAATCAACATTCAAAAAGTTAGTATGAACAGTATACAAGAATTATCAACAATGATAACAATTCAACTGAGGATGATAGGTTTGACATCACTTCAAATTTTGTTTTCCCTTAGAGCATTCTAGACTGATTCGTGAAGTTAGGTTTCATCCAAACCTGGACATCTATGTTGAAGTTAAATAATGGATTACAGCCCTACCTTAGGCAACCTTAAAGCAATTGCTTGTTTGGTAACAAATTGTGGAAGTTCGTTTAATAGCTTGTATACATATTTTTATTTAAAAATAAGATTCATTGAAAAAAATCTCAATTAATCCCTTGATTCAACATATATATCAGTTTAAGGACTTATCCAAAACTGGTAAGAAAATGGGAGTCAAAAAAGAAACAGGTCACCAGCAGATTTCAGTCTAATCTACTTCTTTTAGTTATACCAAAATAGCTCACAGCAAATTTTATTGATATAGAAGTCCTGTTCCTCAATTTCTGTTCACTCCTACAGCAAGAATTTTTAAATTAAAAAGAGACCACAAATATGTCTTCCACACAATCAACTTTTTGGTCTGTACTTGCACCAATAATTGCAAATAAATTTTGACTGTCATTAAACAGAAGAAACTTTCATCAAGATACAGTAAGAAAAAATGAATCAGGTATTTTTTATTTTTAAAAAATTATACATATAAGCAGCATAGGAAAGAAGAGAGGCTCACTTACCTCTCAGTAAAGTCCTTATAAAACTCTGAGAAGTCCTCCCCAAGCCTATCTGATGGTTGACCAGTCACAATCTTGTAACCACATAAACTATTTAAGGCATTGGGAGCCTGTGTAACAACAATAATCAAATAAGCATTTGCAAAATAGAAATTTATGCAACAGGATGGTGAGAAAGGAAATTTTGTTTTAAAAAAAAAAACTTTAAAAACCTTGTGAGCTAAATGATGAAATGCAAACAACAAGCATTCAACATAGGTAAAGTTCATTTCTTCTCCAGTCTTCCTCCGAGGCATGTACTTCTGAGAAAGAAAGATAAAAAGATTTATTAGCAAACAGAGTCAATATAAACATATACATGTGTGAGACAATTATAATCATTTATCACAAAAACTCCAAGAATTCAATATGATATGATAAGAAAATGCATGCCCACACCTTCAAAAGCTGAACAACAGAAGGAAGAATCTGGCGTGAATCCTGTGGTGTTGTGTAAGGTGAAATTTCTGCTAATGCTTTGAGCAAATCTAGCTTTCGTTCCTCTGGAAGCTGTAAGACACAAACATTTTAGAATATATTCCTATTTAAGTACTAGCTACTTAGTAGAAGAAATAGAGGGTCATGACAGAGTCTTCACGAAGCAGAGTTCCTCAAGAATATAATGGATGTTAGTATATGTTAAGTTGTTCATAAATTTTATAAATCCAGTTAATATCATTGCCCATGAGCTGCTTTCAAGCAAACTCAGCTGCCATTCAGAATTTAGTCTGAATTATATGACATGCAACTGTCCCATTACCACTTCCATGCCTTTCTTCAAGATTTCCCACCAACAAGAAGGTAAATAGACTAAAATAAACCATATTGTTGGAATCAGATTAATCCCAATTTCAGAAGCTCTGATTAATAACTAAAACCTATGAAGCCAAATACAGGAATTCAAGAACTTCAAATATTAAAAAGGCAATAGCCCAAGCACTGGAGGTTAAAGAAAAACCTAAAGATTCATCCACATCTAAGCAAATACACAAATCTTCATAATCACAAAAGACTAAAATCTACCATAAGAACTTTACACTCATTATCAGAATAACAGTGCCAGCAGAGGAGCAGGAACTGTTTAGAATGAATGTATATTTACTGTACTGATTTCAGTATTCATGCAAAATGCGTTTACAGCAGTAGTTGAGGTCACAAAATAGTATTTCACCTTATCAAAAACAGGTATAATGTGCTTGTTTATGTAGTTGAGGAACTTGCTGCCAGATGCACCCCTCTGTGAAAAGATTTAGAGGTTAGAGGCAGCGAAGAATGCTCATATATCAGAAGAATATTAAATGGATGAGAAAAACATATTCATTCATATTGAATGTAGTCCATAGTCCATACCACAAAAAACGGCAGAGCCATGAACAGGCATGATATCAACCTGTCAATATGATCTGCATCTGAAACCTGCATCCAAAAGCCATTTTAACAGTTACAAAGTAGATTCACAACAATGACAGTGCAATGGGAAGCATCAATAAGACAATGTCAACTAGTAAGACTTCTTTTAATATTTTATGGCACTCTACCCTTTCCAATGAATATCAACACTAATTTATGCAAAGAGGTCATTTGGTCTATGTAACTCATCATAAAGAATCAAGTCATGCATTATATACAAAAGAGTTCAAACCAATATTCAACAAACAAGCACTCACATCAAATTGTGCATCTAAATCAGCCTGCCCTTCAATTATTCCAATAAGTTCCTTCAAGCGCTCAGGAGGAGCTTTCTCCCCAAATATGCTCAAACTTTTTAAGAAGTCCATAAACATTCTGAATTCGGCTCCAGTTACATCTCCTAAACTCTGCAAAGGAATTAAATAAAATCAATTATGCATTTTCAACTCCAAATTCCAAACAACAAGGTCAAAACTGAGAGTTTGCACTTCTGAGGGAAGGAGGAGAGACTAGATACCATGACAAATGCTTAAGTAGTAAAATCAAGATAATACCTTTTTAATCAAATCTGTTATATGCCTTTCCATTTCCTCCTGAGGTCTCAAGAGTTCAGCTTTAAGAGGAAAAACCTGCAAACATAGTTAATTTCTCCTCAATTATCATCAAAATATAAAGCATGAGAATAGCAAAAATGGGTAAAGCAAGAAGCAGTCTTAACCTTATCTCTTATAAAGCACAAGACCTTGTCACGAATAGTGTCATCTTGACTTGGGTCCTCAACACTCCAAATATGCTTGAATAGGGCTGTCAAGGACTCTGCATTCACAAGACAACCAAGTCATCAAAGGATAAAACCAGAAAGAACCATTCCAGAAAATGAAAAGCTTGCATGATTGATTTGTGCCAAATTTACAAAAATATGACAGCATAAGGTGCATTGAAAGTGGTTTATTGCACCTATCAAGTTAACCACTGCAATCTCACTTAGTATTTCGTTAAGTAGATGCCTGAAGCTCTTTAATCTACAAAGCTCTTGACCTCCCCTAGAAAAACCCAAACATCCACTTGCCCATCAAAGAAAAAAATGAAATAGAGGCAATACGAACCATGGGACCCACATATTTAGCCATAATCATCCAAGTGAAAAAGCCACATCAGAAGTACTTCACTAAAAGAGCACAGTAACCAACTATCATGAAATCTGAGGACATTAAATGTGGCTTGACCAAAAAACGATGCTACCAACTCAAAGTATCAAAATAACCAGACTCGATTTCAAACAAATTTGGTCTAAGAACTCAAACATGTAATCAAACCAACAACTTATAGTCAAATTTCACCATTATAAAAAAATTCACGTATACATTCACCAGACTTCATGTGAATGCAACATTACCTTTCACATCCTGCCTCAATACAGACATTAGGGCTTTATGGACAGCATCTCGCTCCACAATCTCCTCTAGAAGAAACAAAGTAAAGCAAAGAAAAGGTTAAATACACAGCCAAAATGCATGCTTTGACATAGTAATTGTACAATCCATAAAAAAGAATTCAACTTTTTACCAGCAGTAAGGAGTTGCCCTAAAATGTCAACTATTTTAGAAATATATTCCTTTGTATCCTTGCAAAATAAAGGAAGCCCCCGAATTGCTTGCACCCGTACCTATAAAAATTTTACAGTTAATTAGATTAAAAATAGTTACTAAAAATTCTACTTTAATTCCCCCATATTGTCAGTAGCCAAATATAGTATAAAAATAAATTCAAAGAATAATAATAGTATTAGTAAAAGATGTGTAGATTATATGAACTGACCGCCAAATCTTCTTCTTCAATCAAATCGAAATGCGCATTGAGAGCACGGCTGGACAGATTGGGGAAGAACTTGAAGAAGCGAGGAATTAGCTGCGCAGCCAACTGCTTCGCCTTTAAACTTGTTTTCGTGGCATCGATGATTCCTTCGTAGTCTTTCACATTCTGTATGATATCAGATATTAGATAAGTTACAGATAGACAAGGCAAAACCCTAGGAATAGAGAGAAAGGCAGGAAGGGGCCAACCTGAGACTTATCCTTGGCCTCGTTAAGGCGTTCGCCGAACTCATAGAGCTTCTCGATTTGCTTGGCTTCCTCGGAAGCGTCAGTCATTTGGTGGATTTAAGGACGGAGATAACTGAGAGACTGAAAATTCAACAAAATTAACACCAAAAAAAAGAATTAAACTGAAAAATTATACTATTTTGAGAGACAGAGAAACAAAGAAGAATACTTTGAGTGGTTTTCCTGTTTGGTTACTGGGAAACTGAGAGAAAACCGAAAGAGTGGAATCACAACGCTGGAAAGGGGGGAAACCTTGAGAGAGAGTATACTCGGAGAAGACTCACTTAAAGGGTTTACTTTTTTTCTTCTTGTTTTGTTTCTTTTGCCTTTTGATTGTAACGGAGAGTAAAGAGGAAGGCTGGGCTATTTTCGTTTTGACAAACCTCCTCGCCCGGTCAGGTCCATTACGTGATTATCCATTTTTCACTTCATCAAAACGACTGCGTTTCACCAGGTTTTCTTATTTCCGCACAGCTTTTCGGGCCTTACGGTCGGTGAGTCCTAAACATCTGAGCCATTAGAGCCCATTAACAAGAGTCTTTGATTGGATTGGATAGGGATCAAAACCTACCACGTAGCAAATTATTTTCTCTTGAGCATGAAGTTATCAAATTTTTGGCATATATTTGTTATATGTTAAAAAAATCCCATTTTTAATTGAATTTTTTATTTTAATTTAATGAAATTTTTCAATGTCAAAAATAATAAAATACTTATAATCCTAATATCAGATTATCCAATTTATTAACTCTTTTGTTATTAAAATCAAAAAAGGAAAAAGCTCCTTTTCAAAAAAATAAAAAGGAAAAAGCATTATTACAATTTGCAAGTGCAAAGTACCTTAGGTTGTCCGCTTTAATTGACCTATTTTCTGACGTGACCAGTGTTGAGTTATGCCATACTTATCTGTCGATGAGACCAAATAATTGCCCTCAGGACACAAATACAGCACAGCAAATGTTTAGTATTGATTTCTATTTAATGAGATTGTTTGTCTAGTTGCCTAAACTCAAAATAGAAATGAAACTTCAGCTGCATATGTCCCATGCTTCTTAGTATTTTAATCATTCTCCATAGGTGTTCAAGCTAGAAACTTGCATCTCTTGCAGTTAAAGATATGAGAATGTTGATCCTGAATGTGTGCCAGACTGGCATGCTAACTACCAGAAAGATAACACTTGTTCATCAAAGAGAACTTAGATGCTACCATGTAAATGAATATAATCTTAGACGAAAGGAGAACGGTTATACCATTGATATCGTTTAAGTAAAACGTAGGATTTGTGCCTTCTCTTGATAATGTAACACTAACGCCTGTTCAGAAGAATAATCTCTCTCTTCAATGTACTCTCAGGAACAAAAGTAGTCATCTCAACACCATTCTCTCCCCATGGTGAAAATGAACAAGTAGTGCTGAGTAATACCTCTGTTAAAAACACAACCTGTTGTCTTGAGATAATCCTCCCATTGGGCCAATGCCTAAGTGGAAACATTATTGCTTCAGACTTTCTGACTAAGCAGCATTGTAGTTCACCATATATCATTCAAAGAAGTTACATGATGGGCATGTCTAAGGCTCGCAACACATCCTTGAACTCAAACTCACGTGGCTCTTTATTGAATCGTTCAACCTGTTTGTACCTCACATCATTCAGATAAAAAGATTGAGTGGTCTCCAAGAGCCATTTTGCTTCCTCATCAGTAAGTTTACTGGTGAAAACAATATCTCCACGAATGAGTACCAAGTCCTTGCTTTCTGCAAATTCTGTGTAAAAGGTTGCAGTGAAGTAAGGAGCTGCTTGAGTTCCTCTTGCTTTGTAATCTTCAAGACCAGTGAAAAGCATGTGTGGCAACTGCACTGCAAGAAAAAATTGAATACACATTTGAGCAAACTAACAAGTTCATGGAGAGATAGAAAACTTGTTTGTCTACTTTCCTGGCATCTAATTATAACAACAGGGGGCCCTTATGCATAACATAAATACTATTTATAGTACCAAATAACCCAAACAGCTTCCTTAAGCATTCATTACAACAACCAAAAAGTATGTTGCACTTATTTGATTTACAACCTACACAAAAGAATGGTCAATCAATTGAAACTGCTGCAAGAAATTCTTCAGAAAATAAAAACCAATTCATAGCCAAGGCATTTCCAAGGCTCTCCTCAACTACGGAAGCAATACCAGCAAGGATGCTTTGCCTGATAGTATCATCCCAACAGTAAGATAAAGAAGAGAAAGACAAACTTGTGACAAATTATGACTGCAAACTGGTATTATCTTGTTCAATAATATACACATTACTGCATTTAATTGCTAAAACAGACACAATTCAATAACTCATAAGAGGAATATGAGCATTGTTGTATACAAAATATTTTAAGCTGAGTATTGGGTTATGTAGCTCATAGACCAAAGAACTCAACCACCAAAAATAGAAATCCACTTTCATATAAAACCAATATGACAAAATACAAAGACTACTGAACAAACCTTGAGCAAACATTGTTGTGTAACCACTTCCCCTCCACAAAGGAATGACAAAATACCGGCTGCTGATACAGATAAAAGTAAGACTAGCCAGAATTATGGAACCAAATGATGTGTTTGTTTGTAACAACAGAAAACAATGGAAAAAATGGATTACCAATCTGAGCCTCTTTGTTCCAACAAACGGTAAAGTTTTGCTTTCATGGTCAACCCAATGTGACCTCTTCCCAAGTGATACTGAACATAAAAAAAATCGCTTAATCAATTTGTTCTCTTATATTAAAAACATAAAAATGAAAGGGAAAAAAAAGTGAGTAATTGGATACATTACATCATCCCAAATAGAAACAAGATCCTCTGATGAACGGTTCTTTGCTCTGTCCAAGTCCATGACGGAATTCAAAGGCTTAGGTTGTAAAGGCGTGAACCCAGTCGCAAACCTCGAAGTCCTGCAAGAACCAATCGAACCCCATTTCAAGAAATCGCCTGGGATCGCTTCTTTTTGCGGGTTTTGGACATGTTGTTGCAAGGAGAAAGCAGAGAAGCTGCGCTCTGGAAGCCGACAAGAAGATGATGATGATGGTGCTTCTTTGAGGAGGAGAGCTCTCAGTGACGAGGAAGCTTTCACAGTTCGAGTTATCCCTGATGTTAACCGTTGCATTTTTGTCGAGTTTTCAGAGGCCGCGTCAACTCAGCTCAAACTCGATTCGCAGGGTGATTGAATCAAACGCTTTGCGTGCAATGCAGCCAATTTCCGAGGGAAACCGGGGAGGACCACTCTGAGAGTGAAAACGCAGCGTTTTACTCACCAGAAAGAAGCAAAAGTCTGGTATAAATCTACGGATCCATTTGGGAAAGAGTGGGCCCAAACACGTTTGTAATTTACTAAAAGTTTTCCTCTTCTATTAGTCTTTTGGTTGGGCTGAATTCAGATCCAGCCTTCTACCCCATTCTAATGATATCTAGCCCATGATTGGTCCCACCGGAAAAGAATTAGGATTTTGAGCTGGGCTGGACCCACCTTTTGAATTAAACTCAAATTATACATATTTAATATCTGACTAAATAATTAATACATGATTCTTTCTCAGAGAGGAAAGTTTATGTCTCTTTTTATAAAAAATCAATAAAATATAATATAAAATATATATTGATGAAAAAAATTAATAATTAATTTAGATAATGTCAACTATCTCGTTTGTGAGTTTAAAAATTTTAATGTCAACGTAAAATACAAAATCGGCTGGAAGTATTCTTCAAAACCATATGATAACTGATGTATTGGCCTACCCCTCAACATTAAACTCTGGCTCCCTCCCTCCCTCCATCCCTCCCTGCATGGACACCACCAACAATTGGCTGTATCAAGATGGACAAACCGAATCCAATCCAGACTTTAATGGAAATATAATAATGATGGTCAAACGACAAATGTACTGAGTTTCACATTTCCTTTGTCCTGGGTGACACTTCTGGATTTCCTGTTACTTAAAAAGATTCTAAAAGAAAAGAAAAAATGTTTCAAGGTTGCCACTGTCTTATTCAGCAATCGAGAACACAGACTTTTGCTCTTTTGTTTTTGGAAAAAGTCCCAGCAATCTCAGCTACCCATGATATTCATAAGCTGTTCAAGTGCTCTTGACTTTAAAATTCCCATCAGAGGTCATTATCTGGAAGTTCGAACTGGATGAGATTAACTTTAAAAGCTGGCTATGGAACAGTGAGAGAAAAGCAACAGAAATTTTTGCGGTTAAAAATCGAGTTTATACTGATTATTGTATACCGACCAATACATGAGACCTGGTTTATTGGCTTTTGTACAGTTTCACTTCACCAACCAATTCCAAAATGAGAAATATGTTTGCTAAAACCTGATTTCACCAGACCCCAGCTCTGACACTAGCGAATTTAAATACAGCAATCCAAAAGCAAATTTGACATTTGGCCTGTAAGAAAATTTCTACTCAAAAGTCGGATCCCACAGCAAACGACTGCCTTTTTCTGGCTCCTCTAATATACCCCTTTCCCATGTCCATGAATCCAAGTGGGTACCAAAAGCTAAGAAAGGAACTGAGCGTGAGATGGTCCTAGCAGCTTTTACTATGCTCACATGAAAAAGCTTACCTCCACTAAAGTCACTACTGAAAATGGGCCAACTAAAATAGCCATTGATGCATATTCTACATAGAGAAGTTAAGCAAATGGCTCTGATTAATCTGTGTCAACGGAGTTAATTTATGATCTGGTGATTTCCCTCGTTTGCACATGCATTGCATTTAAGAACTCAAGTTTGGATGGCAAGAGGGGTTGAGTACTCTCTTTCCCACCCATCAACTTTACCGAGCCTTTCTATTTTTGTATTCAGCCACTTTGCCTGTTTGCTTACTTAACTACCAAGATGCCATCGGCATTAGAAACTAACTACTCCATTTTCCTATAAAAACAAGTTAATGTCTATGTGATAAAAGATGATTTGTGATCTTTAATCATGACTCAAACCCGTGACTGAGAATCGCCATGCCACTTATTGTTTTCTAACCTGGCTATGATTAAGCAGATCCCTCTTTCATTTCTATATTATCAATCAAAGCGGTGTCAAAGGGCAAAAGGGCAACCTTTTGTTCCTGCTCCTACTTCTCTTTGCTTCAGAGTTTCTCTTTCCTCACCCAATGTTGAGTCTACTTGGGAACACTCTCTTTTTCTCTCTCTTTCTCTTGTACGATTGGGTTTCACGGGAGTGGATTATCATCCGCTTTGGTTGCGGCAATTTGCCCCACTACAAACTTCTGCACCTGGTCTAAACACTTTTATATTCTCCACTACTATTGCTTTCTTTGTCCTGAGCTGCCCACTCCTATAGACTATACAATCATGTCTGTCCCTTCTCCATTTTCTTCTCCCTTTGTTTTCACTTGTTTGCTCATCATTTTCTTGCTCACATTAAGCTCCTCCGATTGTCAACCCATCAGCACCCCTGCGAAACGCCGCCCACGCCAACTTTCTGTCAGTTACTACGCCAAATCTTGCCCACAACTTGAGCAACTCATCGGCTCCATCACCTCCCAACAATTCAAAGAAGCCCCTGTCTCTGCACCTGCCACCATTCGCCTCTTCTTCCATGACTGCTTTGTAGAAGTAATGCAAATTATATTCCATTGATTACTTCTGCATGCATGGACATGTTAGCATTAATGCTACCATGGGCTGCCAACGGGGGAAGTTCTAACAGATGATTAATCAAAATTTTTTTTTTTTTGCATGGGTTATTGTTAAATTGCAGGGCTGTGATGCGTCTATCCTTATAGCAACAAATCCTGGAAATAAGATTTTAGCTGAGAAAGATGCAGAGGACAACAAGGACCTGAGAACGGAGGGGTTTGATACAATAACGAGAGCCAAGACTTTGGTGGAGAGCAAGTGCCCTGGCGTTGTTTCCTGTGCTGATATTCTTGCAATTGCAGCCAGAGATTTTGTCCATTTGGTTAGTGCTTCCATTTTCCACGATTCTCATGAATTTGATATTATTTCTGATAACAAATCATCAGTTGCTCAGAAACTCCCGTTACACAGTCGTCCTCTGTCAATTACTGTAACCATATTATCCAATACTGATGCTGCTTCCAGAGTAGAAGGATTGGGGAAAAAAATATTTATGTTACTTATTATCTGCAATACAGCTACACTTAACAGTTAACACTCTGTTCTGATAGGACATGAAAGAAATTAATATTTTCATGTGCCTAATATGTCTGCAATGAAAGATGTGTCATTAACAGCCAAGACTCTGCTGCTAGTTTGTCCTGCCTGATCTTGACTTTCGATCTTTGTGTCTCCAAGATCACTTAATTTAAATCATTATCAATGTTAAGACAATTGAGTATTCTGGTTTTATTTTCATCTTAAAATATTATTCTTTGCGAAAGGAACAGAGAAGTCTAAGATACTTGATCGGGGCATTAGATTTACTTTGGTTTCTAAAATTAATGTGTTTTCAGGCAGGGGGACCTTATTACCAAGTGAAGAAAGGAAGGTGGGATGGGAAAATATCAAAGGCATCCAGGGTCCCTTACAACCTCCCACATGCAAATTCAACCGTCGATCAACTGATCAAACTCTTCAGCTCAAAGGGGTTAACTGTCCAGGACCTGGTTGTGCTCTCAGGTGCCCACACAATCGGCTTTGCCCGCTGCAAGCACTTTGTGGCCCGACTCTACGATTACAAGGGAACTATGCAGCCTGACCCTGCCATTGACCCAAGGCTCCTAAAGGCACTAAAAATGTCATGCCCGCATGCTGGTGGCAATGCTGACATTGTTGCTCCATTTGATGTTACGACCCCGTTCTTATTTGACCATGCTTATTATGCAAATTTGGAGGGTAAATTGGGCTTGTTAGCTTCGGACCAAGGTCTTTTTTTGGACCCTAGGACCAAGCCTCTGGTCCAATCTCTTGGTCAGGATAAGGCTAAGTTCTTCCAGGCCTTCTCAGCAGCTATGGACAAAATGGGCTCAATTGGTGTTAAAAGGGGAAGAACACACGGAGAGAAGAGGAAAGTTTGTAGTACGCACATGTGAAGCTTGTTGCTTCCCTCTTTTTTGTTTTTGCCCTTTTAGATTGCTTCTTCTTTTATTAGGTTGTAGGCTTTTTCTTTCTTAGCTTTTTTCTTTTACCTATTGGCTTCTTAGGTTGGTTTTGGCTTGGATAGTGTGGGATTTGTTACGGATGAGGCTTTTGTGAATGTTTAGAGAGTTCAATCCCAAAAGAACATGGGAGACATATTGTTCCAACATGATGTAACTTTCATTTGATGTTCCATTGCCTCTCAATGATTTCGTTTATTATTTTGACGCAATAATTCCATTTCGGTTAACCCACCCAAATACTATAACTATCAATATTTGAAGATGTAGAAAAGAAACGGCGAAGTATCTTCAAATTTTGGAGGCCAAATAGCTGTCTTAAGTGGGCTTAGAAAAGCCATGCACTCCCTTTCCATTTCCCCTTACTTTGCCTCCATAATATGCACCGAAAATAAGCGAAAAACTCTTTTACCATCGAAGAAGCACCGAAACCCACAAATTAGGGCGATGAGAGCCGTGGTCCAACGAGTCGCCTCCGCCAGCGTCGAGGTCAGTCTAAAAAACTAACCCCCCCGTCCCTCTATCTTAGGCTATTATAAACATCATTAATTTAGCATTTTTCCCAGGTCGATGGCCGCATTGTGTCGGAAATCGGACCTGGTCTCCTCGTTCTCGTTGGACTCCATGATTCCGACACCGAATCTGACGCCGATTACATGTAATAAAACATTTCCGTGCATTCTATCTTATCCAATTCATTACATTTTTAGCTTCTTTTTTTTTGTTTCACTGCTGTTGATGATGAAAATGAAGTAGTTAAATTTTGTGCAGTTGTCGTAAGGTTTTGAACATGAGATTGTTCCCTAATGAAAGTACTGGCAAAGGATGGGACCAGAGTGTAAATTTTCCCCTTTTCCTTTCCTTTACTTTCCAATTTTCTGTTTAGTGACTTGATGATGTTTTACGCTAAGGTTGTAGTTGTAAATTCAATTTTGGGGATAATTTTCAGGTCATGCAAAGGAATTATGGAGTTTTACTAGGTAATCTTACTTCTCATAGCATGCTTGGTTCATTATAAAAAATAGAATGAAAATGAAATAATCAAGAAATAGAATAGAGAAAAATAGGTATAATGTAAATTGGTTCATGGAGTAAAATAGGATAGAAATTGTTATTATTATTTATTTTAGTATTTAGTTGGTAGAAATAATTTTAAGAATAGTTAAAAAATAATAAGTAAATAATAAAAATATTTTTTATTAAAATTTAAATAATTTTTAATTAAAAAATAAAAAAATTATGATGAGAAATAAATATTTTTTATTAAAATTAAAAAATTTATTTTGTTAAAAAATAAAAATATTTTAAGCAATAAAACTAAAATAACTTTTACTATAATTAAATAATATTTTTATCAAAATATAAATATATATTTAATATAATTTAATAATATTTTGTATTAAAAGATAATTAAATTTTTTATTATATTAAATAATATTTAATATTAAAAAATAAATATATCTTTTTATTAAATTTAAATAATANTTTTAATAATATTATATTATATGAAATATATATATATATAAATAATATTTAAACATTTCATTTTTTTTTTTTGAAAATGAAGTAAAAAATTGTCTTTTGTGCTTTAGAGAGAGGAGTGAGGAAGAGAGAAAAAATAGGTTTAGTATTTTTTTGTAAGGTAATTTTTTTAAATTGTAAAAAGATATACTTGTCTAATTAACTTCTTTTCTTATTCTCAATAATTTGAAATAACTATTGCTAAGGGGAGCCTTGATAATGACTATTCAGGTTTTTCTTAAAATAATTATTTTGAAGAATAGTCATTCTATTAAATCAAATGCAACTTTATTTCAAAAATAAGAATAAGAAAAAAATAACTATTTCATTTCCCTCATCCAAGCATGCTATTAGAGTTTTTTCTTTTTCTTTTTTGTCTAAATTCTAAAGTTATTTTGCATTGCAGTGAGTCAATTTACGTTATATGGATTCTTGAAGGGTAACAAGCCAGACTTCCATGTGGCAATGCCACCACAGAAAGCAAAGCCGTTCTATGAATCTTTACTTGACAAATTCAGAAAAGCTTATCAGCCAGATGCAATAAAAGGTTCTTCCCATTTACCATCCATTCTTTATTTCATTGTGTTATTTCTAAATGATCTTTTTCCCTTTTTTTCAATAAATGTTAAATCATTCATAAATTCATTTATGTATTGTTTTATATTATCCAGTACCAAATAGAATGTCTTCCAATGGAAAACACGCACAAATGAGATCTGTATGGTATACTTTGATAGTTAGTACCATGATTCCTATGTTGATAGATCTGTACGCTGAGCACTAACAGCATGGGATATAGAAGCTTCTACTCGAAGATGCAAATTAACAATTATTTTCTCAAAACTATGAGAGTTTTGAACCATGTCAGACTCAAATCTGCCATGTTACTGATGCCATTTAGACCAAAAGCATGCAACTCAATAGTTGATTTCTAAATATTCAATCACGTAACTTGAGATGTTGTGCCCAGACCAAGTTTTCACAGAGCAAAAGATTGTCTGTAACCTTATTATAATTTGGTTGATGATGAATACTGTGTTTAAAGTTATGTTGACTCATTTTGTTCATTTGGTGTAGATGGAGTATTTGGAGCAGTGATGAAGGTGAGGCTATTCCCCTCCCCCAAAGTGTCATTTCTCTTGTTTTGAATAGAAACTTTCTTCAGAAGGTATTCTGACTTGGATCTTTATACTTGTTTGAAGGTTAGTTTGGTCAATGATGGGCCAGTAACAATGCAGCTTGATTCATCTCAACCATCAAAGTGAGTATCAATTATGGTAATGGTTAATGTTGCACAACTAAGTTAGAATACTTTCGATACTAAAACAAGGTTGAACCATTTCAGGAATACAAGTGAGAAGACAGAAGAATCCTAAATTGGTGGATTGGTAGCACATGTTGACAGGTCTATCTTTGTAGAATTTGTCACAAAGCCATAAATCTTTAAATAGTTTCGTGGGATGTCAGACAACAATTTATTATAATTCAAGATGGAAGCTCAACCTTTTTATATGAAATCAGCTTTTAGAAATTTTTATTTCTACTGAATTTTGGATTCAAGGTCAGGAATTTTCCTCCTGGTTCTACCACTTAGGAAATTTTTTATTATAACCTTCTACGGCCTCTCAATTATAACGGAAATTAACAAAGAATAGAAGAGTGAGCGTCAGGTTTGGATGTTATAAAGCTGGATACATAATTTATTTACTCCAAACACCATATGCACTGTTGCATGACAATAGTGCTAGGTACACTAAATACGTCTTTTTTTTTTTTGGCTAGAAGGTACAACTAAAAAAGTTTACTGAATTCCCTGTGATTTATATACAGTGATGGTCAGACAAGTTACCTTCAATATGCGACCCTTCAAAAACCAGAAACGAAGTGCGGCTTTTCTGGACCTCCTATGAAGTTGTTGAAATGATCATTGCAGCAGTAAATAGTGCTTCTTTTCCAAGGGATGAAATCTCAATGTTCCTACAACATGAGATGTAAAATGCATTTCTTTGAGAAATATGGTGCAGCAAAATCTGGCATTGATATATTAGCCACTCAACATGAACCTAGAGCTTGATTGCTCCGACTGACATAACTATTGAACGCATGACATGTACCAGCAGCCTTAGCAGAAAAGAAATACAGAGAAATAATACAGACGAAAATAACAGTGATAAAAGAAGCTTACTCATCTGCTCCTCTTAGACTATTGAACGCAGCAATTACATCTTTAGATATTTCCATGAGGGAACTGTTTTCATCTTCCTTGCAATCAGACATGCCAGGAAGACGTTGCTGAGATGACATGGACAAGTAGGCCTGAAACAGAAATTACAAGATCTAAGGAAATCAAAAAAATATGTGAGATGAACTTCATAACAGTGTTTGCAATGGTGGTTAACATCTTGAGTCGTTGAATTTCTTGTTTCAAAAACCACTTACTCTAGGAGATCAATGTACAGAGTTAATATTACCAAATTATTCCAGCTTTTAGCTTCAAAATTAGATTTTACATTTGTCTCATGACTCCATGTCTTATCTATAACAACAAAGCATGCAATTTTCAGTGAATCAAATTCTTCTTAAGTTTCTCAACTCTTGGTTACCCTCATATCAACAACTTGAGCAAAACTTAACAGGAGATGAATGAACATTTTGCATAAGGGACCATGGCAACAACCCCACATACTACCAATGGAAAATCATCCTGCCACTTCACAACATGATCCCATCGGATTGCAGATTCTTTGTTGCTCGAGAAGACTAATCAAAACAACAGCAGATATTCATCTCAACCATCTCTAATTGCTATAGAATAATTATTAAAAAATAAAGCAGTTAATAGCATCAGCTTTAATACAAGCATCACATTATCAGTATGCTTAAAAAAACAATGAGACTTACCAGAAAAGCATGTGCCAAAAGCAATTGAACAGCTTCTACATCAATTTTCTTTATAATGTTTCTTGTGTAGGTGCCATTTGAAAAGGACTTCAAAACTCTATTTAACGTAGAATCTTCAGAAGTAACATCTGATCTCCGAGTACGAACAGAAGGCTACATTAGAGAATCAAAATATGTAAATTATATGCTGCCCCAGACTTGTCTCACAACTTTCTGCTTATAGTGTACGTACATGTGTGCATATAATGAAATATTTTAATAAACTAATTTAACAAACCATTATCAACGACTCAACTACTAACCTTGGCTGTGTATTTTAGAAAGTACTGCACAATGATCTCAAGCTTCCATTTAGGGTCATTAAAGACCTGAAAAAAAAAGTGTATTCATGGTTGGAAGGATAAAAACTATTGTTTCTAAAATTAAAGTTGCAATCTAGAATCACCACCATGTAACCTTCCATGAAAACTTAAGGAAATGCTGATCAGCTGATACATCGATAGGGAAAAGTTACAATCAGAAAAAATACTTTAACACTTACCAAAAGATTAGTTGAAATCTGTCCTAGAAAACACCTAAAACTGAAAGAAGATAAAACATTTTTTGATGGTAATAATGGTCATGAACTCCTACCATCAAAATTCAAAAGGATAGTTTAGCAAAGAGCATGGTCAAAGGACCAGGTGATGCCTAAGCCAATTGACCTGATATGATGCCTAAGCCAATTGACCTGATAAAAGGTAACACCTGCTCATTAATCCCCTAGACGTCCAAGGCATTAGTAAATACATTTGTTTCGGAGGAATAAGTGTCTATTTGTGTTTATATATAAATGACAACCTGAAGAAATGGGGAGAGTATATCTCTGTCATAAGTTAGCTCATCCAAGATAATCTCTGCCAGTGGGGTTCTGCACCAAAGCAGAGGTTAAAAACCTGACATAAATATCCATACATACATATGTAAAACAAAAATGATGAAAACAAAAATAAATCACCAAAACAGAATCAAGCAATTACCTCACACCATCAGCTCTGGTAGTTTGACCTTCCATGTGCGCTTGCTTCTTTGACATGTCAAGCTCCATAATCTGGAGAGGTCCACAAATGCAGAGATGATAGTTAAAATGATTTAAAAGGGTCTTCTATTTAATGATTTATTGGGATCTTACCATTGTCAGAAGTTTCTGCATAGCCAAACAAGTAGTCTTTTGTACTTCAAGCAACGCAATTGCTACATCAGTATTATGATTCTCGTATGACTTTCCCATAGAAGTCTCAGAATGCTCAGACTCATCAACAATTCCAGCATGATCTTGGCACAGTCCACAGATTGTAGACAAGCAATCTTTCATTAAAACCTTGTAGTTGACTCTTCTTGAACCCTATAAAATAAATTTAGCACAAACAGCCAAATAGAAGACTCATGACAACAAACCTTAAACCTATTTGATGAAACAGATGAGAATGTAAGAAACAAAAGGTAGAAGAGAAATTAAAGGTTTAAAATGCTAAAGCTAACCAGAAGCATGTTGAGTAAGCACTCCCTCAAAAGGTTCCAGTTCATGGTTTCTGCAATATAACAATGAGCTGTAAAATCATCCTGATTATTGAAAAACACAAAACATTAGATATTGGCTTACCTTTATACATGTTGATACGGGGTACAAAATCTTCTTCAAGAACATTGACAAGATATTGAAACAGTAACATATTTCCTAAGGACTGCAACAAGGTTGTGTGAGCAACAGAGGAAACTTATTTACCAATAAAATGCAACACATGACAATTACTATTATCATGAGCTTTGCCACTATAATTAGTAGACAGTTTAACATGCAATTATGTGAGAGAACATTAGCATCTGCACCTCTTCCCAAAGTATTGAAGGATTACAAGGAATAAGTACACAAACCTCAGTATCCACCCTCTGAGAAATTGTTTTATTAGCTAATTCAGCAAGGCCTTGTATTAATTCATGAAAACCCTGGCAATGATTTAGACAGTCAAATAAAAGCTAACAACGCTAAGCACAAGTAATGGTAGTTTCTAAAATCAGCTTTCCTGCTTTTAGTGCAATTTCCATCTCATCGGCACAGAATTTAACATATAAGAAACCTCAATTATTCATACCCTCAATAAGCATTCAAAGTTTGAAAGCCACAAATCCAACTCACATTGACATCAAACAATCCATCTGAGTTTTTGGGAGTGGCTTCTCTCTCACTAGACATGACATCGGAGAAAACCACAAATGGCAGCCATGCCTAACAAGCAACAAAGACAAAATTAAATTAAATAAATGAAGGTACCAATCAACTTCAAAATGCAGAATCCTCAACATTTTTAATCATCATCAAGATTCCTATTACCTCATTAATCACTACCAGTTCACGAGAATCATTACCAGATGATTCAGATATACAAACTCGAGGAAAACGCTGCATTGTAAAATATGTTATCAGACATTCTTTTTTCAAATGAATAAAGTAATGAAATCATAAGTTAAAACCAAACAAAGTCAATTACCTTTTCGATCTCATTCAAAAGCTCATAACTAGACATTATAAGTTCTAGAGATTTCCCTGCCCTCAGGATTTGAAACACCGCCTCAACCATTTTTCTTTATTTTAAAAACAAACAGAGGATTAAGACCAAAAAAAAAAAACACATCAATTTTTTCATTGCAAAAAAATTAGTAAATAATTTGATCTTGAAAAGAAGGTAGAAAATGAGAAATGTAGATTTACTCAGTAGGAGGAGTTCCGTTTTCTGGTAAAAGTGAAGCAGTACGCACAGCTTCCAGAAAATCAACACCTAAATTCAACCAAACAAAGATAAAAACTAAAGTTTAGTAACAAAAAATTAATTATTAATATCAATCGACTGAATTTGATTCAAATTGGAGAGAATACGAACTGTCATCTCTGGCGTCTTGAGAATCTTTGTGAGATTCGTTGGAGTCGAGGATTGCTAACGTGTTCGCTTCCATGCCTCCTCTGTTGATTCTTATCCTTCTGTTGCAATTATTGCTGCTTTTTCTCTTCACCATATCTTTTTCCTTCTTAATTTTCTGTTTCTTTCAAAATTCGAAACCCTAGTTCTTTTCTATTTCCCTCCGTCTCCTAGCTCTCGCAGCTGCAAGAAAGACGCGATTTGATTGATATCGGCAGGGGGAAAGAAAGTAAAGCGAAAAGTCAGAAACTAATTCGAGAATTCCCGCGCAAATTCCTAACCATTTTTCTATACGAAGGAACAAAAAAAAAATCAGAATTCCGTTAGCAGGACTTGAACCCGGGCTCCTAAGCAGCTAAACTAGGAAAAATAAAAATCAACATTAAAATGATAACAATCAATTTTTGTTCTTTACTTTGACATCTAAAAAATCTAGGAAAAATAAAAATCAACATTAAAATTCCGTTACATTTGTGTTTTCCTTTTTTTAAAAGAAAAAATCACGTTAAAATACCAAAGTTTTTTTTTGAAAAAAATACTAATATATGATTTTAATTTTAACTTTTTAACTATTAAAAAATTCAAATAAATTATTATTTAATCACTTTTATTTTTTTAATTATGAACCAAATAAGCTTTTATAACTCACCGTTGAGCAAATATTATTACTCAAAATAGTGTGAGTCATTTTTTGTACTCATATGCTGCAAATGTGGAAAAAGAAATAATCACTTATGTATTTTATTATGTTATACCAACATTCACTATAACATATTAACATATCACATTAACATCAAATTGTATAAAAATGACTAATATCATTTTGACTTAAGAAGAGTTAATTAATCGAATATATTTAATCTAAAATAAAAATAAATGAACTTGATTAAATTTAATAAAAAATAAAAATTTATTGAAAATTTTTAAAATAGTGCAAAATTATACCTTAGCTATTCAATACCTTAGTATTTGTTTTTTAATCAATTCGTGATTTTTTTAATCTTTTAGTTTTGATAATAACAATTTTTCAAAAAGTATAAAACAATAAAAAACATTAATTATATCAATCAAATTGACCTAAAATATGTTCTAATAATTAGTGAAGATTGAAAAAAAAAAAAGAAAATTGGTTAAAGCATTGTATATAACAATTCCATCTGCATATCAACTTTTTTATCATTTCACAGCACAAAATATTTTTCAAGGTAATAAATGTTTTTTTATTAATTAAATTTTCATAAATATTTGTATTTAAAAATATAATTAATATTTGATACACTGACAATATATAACTTCCATACACTATCAGATTATCAAATCTTGATAGTTCATTAATGAGGTATTTTTTTAAATAAATAAAAGGTTGATAAGGTCCAAAACGATATCAAATTTTAATATCATTTTTTTTAATTCTTTTAAAATAATATGTCAAGATTATATAACTTGACAGTGCATAGAAACTATATAAATATTTTCTCTTAAAAATAATTCTTCAAGTTACTCAAGATTTAAATTTATTTTATTTGTTTTGATGAGTTCTTGTTCACATGAATTACCATTCTATATATATATATTATTGTATTATTAGTTTTGTACCTTTATTAAAAAGATATCCTAAAAATATGTATTTGATAAGGTTATTATTTAACATGACACATTTGCTCAATGCATTTAAAAAACATTAAATTAATTATTAATTATTATATTTAACGTGAAAAGATTGTTATAAATAATATCTTAACACGTGTGTAGTATATCTTTTTTGTATTTGACACGAGAAAATCAAGGTAGGGTCAGATGTGCAATTTAACCTTTAGCACCGCGGTGGCACCCCATGGTTGAATGAAGATATTAATTGAGGGTGTCCGATCATTTGTTGGGTCTACTGATCCCTTAGTTTTCGCCAAGTTCTGTCAAACATCAAGCAATCATACCATTGCAATCATACCATTGCATGACGAAACAATGCGAGTGGCCGGAAAGAGACACTAGCTGTAGGTGGTGGACAAGGGTCCACGAGTCTTGGCTTTGAATTTGGATTCCTTACGGTCCAAATTTATTCACTTAATGTGAATCCAGTTGATCAAAAGTTCTTGCAGTCTTTATCCTGCATTTTTAATCATATTTAATATTTTTTTTGGGTTTTTTTTCGTACGAGACGTTAATTTGTTAATTGTCGTGGGACCAAAATTGATTGTGCAATTTGCTTTCAGCAATCTCTATGTCGAAGTACTTAATAGCCAACACTTAAAAACTGTCTCCTTTTACCACGTGAAACTTAAACAATATGTTCTTGTGAGGTCCAGTTTATCTGCTCCATCTTTAATATCACTATTAATCGGGCGTACAATCGGCCTGTTGATTTTTTGTTCGATGGATTTATTTATTTAGTTTTGCACGGTGAACAAGACTACACTTACATAGCCCTACAAATTGCATACACATAAAAGAAGCTTTGCCTTTTTAACTTCAAACATTTGACCAGATGTTTGCAAGAGTATAACATTGGTTGTAGTTAAGAATGACAATAAGTAAAGTATTAACTAATTTTGAAATATTTAAATTCGAATTTGATTAAATTTATCTGAATTAAGTTAAGAATCAACATTTTTATATTTGAACTTGATTAATTATTAATACTTGGAAAGTTTCAAAGCTAAATCCAAAATAAAAAATGAATTAAAATCAATTTTTATGTATATTATTAATAAAAATTAAATTAATACATTAAATTCAAGTTATGAAAAAAATTGAATTTTACAATCATATTTATAATAATTAATAAATTTTAATAAGAATTATATTAATTATAAATAATTTATAAAAATAAAACTTAAAATTTAATATTAAAAATTATTATTTATAATTAAATTCAAAAAATAGATATCTTACCGCCGGAACCTATTACAAGTAATAATTTTGCTTTCTTAACTTTACCCTAATGCAATTATAAGAGATCTATCCATCCTGAATCAGATTGAATAGTATGGAACACTCAATTATAAAGTACTTATTGCCCTCCCTAGTTTTCGTTGAGTATAAAATTTGAAATCTGGCTATTAAGAAATGCGTTAGCTTTTCAACTTTAATCCTATACACCCTAATGTTACGACAATATTTAATGTTAAGTAGTCATTTGCAGCAAATCACCACGAATTATATGATTCTATGCAAACATAGCATTTCGCAAGATTTCGTACATGGTGTTAAATGTTCAACCAACAAAACCAACCCATCTGAAGCCTATTTAAGAAGAAGTACGGCAGTGGAAGACTGGAATA
Organism: Theobroma cacao; assembly: GCF_000208745.1. Lineage (NCBI taxonomy): Eukaryota > Viridiplantae > Streptophyta > Magnoliopsida > Malvales > Malvaceae > Theobroma > Theobroma cacao. Next base: position 23,359,001 of record NC_030855.1, read on the forward strand.
GCATTACAGAGTCATTTTCTAATGCATTCCAGAGTCATTTTCTAAGGAGTGTGTACAGTTTTCTTCCTTAACTGGAGCAAGCTAGCTAGCTAGATAGCTCAAAAATGAAGAAAACGATGGTGAGGAGGGCAGTTGTTTTGGTGCAGGTTTTGGCAATGGCCGCAGCGGTCATGCCACTGCTCTCAGGAGCTCTGGATACTCATCGGGTGAAGCGATTGGCAGCCACATACAATGTGACTTGTGTACTAGTTTTTGGAGACTCAAGCGTTGATCCTGGCAATAACAACTATCTGGCTACGCCCATGAAGGGTAATTTCCTTCCTTATGGGAAAGACTTCTTCAGAGGCCGCCCTACCGGACGGTTCAGCAATGGAAGGCTAGCCACAGATTTTATTGGTAAATTTACTGCCATGGCTCTGCAAATCCCTGCACAGAGCATGTTATGTCAACTACTGTTAGAACTCTTACACTCTTGAAAGGCCATGCATCTCATTATTGGTAACCACTATGACCAACTCGAAGCAAATAGTTAGTTCCACTCACATAAAGATTGATGTTACTGAAAATGTTGGATTTTCATCTTGCTAACTTTGATTCCTTTAAAATAATTAACATCATGCGAAAACAAATCACAGTTTCATGGATGCTTAGTTTTTTTGAAATAATTGATTGTCAAGGCAAATTAACGAAAATTTGGTATGGTCTATAAATGTTGACTATGTCCTCTGCAACTGTTTATTTCAGCGGAAGCTTTGGGTTACACAAAGGCGATTCGACCCTTCCTTAACAAGAGATTGAGGCCAATTGATATCTTACATGGTGTTAGTTTCGCATCAGCTGCTTCTGGTTATGATGAGCTCACTGCCAATCTCTCTGTAAGTCTTTAAATACTGAGCTTCATTTCGGTAAAGGAAAGTTTGTTTTACATTAGCCAGTTTATGGAAACATAAATTTTGTCCCTCTGTTTTGCTTTGGTGAAATAGAATGTCCTGCCTGTTTCCAAGCAGCTGGAGTATTTCAGGCAATATAAGATCCGGCTGAGACAATTGGTTGGTGCAAGGACAGCAGAAGATATTACCAAAAATGCCGTAGCTGTAATGAGCATGGGCACAAACGACTTTCTCCAAAACTACAATTTAGAACCCATTCGCCCTAAGCAATATACTTTGGAAGAGTACCAAATTTACTTGGCCTCTTGCATGTCTCAGGACCTTAAGGTGCTCCCTGTCTCTCTAATTTTTTCAATATCATCATACTTAAAAAACAATTGATGACTTGATGTATGAATAACATAACTTTGCCCCCCCCCCCCCCCTCTCTCTCTCTCCCTCTCTCTATATATATATACATATATATTATACATACTCCANTCCTCTCTCTCTCTCTATACATATATATATATATATATATATATATATGCAGAGTATTTGAAAAACATGCTACCTTAAATAGATTTGCAATCATTCTCTGTTGGTACATTGTTATTCCCAATCATTCTTTATACCCCCAAGTAGTGTAGTGTCATTTTCTAAATTAAGTTGTTCCAACTGTTTTCGTAGGTTGATATATAAAGAAAATGTCATTAAGAAGTTAGGTTTAAGTGATCCATCACATTTAAGTTATACCCTTATTCTAGCAATTTTTGGTTAATAGCCCGAATTTACTTTAGGGTAATGATTCCGTGATGGATGAACCAAGACAGGGGAAGGAGCCAAGCAAAATACATAGGCCTGGAATAACAGCATGAAATTAATTAACAAGTTTAACAAATTCTAAGAATTATCCTCTACCTTCTGCTGGTTTAACATTTTCCATGTTGTTTGATTGCCAGACGATGCATAGTCTTGGAATTACACGATTAGTGGTTGTTGGGGTCCCCCCTCTGGGCTGCATGCCCCTTGTCAAGACACTAATGAACCGGGATACATGTGTGGAGAACTATAACAATTTCTCCGCCTCCTTCAATTCCAAGATAAAAGCGAAGTTGGCAACCTTGAGGACAACATTAGGGATGAAAATTGGCTACGTTGATGCTTATGGCATCATTCAGGATGCCGTGAACAACCCAAAAAAATATGGTTAGCTCTGATCTATCCCTCTTATTTTTTCTTCCTTATGTGGTTTTGAAATGCAGAAGAGTGATATATATTAGCTTCTGAAAAAAAATGGCAGGTTTGATTGAAATTTCAAAAGGGTGTTGTGGGTCGGGGACCGTAGAGTATGGAGATTCATGCAAAGGCTTGAGCACATGTGCTGATGCATCAAAATATGTATTCTGGGATGCTGTTCATCCGACAGAAAAAATGTATGAAATAATCGCTGACCAGGCTATAGATTCCCTCGAAGAACAGCTGATGGGCTAGCTGGAATTTTAGGTAGATCGGTAAGTGTGGTAACTAAGTATGCTTGCACGAAGAGTAGTCAGTATATAAGAGAATGTTTTGTTTAGTTTGGCAAGATATTTCAGTTTGTATTGTCTGGTATCCATGTGTCTCGTAGTATTTTCAAAATGCATCCAGAAAGATATGAGGTAACTTATCCCTGCATGCCTAAAACCCCAAGATATATGATCGCTATACGAATGTTTAATGGATTCAGATAATCGGTCTTTGATCAGGTATCCTCCGGGGAACGGATACTTGAGACAGACAATTCGAGTTCCAGATCTTGTCCCCACTGTCCCTTTTTCTCTCTCCTCTAGAATCTAGACCTCCCAAACTTGTAGGCGATCTCTGCGTTTCCTTTCCCTACCTCATTACGGGAGCCGCCGATAATGTCATCGGGGAGATCATATTCAAGTGCTTTTTTCTCAGATGGAAAAAACCGAAACAATTTACAAGCTATGCTTTGAATCGTGTTTTGGGCATTCTTATTTCCTCATTCCAGCCTCTGCTGAAAATCTAAATTAGCCTCTTGTGGTGAGTACTTGAGTTATTTTCTTTTTCCCCAAAAAGTTTACAAGCTGAATTTGCGGGGTGCCTTGATGCCGATAAAATTAGGATAATCATTGCTGGTCCTAGGAACAGGATCATAGGCTATGAGCTGTAATTGAAGAGCTGAAGGTAGATATACCTCTTCTCCAAGCTGAACTTGCTAAACTAGAAGCTGAAGGAGAAGACTTTAAGAACTTCAACTGGCAGTTGTTGAGGGTAGGCTTATCTTTATGCATCCCTTATCCAAGTTGTTTTAGCACTGGAAAGTGGTGTTCTTCCATCTTTCTGGATGCTACGACAGTTTCTGGTATCTGGATAAGACAGTTTTAGACAGTGAGGATTTTGAATTTCTTGTCATGGCTTTAATATTAAAGATATTCTAATGGAAATGTCAAAAGAGTAATAAAGAATTCAAGATAGAATAGACTCTGAAGCTATACAATCCATTCATACATCCACATTATTTGATAATCTTTGACAGATCTAAATGAATAAACTAAATCGCCCCTTGATTTTGAATGTCAAGGAAAAACAGAGATCAACGATGGGATAATATCTGAACCAGTGCAAAATCAATCCTAGGTACAAAATATATAAAATATTATTCTCTTCGTCTGATTTTAGTGCAACATTTCTGATTTCTAAGTGATATATCTAAGAGTGGACTTTGTAATACACTTTAGCTGCCGCCATAGAAAGTGAACTGTCATCCCCATATGTGTGCAAGTTGTTTCAAACCTCGACCACAATGCACAAGATCATCTGGTATCAGGGTATGCTTCCGAGCTGATCTAATTTTAAGCTGCAACTACTAAAAGGGCCTCAATGATAATTCCAGTAACCACGGTATCACAAAAAGTTTCAAGCTTCTCACCATGAAGAAGTGTGGTTTTTGGCTGCAACGAAGCTCATAATACTTGATTGGAGCTCTTTAGAAAGGTTAAAGATCAGAAAGGTGCAGTCTAAAAGGGTGAATTCCTCAAAACTTATAATGGGCCAAATTTTAAAAAGCTAAAAAGGATTTTGGAATGAAATTTCAATCCATTACATTATACACTTTTGGAAATTAAATAGTGTCAATGAAGAGACTAAATAAAAAAAACTCACATGGAATAATTCCCAATTATCTGTTGCATTAAATTTTACATGTGGGAAAGCATTTAATGGAGTAATCTACCTACAATTAATTTTGCAGGCAAAAAATAATAATAAAAAGCTTCAGCGAGAGGAACAATTAATGCTCCAATAAATTAATAGTATTAATATTAAAAATATCGCTCAATCATTCAAATCCCAGTCCTGGATCACTGAATCGACGACATGATGATTAGCCATAAACAACTTGGTGTATGTCTTCTCAGTTGGGTGGATTGAATCGAAAAATACATATTTAGATGCATCAAAGCACACGTATGATCCTGGATTACACAAAAATCCTGCTTCTAAGTAACCACTCCCACAGCAGCCTTGGCTTACCTCATCAAAATCTACAGGGAAAAAGTAAAGGAAAAGAAGGTTGATATGTGATGTAACACTTTGTTTGAGGATAAATTAGAGAGTGTTATGCTTACCAAGTTTCCCAAGGCCTTGAATCATGTCGACCAATGGTGTGAAAATGTCAACGTAAAGGATTTTCGCACCAAGATGAGCTAGTCTACCACGCATGGAATTCACTTCGTTTTGAAGCATTTGGTTATATTCCATTCCGACCCGAGAAAATTTTTCTATGCAACCGCGTTCCAGGATGGCGTTTGGAGAGTTAAGGGTGATGACAACCGGTAAACAACCCATTGGAGGCAGCCCGGTAACTGCAATTCTCCGAGCTCCTTCATCCCATAAGTCCTATGGTAATAAGATTTACTTAATTAATCAAAAAAGCTCCCAAGTTGCAAACTTGAGAAAAATTGAATGAGCGGGCTTGTCGACTGCATGTAGTAAATTGAGAGCTTTGTCAAAGACTGCTCCCCAAGGCCACCCAGCCAGGTGATTGCTAAAATTGGAGGGTACTAATAATCACCATGTACTTAATGATTGGACCCCATTCATTTCTGGCAATCTTTTTCTGGATCTTGAATCAGACTCAACAACCTTATCTAGCTCCAATAATTATCCAGCAAATATATGTACTGACTGTTGGTGCTTAAAGTGAAGGACACTACCGACAGGGTCTCGAAAGGATTTAAATTCATTTCTCTGGTTGTGTTAATGAATTGCAGGCTTTGTGGCCTGTTATTGGCCATCAGATATCTATGATGATCAGTCCGTTCTCATCTGAGAACTCTTTCGTATCTTCAAGCCTTAAAAGGTTTTGCTTTCTGTAGTCTCTATGTGAGACTTATGAATAAATTCGATGTCTTTCAAAAAAAAAATTGTTAAGATATTATTCATGGTCAAATTGTCAAATTGTGGAGGATTTCGTCATCCCACAAAATGAACAAAAAAAGGGCCTCATGCATTGAATATAAGCAATCTAGTCATTCAATATAAATCGGATATTTGGATTTATTAAAATTAATTATCATGATCTCTTTGATAATTTGTAGCAGTTCTGAGTTATTAATCCAAACCTGTAGCAGCTGCTTCACGTTTTGCAAGATGAACTGTTGATAAGCTGAGACAGTGTAGTTCTTTCGTCGAATTGGAATGGTGAAATAGTTGACTACAAAGTCATTGGTACCAGCACTGACGAGAAACACAGCATTCTGGATAATATGTTCCATCCTTTTCTTTCCAATAGCAGATTGCAGTCTTTTCTTATACTCTTTAAAATACTCCACCTGCTTTGGTATCGAAACCACGCTCTGAAATTGAACAAATACGTGAAAAGTCAACGAATACATTCTTGTTTTGGGATGTCAAACTCAATTCACTGTCACATATCAAAGAGAAAAAAAGAAGGGGACAGATCGGACAGTTATCTGTGGTGTAAGTGGATCAAATCCAGAGCCGGCGGAGGCGAAGCTAACTCCTGTCATCAGCTCCTCAATGCCAAGGGTTGGATCCAAATATGGTGGCAAATATTCTTTTATGCCTATATATGAAACTTCCCCATGCACAAATCAAAGCAAAACAGTAAAAAAAAACTCACATTGCACCACAAAGAGCATGCCGGAAGCAAGGAACATGAGTATATGTATAATCAACATACCAATAAGATCGGTGGGAAGCTTCCCGTTAGTAAACCTCCCGGTAGCCGTTTGGTCTTTCAAGTCCTTCCCGTAAGGAGGAAAATTGCTCCTAAAGAAGGTCTTTACATAGTTATTGTTCCCGGGATCTACCGTCGAGTCTCCAAAGACAAAACCAGCCGAAACCTTGTTGTTGAAGGGCCTTTGCTTTATTGAAGCTCCAGCAGCTTCAGCAAAGAAGAAGAACATGCAGAGAAAGAGAACAAAAAGAAAAGGATGAAGAGGATGTTTATGGCAAGATTCCATGTAATCGGCTAGTTGATTTTGGGAACTGAACAATGTGGACTGATTGATTGATTGATATGCTTGTGTTATATAGCTCCCATTAGTTGTGTTAGTTTTTTTGTGTCATAAAGGTGGGTCACGCACCAGTTGAATTCTCTTGACAAAAGCATCCTTGGTGTATAGCGTCTCGGTACTATTGCTATTATAGTTTGGTTGCTGTGGTTTGGAAACCAAACATATCCTGATTAGTCTTAGCTTCTCAACCACCTTGGCCATGGAAAAGCTTAGATTTCAAATTACAGAGGAAATTTTACCCCAATTAATTAGTCAGAGGCTTTTTTATGTATTGTAATGCTGTATCCTTTGACAAAACTTGCTTTGGTAAGTGAAATTAGCCGTTGGACTAAACTTTTATATATAGTAGTAATTGTGTTGCTAAACAAAACAAGGAGTCACGCATGGGACATGCTTTTTTTCCTATTCGATGGGAGTGATTGAACATGGTGAAACTTGAAAGTAAGAACCTTCCTCCTGGAAATGAATGTGGTTGTTGCATTTTCTTTACATCCACCAGCAAAACTATTACTTGATCTTACTATGAATGTTAGATTAGATTGTCTCGTCTTGTAGGATGATTAGTTGATCAAATAAAACAGTGCAAGATATACAGAAAGAGGATTTGGATTTGAGATTAAATTGTACTCATCTGATTAATTGTTTCCCCCATAAGATAGCACAATATACTCTCTTAATTATCAGAAAATGTGGTAGTTACTAATCAATAAAGGAGAGATGTCCAATCATATATATATATATATATATAATTATATCTATACACTATAACAAAGGAAATCTGGAGCTTTACTTGAAAAGAGGAATGACCAGAAGATAAAAATAGTTGAGATTTGGTGAGGATCATAAAGTCATAAACATAATAACACTTGTCCCCATGCTGTGAGCTTGTCCCGCAAATTATGTAGAGAATGGAATTAAAATAAACAAAACATGAGAAACGCTTGCAAAATGATCTGATCTTATCCTATGCTTAATCTTCTGTTCAATCTATCTTGAATCCAATTTTGAATCACTGTAACCTTAGTAACAAACGCTTTGGATCTTATCACTTGGCATATTATAAATTAATGAACATTCTGCCCTGTAGATTTCAGAACTATACTTTACTTGCTAGTTAGTTGAGGCCATTGCTTCAGAATGGGGGTAGTATTCAAGGAAGATTCATGATTCTGAAGTATTGTGAAAATGCAAGCAAATCAAAGCTGTGAAGAAATTGATCAGGACTTGTTTCTTTCCATGCTTTTAATATTCTTACATACAATAGACTTGAATATTCTTACATACAATAACCGACTCCTCTGTTCATTCATTATCATTTCAATAAATTTTCTCTTTTACTTTGTCTGTATGATCCATGCATGTTAACCATGAAGGCATGGAAGACAAAGTGATCCTTCCCCTGTCATTGATTTATCATCACCGAGATCGTGGGGACAGGTGCTTCCTCCCTGACAGTTGGGGCTGAATGTAGCAGGCACAGGCATTTGATTCCTATAGTTGTAATTGCAGCCATAGATCACAAAATATATATATAAACAATTAGATGGAGCTGCAACTTATTACAACTTTACTAACCAATCCGGTTGAATATTGCCATAAAAGCGTATGGGTCAGGGATCAACAAGTCAAATGGAAACCATTTAATTGTTATGGAGATATTAATGTGGCCGTCCAATTTTTCTTGTTAAACCAGTTACTTCTGAGATCATTCTTGAACTTCAAATTCTGAAGAGATTCGTTTAACAATAAACTTCCTCCCTGGAAAAATCTGCTGTGTAGAGAAGGACAACGAGACAGCAACAAGACGAGGGAATAAGTGGTTGATTAAGACACATTGCGTTGCATGAGATAGTGGAGGCATGAAATAATTGTTAAGCTATGAGAAAAATTGTATAATGTCGTCCTACAATATTTCAGTCAGTGGAAAAGACAGATGCATGAAGATGAAACATGTCAATCTACCCTTTCAACCGAAAGAGAATAAGAGATCATGAAATCAACATCATCAGTAAAGTCATACTGGTAATTATCTCAAAAGAGTTTAAGATGAAATTAGTCCTTATTAATAGGGCCCCAAGGCATGGTCGACATGCCATTGCTCCTTTGAATATAGAAAATCAAATTTCGAAAAAAGGAAAAATTATTATGGCTCAAGAAATCAGGAATCATAGGACTTCTGTATAGCACATATACATAGAAAGACCGATGACATATAATAATTTCACTTACTTACTTTCCATCATTCCCATTTAAAGATCACTGCTTAAAAAAGGCATATGGAATTCCCAAATATGCCTAGCAAAAAATGCCAAAAAGCTGCATAGTTATTACACAGAACCTATATATATAAGACATTCCCAATTTGTAGGCATCAAGATTTGAGATAGGATAGTTGTTAGTGCAAGGGGAGTGTGATTGCATTGCATGTTTGTCAAAAGATCTGTTATTAATGCTACTGCTGCACAGCTGCAAGGCCTTAATAGCTCAAGAAATTGCATGGATGAGACGGGTAGACTTTCGACTGGATAGAGATTACTTTTTTTTTCTTTTTTGAAGATTAAAAGTATTTCCATTAAATCAGGGTAAAATCCCCTATGTACACAAAAAGGAAGGGACTATGAGAGACTTGGTCCAGGTGCCCTTCCTGAAGCTTGGCATACAAAAAGCCAGCCGAAAACAAAATACTATACAACTACAAAATATGATATTAGCAAGACTCAAAGAAGTTACAGCCACTCTTAACAGCCAGAAAGGGTGAAGGGAGAGCAAGAGTGAGAAACATGACCATTTTGGATGTTTCTCCCTCTTGCAAATCCATACTCAAGCAAAACATCCCAAAAAGCTATTGGCCTTATTATGCAAAAAGTGATCTGCATAGAGATTACTTAAGAATGAGCTTTAATTAGAAAGTGCATTTGGTCTTCAAATTCTAATTGTAATTGATCTACCACACCAAAAACTCAATATTAGCATATTACCCCTAATATTAATTGACTCTGAAGCCTAACTTGGCGTGTCTCCTCAAGTGGAAATATGAAGGCAAAAAAATGGTGAACCATGAACCACCATTAGCAACCAAAAACTGAAACATTAATTTTTGGGTAGTTTTCTTTCAATGTTGGACTCAACCACCAACTTACTCCAAAGCTAACGATCCTTAATTAGTAACAGGCATGTACTTGTTTGAGAGTAATTATATTTCATTAGATTCACAAAATAAAAGATTGCATCATATATACAACCATTGACAATGAATATGGCAGTAGTATTACCCATGTTGTTACTATCATTTAGGCAAAGAAAATCAATGTAAAATTAGAGAAATAATTTGCTTAAAAGTAACCACAACATGAAATAGAAACGGGACGGTCCAACCTTGCTCCACAGTAACACTAAAGAGTACAACATCGAATTAGGCATTTAAAACAATGGGGCAAAAGTCTTCATTGTCCATTGCTTAATATTTGTGAACTAAATACTCCGCATTTTCCTACATGGAAAAGGGGAAATCATCCTATGGGCAGTGGTCAAACCAAACGTACTTTTTTGCAAATCTTTACTCTTACTACCATGGAAGCAAAAGTCAATGGTTTGTGGCCATCAACACACTCTTGATTGTGCCTGAACCAATCATACCCGTTGGTTCCGATTACTTGCATTAGTCGCAGAAGTTTTCTTCCCCCGATACATCGAATCCTAACCGCCGCATTTGCACAACACTCTCCATCTTTCTTCGGTTTTAAGCCTTTAATCCCCCCCTTTCTGAGCTGAAATTTTTTATTATTTTTAAATGTTGAAGTGTGTGGCCTTATAATATATCCCTTGCAATGAGTTGATCTTATTCTTTAATTGAGGTTGTCAATGCTTGGATGCCAAGAAAAAATGGATTTGCATAGAGGCGCCTAGCTACCACATTTGTTCACACAACAGACTAATTTGAAACATTCGCCAGAGGAGAAACAGCTAAACAGGATCTCAACTGAGTTGGTGCACTGCAATTCTTGATACCAAATTAGATGGCACAAGCAAAATATTCAGGAAATTTTCTGGTTGTTGTGGAAGTAACAGCACATGTAATAAGCCCAAAACCATACTTACTTTTTATCGTTACTTGTTAATTATAGGCAAAATCTGGCATGAAATCGTTGAACATAACATATACCATTGGCCAAAACCTGTAGTGATACTAAGGGAGCAGATTAAAATATAACCTGAAAAGATATAGCAACAGCTGTGATGGAAAGGAATGTCTGCAAAGAGCAGTGCCTTTAAACTTTTAAACCAGTAATCTCAATGGGAACAAGCATAGATGTATATCCGAAGAAACGACTCAGAAGTCTTGACTACTCCCTCTCTTACCCTCTTTTTCAAACCTACACAATCATCACCCTTGATTTTCCGGTAACTTGGATTACAGGTTATTAAAGCGGTAAGCCTCTTATTATCTGGGAAAATTCAAGTATGAAACCGAGGCAATATATGTCTTTGAAGGAATGTGTGAAAGATATGATGGGAAGGGTGTTGTTCAGACGATGCCTATGTAGAAAGTGCTACCACGTGAAATACTATAAAAATGCCAGAATGCATCAGTTAAACAATATAAAAATCGATTGATTCTAGCCAGCTTTCGTTTCCCATCTTTCGCTGTTTCTTATGTAATTGATCATGAATTACAGGAAGGATTTCAGAAAAAAATATACAAAGTGCAGGTATCTGCACAAATTAAGCCTCCAAATGACTAGACCAAACAAATAAGTCAATATTAGAGCCTTAAAATACACAAATCCACTGAATTCTTTATAGTTTGAATTCCTATTCCTTTCCATGAATTAAGCTGGTCAGTTGATTAAATCCCAAGTTTCTTACTGGAAATTGTCATGGCGTATAGGATAAAGGTTCAAATTGCGCGTATTTATATCTTTATATTTCTCAATTCCCAAAACCCTCTACCCTAAATTTAGTGACACCTGAAGATCGAGATCTGTAGATAGCAAGATGGCTGTAGAAAGCAGTCAGCATGCAGCATCTGAGTCCATACTAGAGAATGTATGGGCGAACTTCATTGGTGGAGAAGAAGCTGATGGAGCAACTAGCAAGATTACAACAAAGTCGTCCAAATCCTGGCAAGAACTGCCAAGCCTGGACGGGAGAGACGGATCCATGGAGATTTTACAAAGGCTACCAAGTCTTGGGAGGTGGATTTCAATGGGAGCTGACGCCTGGGAGGATCTTCTTGATGGAATTATTCCTTCGGGCAATATAGAGCAATCCTGTAATGATAATACAAGCAAAAGCATAAGCGTAAGCACTCGAGGGCCTAAAGTGAATTCTGTGAGAGTAGAGAAGGTGGCAACAAGACATTACCGTGGAGTGAGGAGGCGGCCTTGGGGCAAGTATGCAGCAGAGATAAGGGACTCGTCGAGAAAAGGAGCTCGAGTTTGGCTTGGGACTTTTGACACAGCTGAGGAGGCAGCTTTGGCCTACGACAAGGCTGCTTTGAGAATTAGAGGCCCCAAGGCATATCTTAACTTCCCACTTGAGACAGTTGCTAAGGCCATGGGTATTGACTACACGGAACCCGACTTCAACGCTTGTTTGTCAGCGAAGTATCAAGGCAAAGACTCTGCCAGCACATATTCCGGCTTCAATAAAAATTTCAGAAATCACCGAAAAAGAGAGTCTAGAGATTGGGAGAAAAATGGTGATCAGGTTGTGATGGTTGAACAGCCTAGACTAAAGAGAATGGCTAGCGTGGAAGAGGTGCTTGAGGATGGATACGATGTACTTGAGTTTCAGGATTTGGGAAGCGATTATTTGGAGAGCTTGCTGTCTTCTTTTTGACAGAATTCGGAAACAGCTAGGTAGCCAAAAGAAAGAGTCAAAGGGACACAAGATTTCAAAGATTACTACTGTACATTGAGATCGATTGATCATTAGGCATAATACCAGTTCGATTGTATTATATTATTTGTTTGCAGGAATGCATGTATTACTATTAGTCTAGGTTTTCATTACTGAAAATATTCACCATTACCTATTTGCTTATACAGTAATAGAATCATCACAAATTGTGATAACAGATTGAATTTCATACCACATCTTCGAGAATCGTGTGTAAGTGCTACATTCAAATATTTATCCACAAGTCGCATAGATTGAGAGGTTATGAAATGTGAAAAGCATAGAGTAGGTTTATACTATCAAAGGTAGTACAATTTCCTCCTAAGACTCTAAAAGTTGGCCCAGAGCATCCACAGTCCCGCTTGAATGGCGTTTTGCAATACAGCTGCAACCACTGTTGATTGGATTGTGATCTAAAGCGCCTTAACAATCCAGATCATTCGATCCTTTGGTAAATCTTTTTTGGGTTTGGGAGTATGTAGTAAAGATTTTGGGCTAAATACTTAGGACCGAGGGTCAATTTCATAAATTGGGCTAACTTTGTCCATTCTGGTCACATTGGATTGTCTCGTAGCCAGCTCACTGCACACAGACACACAGTAGTAAGCTATGTATCTGCTACATTGGTTAAGCTAATGAAAATAGGGAGCAACATTTACTAATTGCCCCCCTTTCTCCACCAATATCTCAATTAGATTATTGATTGAAACGTTTTTCCGGCAAAACATGCTATCAACACCTAAGTTATGACCTACAAAAAAAAAATTGAAAGGAAATGATTTGATTAGGATTGGAAATTGGAATATGATGTTTTGTTGATCTTTAACTTTGTAATTGACTTAAGTTAAGAATTTAATTCCCGAACTAAGAAACGTACAAAAGAGATCTTATCTATAGAGCTAAAAGGCTTAAACCCTCATACACAACGAAGAAAAAAGACAAGGATCACGGCATGGTTGTTTCCTTGTTTTTCTCCTGTCTCGACCAATTTGTGAACAAAATTTGAATTTGCTTCTCTCTCTCAAAGCGTATCCCACTTGAACATACAGTATTAGAAACAAATATTCTTTTGAATTTGACTGTTTAAACATTGGAGTAGGTGTGGGTACTTATCAAAGAGATAATATTTAATATTTTTTTAATTTGATAAGTCTTTTTGCGTTTGATTTTACCTCAAATGTTGGTCAAATTCGATCCCAACAATCAAGTGACTAATCAATTACAAAATTTATGTACACCAACCATTCTGTTGGATCCTTTGACAGGCAAGCTAGGTAACTGTCACATGGGTTAATGAGGATTTTATTAGATTTTGCATTGGACCTAATGTTCATTTGGTTTACTTTTCATAAAGTTATTTGACTAATAAAAATTTTCCTTTGGTCAAAAAGAAATCGATAGGCGCACTTGTACGAGGAAGCACAACGTGCAGTTTACTATTCAACGTAATCAGATGCAATGAATTTAACCAAAAATAATTAAGTATCCAAGCTGGTCAATTCCGCCGGGCATGATGCAGACATGTTCCAAAGAGAATTTTTATAGTACTGCTAAGAGTTTTGGCACCTTGTCTAAACAATCTAATGAAGAACTTTTACCATTCATTTGTATTGGGAAAAGTTTGGAATTAAAAGTAATGCTTAGCGTTGCAGTAGGAGGGGACCAAAGAGAAAGAAAAAACCTCATATCTTGAACCGATCTAGTTATTCTCAAGCCTCTTGCCTTACTGACATTCCTATTATAACACAATAAGAACTGGAGTATTGGTTCTCAGAGCGGATTTGTATAGATGTTGCAATGTGCATTGGACACCGAATAGGCCTCTTATATACAAAAATGCTATTTAAGGAAAACATTTGGAAAACAAAAAATCAAAAGGAAAATGCAAACTTTCACACATCTAAATCCTAGTGCCTTTTGGGACTTAGGTCCCGGTTGGATGGTAGAGATTCTGATGCCTCGAGCCCGTCTTAGAAAGGTTTAAAGAACTTGTCCAAGTTTATTAGACTACCCAGTTGTGCTGCTCTCCGATTCCGAAATTGAAAGTGTGCTGCAGCTGCTTCCTGAATCCGGATTCGTTTTCTCTGAGCTTGTTGAACTTAAGTTTGGCCTTAATCGTTGGACCGACGATGCAGCCACAACTTCAGCTGGAAAATTGAGTAAAGCCTTGGCGCCGCGCATCCTGAAAGCTGCCCTGTCATAAGCCAGAGCAGCTTCTTCAGCTGTTACGAATGTGCCTAGCCAAACGCGTGCACCATTTCGCGTGGAGTCACGGATCTCAGCCGCGTATTTGCCCCAGGGGCGACGCCTGACACCCCTGTAATGCTTCTTGGCGATGGTCCTGGACGGTTCAAGCATGTTTGTCGCGCTACTTTGGTTTCTTGGGGGAACATGAAACTGATGGAAGTTATTGATCGCCACGGCATGAGGGTTTGCTTCGTTCAAGACTTGGTAGATGAACATGTCTTGAGAATCGTTCTCATTAAATGGTAGCTGATTCTCGCTGTGGGAGACTTGAACCATGGATTCCTTCCAGGCCTTTTCTTCTGTATGGGATGTCATGGTGGTTAATTTTCCAGGGGGCTTTACAGGACGGCGTTTGATGAGGCCTGAAGTTTGTACAAAGTGGCTCTAGACTTCTATTTAAGGAAGAAGAATCGTTGGTGCATGTGGGGTCTTTCCTTGGAATTTTTTTTTTTAGGCGGAAGGAAGGTGAGAGGAATGAGAGAAGGGACATACTTTTTGCTCCTCCTCGGCATATTCTACTTCTTTGGTGTTTATAAAGAATGGAATTTGCCCCATGTTTTTCTAGTTATTACGAGAACACACTCTGTTTTTCCCCAAATATATTTTTTCTTCAGTTAGGCTTTTTGCACGTTTCAAAAAAACATATTTACCTTTTAAAATTTACAAAACCCACTTTTATAATACAAGTAAAAATTAATCCAAGTCAAAAAAAATTTTGAAACTGTATAACTATTTAATATTATATACAAATTAAAATCCTAATTAAATTCTAATAGAATTCAAACTCAACACTCTTCTAATCTTCACTACATGAACTATGAAATACGGGCAGAGAAATTTGGGAAAGGATTTGATATTTGGCTTAGTAGTAGATTTAGATAAGAATAAGATATTCGCTGAGTTGGTTTTTGGACGGCTAACAACTTTTTGTTGTTTGTCTGAGCTTCACAAAGGGACGGATCAATGTTTCTCTTTGGGGAAATTGGGAATCCCTTTCTGTGAATAATTTTTCATCAATCCTTGAGAAGATGAGGAACAGAATCCGAAGTTGGGTTTGATGTCAATATTAGAATCTGGAACACTTCATTTCGTTGACTAGAGTGTGTACCTATTTCAACTTGGAGTGCAAGGAGGATTGCGCAACACGTGCAGATGCAGATAAGCGAGGGTAAATATTTCCTATGGAAAATCGTACAATATTGTCTAATACAAAGGAAAAGCATTGCTCTGAAATACTATGGCTAGTGAATTGGAAAAAAATATTTAGGTAAATAGCTGGAGTTTCTAGTATGTTTCGTGTTATTGTTGGTGCGGTCATCAGGTATGCAATGAATGACGTAAGAGTTTGACTAGTACCCTCCCTGGAATTCTACGGTCGAATCTCTGAGCTCATCACGGTCGTCAGATTTCTTAGAGCAGGTGGGTTCCCTTTTGACAATGTTCCAATCAATCTTCATTTTGACTTTTCAACAGTCAAGATTTAACCACGAAGGGCAAAGAAATGTTGAGCGCACAGTTCTATCCATAGTCATAGACCACAAAACTTTTGATTCAAATGGGCCATGTACCATTGTTTTTCCAAAGACGGTCCAAAGAGAAGACTAATGTAAGCAATTTAGGTACCATGCCAGTGAATTAATGCATGGGTATGTTATTCCATCATTAAACAGTGAAATTACTCAATTAAATCAGAGTTAAAAGTCCAACATGTTTGAGTATATTGGGAACGGGATCCATCAATAAATTGTAAGCAATTTAGGTACCATGCCAATGAATTAATGCATGGGTATGTTATTCCATCATTAGACAGTGAAATTACTCAATTAAATCAACATGTTTGAGTATATTGGGAATGGGATCCATCAATAAATTGTGGTTCATTAAATTCACGTGCTCGATCCATTTGTAATCCTGAATGTCTCCGCATATGTTTCTAGACCAAACATTTTATCATACTAACAACGATAGGGTGACAGACGCAATGGGGACAAGTTGTGATTAAAGCCCGGAAGGAATTACTAAGAAATTGCCCATCGGACAAGGCTGCCTTAATTGGGCCATTCCTGCATGGGCTCATCATTTGCTAACCAATAAATATTGTCCATTGCACTTGGTGGATCATTGTGTTGTGATTACCTCAACAAAACTCTATCTTAAAACATAGACAAATGCTATCAACTAAAACTTATATTCTGTATGCTAGTAATAACCCTAGCGATATTACTAGAATTAAAAAGTATCACTAATGTAAATAAATTCACTTCAATTTGAGGAGAAAAGAGAAACCTCTCATTCCCTCGATCACAAAATTAGCACTGCCATGATCAACATAAACAATAATAAAATAAAAATTATAAGCATTTATAGTAGCATAATTAAGTCTTTCATTTTTTTTTCTTTTTTATGCTCATGTCAGACATATAACTAAATACTTGACCAACAAAAAAAGAAGCAAAAGATGCAAAATTTCAATAAACTCATTCAATATAAGAGAATGTAGTAATTCTGTAACTAAACTAAATCAAGTAACTGATAACTAGGATTAATAATAGCATTACGATTTCTCTGCAGTATTCTTCAATGCATACGTCTCGCTTGAGGACCACTAACAGAGCCATCATAATATGCATGGTCTCTTCCCTGGCTTCCTCGTTGATGTGATGCTGGCCTCATGGAAGAACCGATGATTTGATTGCTCTGCGCGTCTTGTTTTGGTAAGACGGGTGTTGTTCGGACAACAGGATCAAGAACTCTTTCTTGCATTACTAATCTCCCTTGCCCTTCCGGAATTGGATAGTAGGGAACAACAGGAATATTATTTACTCCTTGGTTTTCCATATTGTCTGCTCTTTGGAAAAATCCAGCGTAATTATTCATGTTTACATCTAGCCCTAAATTTGGGCTATTAGCATAACCAAAATTTGCAATACTAATGTCATCGCCATTAGCAACAAATCCAGCAGAGTTGTGGTTGAATCCAATCAATCCTGACTTGGTTTGGTAAGGCACAACCGGCTGTGGATTATTCAGCTGTTCTTTTAACAATTCAAGCTCTTTCTCCAGCTTTTTAAAAAGCCCTAGAGGCCCTAGAACAGGATCTTCCTTCCATGCAAAAGCTTCCCATTCGAGGGACTCGACAGCCCTTCTCCTGTCGTTGTCATCAAGATGTTCCAAAAGATTTGTAACGTTTTTTACTCCAAAAATCTTGTGAACTTCTCGGAAATAGTGTGCCCTGTTTGCCGGAAAGTGTGGAGCAAATACGCAATCGTTATCGCACTTTCTCCTCTGATGCTTGCAAGCTGCGCATGCATGGCGAGAATTTAGGACTTCTTCGCCGTTCCCACTCGACATTCTTACTATGTACAAAGAATAATTCCGAAGAAGAATAAGGGTTCTTAGAGAGAATATAGGGTTTTTTTTTTTTTTTTGTTCCCGAGGGCTTAAGCTAGGTTTTTATAATACAATTAACCTTATGAAAAACTCAATTTTACCCTTGTAATACTGTTTATGAAAGTCTTGGCTGCATGCATACTCATTAGTCCTTATATAGATGAATCTCTTATAGCCATTGGATTTAGGGACCTTGAGATTAATTTTTGGGATAAGACCTTGAGGTTTATTAGTACTTAAACTAATAGCAGGTTTTAACCAATAATTAAGAAGTATTAAAGCAAAGGGTGCAAAGAGTTTATGTTTAATTTGTTCACTCCTATCATAGTTTATTAATTATAAATCAAGATTAATTCACCATCTCATCCCAATTAAGATGTACCTAATCAAAGATGAAGTTTTATAATGAGATCCAATAAACAATATTCATTTACAATTAATAAAATATAAATTCCTAAGAAAAACTGTTAGATATATATCCATATGAAAATCTTACAATTTAATTTAAACTCTATGTAGCTTATCCTATAATAGTCGATAGTAGGGTTTATATTCTTGTGATATATTGAAGAATTAAAAAGCATATAATAATTGATTGGGATAATATGTCTTAAAAAAATATTTTGCTATAAAATAAAAAAAATAAATATGTTGCATATTTTCCAATATTAAAAGTGCGTGACAGAATCCTATGTGCGAAAGATTAAAAGGAAGAGAGTCTTTTGAACAAAGAGGAATAAGTGACCGTGATTTCAAATTTAGGCCATGATTAGGTTTCTCAGAGTATAATTTGATCTTGTAATTAATTAATTAAATTAAATAACATTTAATTAATGTAATTATTTAATAATGGCTCTTGAGAGTTGCAACTAATTAAATTGTAATCTATTATTTTTAATTAAAGTTTTTTTTTAAATTAAATGATAATTAACTATGGCAATTGTTCCGACGGATGACATTGTGTATTAATATCTTTTTTGTCTTTAAATAGAATTTCTATGGTTTCAAAAGAACATAGAAATGCTTTTAGAAAAAACCATAAAAACAAATTATGATAATCTTTCATCCTTCTTCAAATATTTTCAGAGTTCTTTTATATTGTTTTACCACAAAAAAGTCTTATAAGTCGATGAAAGACATAGTGGATTGTTTTGTCAATGTAAAGCACAATTAATTAATAAATTAAATTATATTCTCGAAATTTATCACCTATAATATTTTTTGCACACATTTACTAAATATTTAGTGATGAACAACATAATCTTAAGAAAATTGACATAGGTACATGCTTTGGAGTCTTTCTTCTCGCCTTATCTCTTTGGGGGAGGAGGTGAGTTGTGAATTGATTTGTGGTCCAGGTTGATGCTAGTCTTCTTCTTCTTCCATTAATCTAAGCCCAAGTGCTGGATCCAGGCTTGAGCTTCCTCATAATGACAATTTAGACCATTCTCAGTTCAGGCCTGAGGCGCATAACAAGTTCAAATAATTGGGCTCTGCCATTTGGATGGGTCCTTTACTATTGACCCCCAGATAGATAGCTTGATTCGGACATTTTCTATTGTGTATAAATTACTAAAGTTAGCTCGTTGTGCAGATGAGTGTAAATGCCGTAAATATAACTAATTCCATTGTTTTTGGCTTCTTTGTTGTGAAGTCTCGAAAACTTGGTGGGGGCGGAGGCAAGCTAAGCTGAGGTCAGCCCGAACAAGTACAAAGCACCAAATGATAATCATGGTGTACACTCAGATGACACCTTGTGAAGGATAGTACAACTTTTTGACTTGTTATTAATTCCATTATGGTGTATTGGCTAATTAAGCAACTCCTTTCTTATCAAATGTTATTATCATCATTAGTTCTTTTGCCCTTCCCTTCCTCAACACTTAAACCAACTAACACCAGCACCAAACCTACTTTAGTCACCCATTTCTAGCCATGTCCTTGCACTTAAAGAAAAGAAAAGCCACCCTGCAATCATTTCTATATTGGATCAGCTACAGCTAAAGTTGGGTGATGGGATTGTAGCAGGTTGTTAAAAGCCGGCCTCGGACTTCCATTTCTTTTCATACTTCACAGTCTCCTCCCCTTTACTTCTTATAGTTGATCATAGTTGTTTATAACTATAGAATTGTAGGGAATCAAATTAAGGATCAGTGAAAGAAGCTAGTCTTAGCTGCAAGGAGGGGAGAAGAACAAGGCCACGGAAAGAATGAGCACAGCAAGGTTTATCAAGTGCGTCACAGTGGGGGATGGAGCGGTGGGAAAGACTTGCATGCTCATTTCCTACACTAGCAATACCTTTCCAACGGTACTGATGGGGATCATGGAATATTTCATGGTCCTGGGGGGATTTGATCATGGTGATTATTATGACATCAGGAGAAAAGTGGCAATAATGCAATTTTTTTTCTGTGTTTCCTTTTGGGTTTTTCTTTTTGGATAGGATTATGTTCCAACAGTATTTGACAACTTCAGTGCCAATGTGGTGGTGGATGGCAGCACAGTGAACCTTGGCCTATGGGACACTGCCGGTAAGTTCATGATTCTGCAGCCTTAAAATCCTGGCCTTCCGGCATTTCTGTGATATTACTGATCATTCAAATCAATGCTGTGACCTCTCAGTAAATTTGTGAATTTCAGGACAGGAAGACTACAACAGGCTAAGACCTTTGAGTTATAGAGGAGCTGATGTGTTTTTGCTAGCCTTTTCTCTGATAAGCAAGGCCAGTTACGAAAACATCTACAAAAAGGCAATTTTACCGGCATCCCAACTTCTTGTTTCCAGTTTTCTATGATGTTTTCTTTAATTTAATGTCCTTAACTTCTTAGACTTTGACATGAACATTGAATTCATGGCTAGCAGTGGATAGCTGAGCTTAGGCATTATGCTCCTAATGTGCCAATTGTGCTTGTTGGAACCAAACTAGGTAAGCTATTCCCCATCATTATAATCAGTAGAAGATGATTGAGACAATACCAAGCTACAGAAACAAGACAAAATTACTATTTTTTGTATTTTATGCATCTAACTCTGCATTTCAGGATATTTGATTACACATAAACATCTTATTTCATTTTGGTTAGAATGTACAGTTAGAATATCAGATCACTCTCTGGATTATTCAATTCTGTCTTTCAATTTTGTACAATCCTGTTTTATCTTTGACTCTAATTGAATGCAGATTTGCGAGATGACAAGCAGTACTTGAGTGATCACCCAGGAGCAACAGCAACAACAACTTCTCAGGCAAATTTACAATTTTAAGCATTTAAGATTTAAGTAATTATGTTACTATTCATAACAAAAATATACTTAATTATTGTTCCAACTAATGCTGGTAGTTTATTGTTTAATTCAATGAAAACTTGGTGAGCAGGGAGAGGAACTAAAGAAAATGATAGGAGCAGTTACTTACATTGAATGCAGTTCCAAAACCCAACAGGTACCCTATTTCTGTGCACCCTTTATCCTAGAATTTACCAATTTTTCCTAAACCCTTTGAATCATTTTAGCTATAGTAAGTTTATCAGAAAAGTTCTTTGTGCTAGAATATCGATCATGAAAGAAATTTTATAGATTGTACTTGAATGAAGAATTTAGTCTACCTCTACGAATTTTGTTCAATGATATGCACTACATTAATAGCAATTTGCTTTGATTTTAATGTATTGTAAACAAGATTCATGAACTGTGCAGAACTGCAAAAGTTTAAAGGGCTAACTTTCCTTTGTTCTGTTTCTTCAGAATGTGAAGACTGTTTTTGATGCTGCAATAAAGGTAGCTTTAAGGCCACCAAAGCCAAAGAGAAACCCTCGCAGCAAGCGAAGATCATGTGTTTTCCTTTGAATCTCAATCAGCATTACAGTCAAATACTTTCCAAAAACTGTCTGCAGATAAATACCATCTGCTATACTTTTTATTACTCCTTTTTTTTGCATAAATTTCATATGAAGCTATGAAGTATCTCTAAGAAGAGATTAGAAGTCTCTATAATGAGTCAAACCATAATGCTACCAATTACGGAACGGGTTCAGTTTTTGCTGTATAAGTTCATTTTAATCTTCTTTTCCATGGCTAGCTTTACACATGCCAGAGCCTCTTTACAATTTTCTGAGTTATAGGTTAGGCTGCAATTCTACTGGAGAACATTTGCTTACTTTCACAATGGAGTACTTCTCAAGATAGCATCAATTTAATAAGGAAGCAACTGTTTTACAAGCGGTTGGCGGTCTGCCTCAACATTGGTTTTTCGGTTCCAATGATACATGAAAACTTTGCAACTTAAGCTCAACTAACACTATGGTCAAGCTTGTTAATTTACTTCATTTGACAACAAATTCTTTGTTTTTCTTCCAAGACACGGCTCCTATGGACAATGGTCCCCGGAAAATATGTTATCACAGTGATGCTTAATAATCCTTAGTCAATCTGATTGAGAAAACTGAACTTCTTGTGCTCAACAAAAAACATACATGGATCCTAATATGTCATTCTTCTTTGCTGCAAGACCAAGCAATTCGAGATCCGCCTAACATGCCCCTTGAACCATGCAGAACTTGTATATGGTCAAGTTTCATTGGGTGATAAGGAGTTGATGCATTGTGCATATCCACCAATAAATATTTCCCTTGGTCTAAAGTCTAAACCTATTAATTTCTTCTTCTCAGAATCCAAAATATTTGACCCCTGTTTAATTACTAATTCTTTTTAATTAATTAGTTCAACCTGTTCATTGATGATCGAGTTGTAGACCCAGTTCCCCTTCTCCCAGATTGTCAAAGGGGAAAGGCCAGAGGTTTAAGATACAGCCATCAGATCCTAATCAAAGTCATAGTTCTTAAAGGCCATTCCTATTGACTTTTCCATTTCCTTTACACGTTTTTCCCTAGGAGTTATACTTTGAATGTGATCAGTACAGAGGTGCCATGAACTAAAGTGCCAAGGTCATGTGCACGACCAAACTAGGAATTGAAAACCATAGGCTCCTGTTTCCTTTCCTTTTCTCTCTTCTAGAAAAGGTGGGTTTAATTACTTTAATTACAGTCAAACTAACAGTTCTTTTTGAAATCCTTCAAACGATGTTCCCCTTTGTGAGACAAGTAAAAAAGATTCTCTATTCACTAAGAATGTATGTTAAGCACTAATAATAATTTTTAAGTACAAAACATTTCTCCTAATAAGAAATACAATATTCCAATCTATTCTTCCAAGTAGGTACCGGCATTTGACATTCCTAGTCTGTATCGCCATAAAATAAGAAGTCTTGGAGCTTTGGTTTGGTTTATGATTGGAACATATTATATATTGATGCATATATAGTTAATAATTTAAGTAGGGGTCAATGCAAAACTAATCTTGTTTGAAGGGAAGTATGGGGGTACTTCCCAAGAGGATGTGTCCATGATTCCCGGATTAGACTATAATCCAGCCATAGCCGGTTCTAGAGCTTTACTTTTCTTCCCTTCTTTCTCAATGATTAGCAAAACTGGGAATGGAAAATCCAATATCAAATTGCCTGTCATTTACAAGCTCTCCATGGATGTTATGTAGCAGAAGAAAAGGTTGATTGCAGATAGTATGCATGCTTGGTGGTGTCAAAACTGTTGATTGTGAACTAAAGAGTGCAGAAACATACCAAATCTTTGTTACAAACAGCATTCAAATCATTGCAATTCATGGCTAGCTAGCTAGGAATCTCATAGAGGAAGAAGTACAAAAAAAAAAAGTAAGTTGATAGTGCATAATGTTTTTCTTTTTTGTTTAAAGTGATTAAAGAATGAACCACCAATGGATGAGCCACTAAATTTTCCAAACAATGACATTACTCTCAAATCCTCTCCCAAGTTTTTCTGTGCCATGGATAGATAACTTTATAAAAAAAGGCAGAATCTCAGTCTTAAAAATCTTCAACAGTGAGTGGAATATTATATGGTGGTTGCATGTGCACCCAAATTTAGGCATTTAAGCTTAGCATGTTGAGTATTTACTACAAGCACGTTTGCATTAAGTGACTGTTCTTTGTAGCGCATTTCTAGCTAACACACACATACCCATTTTCATGTTGCCTTTTACTTTGATTAAATACCAAACAACATTTATTGTAATCATGTGCATTCACCTTCTAGGCTTCAAAAAAATTAACTGAAATTTGTTCACAGTTTCCCATCTGTATCATGATGCATTCATGGTGGAAAAATGGGGTATCAACTTTGCTGTGTATTACAAGAATTAGACTCGTGCTAACAAAGCTGATGAGTTAATCATTACACATATACATATGTTAATCACAAAGTTAACCCAAACATAAAGGGGAGAGTTAATTCATTTTCAGATTTTCTCATAGACAAATTGGTAGGACCAGAAAAGAAGAAAAAATGAGCAGAAAGGGAAAATGACACAGAAATAGAAATAACACCAATAAATAAGTAATGTTGTGGCAATGTACGGAATTGCAGCAGAGATCCCCCTCCCACCCCCAACACCCCTGCAAAGATCATTTAAAGAGTAGGGAAGAAAGGGAAGGGAAGGGAAAGGGAGGGAGGGGTCATGGTCATGGGGGTATGGTTCGCTTTTGCTAGACTCTCATCAGCATCATCATAATTAACAGAGCCACAGCAGCAACACACGTTTGCAAAGGCAGCGAAATAATAAGAGCCAAAGTGCCAAAGCTAAGACTTTCCGAGTACAGTGGTCTACTTCAGTTTGCTAAAGACTTTTGATGGGATCGTCATTCGCACTTTCTGCTAACTTTCCTGTCTGTCTCCCCCAAACAGAGAAAGAGAGGAAAAAACAAAAGACTTAAGCATTATTATACTATACTACTACTTAGTTATTACAAAGAGGCCATGGTCCCATATGTTCCTTGTGTCAGAGCTTGGAAGAGTGGAGGATTGAACTATCTTCGACTGTGTGTATACTATCTTCACTTTTTATTAAAGCGTGCAGGCCTAAATATACTAATAATTGATGGATCTGAATAATTCAATACCTAGTAGTAGTATGAAACACAAATTTTGCAAACTTCGTATTGTGATTGATAGTTTATAGCATTAAGAATTATGACAGCTTGTTCTAAAGAAGACTAATTCAATTTGAAAAAGCGATCAATATAGGGGAAAAGAAAAACTAGGGATTGTTTTCAAAGTATATTAGCAAGCCGTGATTGAATAACGTGGGAGAAGTGACCCAAATTAGGACATGTAGCAAATATTAGGTGCTTGTGTCAAGTGGCTATGGATGCTGATGACAAGCTGTGTCTCTGTGGTTTTTTTCCTTCTTCAGAAATAAAATAAAACAAAAGGTACCCTTGGTGTAAACTTAACATAGAGGGGAACTTAATAAAGGGAGGTTGCAGGAGAAGAGGTGGACAAAGGGGATTTGAAAAATTGAGTGAGGAGGTGAGATGGCACGCACCAAAGCTTGGTGTAAACTTTACATGTCGGAATGGGACCGACACCACGTAGACCCCGAAGTCACCAAACAATTAATCCTACCCCCCCTCCACTAGATCTTTAACGCCCTCTCATTCTTTGCATGGGGAGATGAAGGAGGGAGAGAGAGTTTATTCAACTTTTCTTTGTTTGCTTTGGCCATCTTTTCACGAGTCACAACTCACTACTGCAAATTGAGCAGCGGTATGCATGCATGTGAATCTGACAAACAGATCAAAATTACCATCTTATATCTTTACAACCATGGTAATATTGGTTTTTGGCGTTAACTATAACTTAATTGTAAATGATCAGCTCGACTGGTTTAATGACTTTCTTCACATACTAATCAATTTTACACAAGATGAGCGAAAATTGTGTATCTTTCACGTAATCGGAGGCTAGTTTCGTTCGGTTGCAAGCATGAAAATTTTGACCAACAGTACTCTGCACTCTCCGACATGGCTCTTCTTGGAATGAGAAGTGCTGCTGATGAATCACTTGGATATAGTCGTCTAATTTTCAGCATAATATGATCGCCGGTAATGTAAATGTATATTCACTTGGGTATCTTAATTTGTTGGGTACACCTTAATAATTTGAGAGAGGGAGAGGGAGAAGTCTGAAGAGATTTGATTTGAACCTTTTCATTGAAGGAATAAGTAACAATGGATAATTCTAAATGCCAATACTCTCCGGAAAGACTTTCAACTTCTTATGCCAGTTGTTGTGCAAACATCTCAGTTATATATATTCTGATTAAGAAAAACAATAGAATTTGGAGGATGACCGCCATCACCTAGCTTCATACCAACACTATACCCTATGGCCTATGGGCTTGTAATTGCAATATCCTCTACAAAAGTACACGATTGTTTTGCCCTGTTTACAGTTTGATTTTGGAACTACTCAATTTAATTCCCTATAAATCCAACATTGAATATTTGAAGAGGAAGAATGAAGGGTTAATTTTGAAAGAAACAAAAGGAAAAGAAAAATCTAGTGCAAATGAACAATAAATAAAGCCCTCGAGTCAATCCAAAGCCCCCCCTTACTTTGCCCAAAATAAACCACAGCTTGTGAGGTTGCAATTACTATCCCACCACTTCATTCCAATCAAAGTATCAACCCCTACATGCCCTTCTTGACTTTCAAACACCCCTTCTACCCCCTATTTATTCTTTGCAACAACCTTTTCCATTAGAATAATCCAACACTTATATCTGCCCCTACACCCTTCCATTAATACACTGCAAGAGCAAAAGAATCCTCTCTCCATAGAGAACCGGAAAAAGAAATAGTATTATGAAAAAGAAAAGAGAGACAAGCTGATCAGAACAGCCCATTTCTCCAAAGCAAAAAACAAAAGAAAAAAAGAAAAAGAAGCCCTCTTTTCTCTCTCCACTCTTTGGAGATTCAAACCTTACTCACTTCTCTTTTGCATTAAGAGCTTCTCTGTCACCTCTGATGAAGATTCTAAATTAAACACCAACATGTATTCTTATCTATGTTTCCTTTGCTTCTAGTCCGGGGGAATTGGCTTGTCCTTTGAGTAGAAAAGAAGTATTTCAGTTTTAATGTAAAATTGTAAGGAAGGGATGGGAGAGTACTTTCAATCTTCCCCTTTTCATTTATTTTGATTTCCTTTCTTGTTTATCTTTTAGCAGGGGATTCCTGTTGTGGGTTTCGCCTGTTATATAATTATTTTATAAAAAAAAATTAAAATGATTTTTATATTTTCTTTGGGAGATGGGAATGACTGTTTATTTAATTGAGAGAAAAATTATCACAGGGTAGGTGAGGAGGCTATAAGAAGAGTTGTTATGTTTGCCTAGAACAAAGCAGTACCAAAATCTAGAGAAACAAAAGGGCAATTCTATTTCTTGTTTCTCTTTTGGCTGGCTACTTTTGATTAGAT
Source organism: Theobroma cacao (assembly GCF_000208745.1). NCBI lineage: Eukaryota > Viridiplantae > Streptophyta > Magnoliopsida > Malvales > Malvaceae > Theobroma > Theobroma cacao. The sequence goes on from NC_030855.1 coordinate 23,386,306, forward strand.
ATCTAGCTTAGATTTTGGCCACTAACATCAACATCTTCATCATCATCATCATCATCATGGCTTCGTCAAACAGACACTGGCCTAGCATGTTCAAATCCAAGCCCTGCAACACCCACCACCAATGGCAGCCTGACATCAACCCATCTCTCATGTCAAGTGGTTGCCACAGAGCCCCATACACCTCAGGTAATTGACACAATTCGCAGCTGCAATGAGAACCTTCAACCAAGGTTTATTCAGGTCGTGTTCTCTTTTTACACTTAATTAGTTGCTTCAACCATTTTCAAGCATGAAAATGGGCCAGCTAAAGCCCTCTAGCTCACCTGAAATCCTTCCTACTTCAGGCATCTCGGATTTGTCATGACCTACATAAATAAGTCATCAGTTATCTCATTAATTTGCTCTTTCAACTGATAATCTTTTATAGTAGTTGATTATTTATGTTGAATGACGTGACCCAAGAGAGAGATGAATAATTATAATCTGTTGTTTGAATTGTTTACAATTTTATGCTAACATCTACTGCAACAGTTACAGGATGTGAAGAGCGTAGTCCTGAGCCTAAACCAAGATGGAACCCGAAACCTGAACAAATTCGCATACTGGAAGCCATATTCAACTCCGGAATGGTTAACCCACCAAGGGATGAGATAAGGAAAATCAGAGCTCAATTGCAGGAGTATGGCCAAGTAGGCGATGCCAATGTGTTCTACTGGTTCCAGAACAGAAAATCGAGAAGCAAACACAAGCAGCGCAACCTCCAAAATTCTAAACAACAATCCCAGCAAACTCCTCCAATGACCAATATTACCACCATCACTGCACCTTCCTCTTCCTCATCCTCTTCCGAGAAATCTTCACCAAAAGGAGCTAACAAGAGTACTCTCTCCATGAGTTCTCCAAATGTCATCGATGTTTCCAACTCTCCAACTGCTTCTGTGAACCAGGCCTACTTTCATCAGCCCCAAAACGAGTTCTTGAACGAACCCTTTTTCTTTCCTGTGCAACAGGCTGCTGCAGGAACCGGATTTACGCAAGGGTTTGTTTTCTCTGAGCTAAATAATATGGTTCAAGTTCCTGAACAACCAGTTGGACCCTGTACAAGTCTTTTGTTGAGTGAGATATTGAACAATGGGGCTTCAAAGAAAGCACATGAAGAAAAGATGAAGATGCAGCTCCAGCTTAACTGCCCTGGTTCCACTGCTCCTAGTACTCACACAATTTCTCCTCTCACTGCTTCCACCACTGCTACTATTACTGTTCCATCTAATATCAACCACGTTCAAGGTAAAAATTTTCAATTTTCTTTGTTCTTTCACAATTAGGGATGTTAATATAAGTTTTGTCGTTACTGGTAGAAAAGGTTAGTACCAGTCTACCAGAATTTACACCAATATTTCATGGACTAATTGATGCACCAAAAGCTTTTGCACACGAGGGGAGAATATTTTTTGGTCATATGTGGTAAGGAATGAGGATAAAATGGTCATTTAGAACCGGGATTTGTGATCATCATTGTCTCTAGATGGACGTGTGCATGGCTTGTTCTCTCTGAAATTGACTACTGCCTTGGTCTTATATATGTACGTTGAGTGATTCTCTGTTGGCAGGTGTTGGGGAATCGGGTGTAGTGGGCCCCGGCGGTGCGGCTAGATCGGCGGTGTTTATCAATGATGTAGCCTTTGAGGTGGCCGTGGGGCCCTTCAACGTGCGGGAGGCTTTCGGTGATGATGCTGTCTTGATCCACTCCTCGGGTCAACCTGTTCTCACTAACGAGTGGGGTGTAACCCTGCAGCCTCTTCAACATGGTGGATTTTACTATTTGGTGCGCTCATCAATCCCCTTCTCCGTATAATGAAGGTGACAAGCTTTGTAAAACCCTTTCTTAAATTTGTTTACTGTCATCAAATATACAAGTAGTAATACATCATCTCCCTGCAATGCCATTATGTCTAATTTTTTTTCTAACATATGATAACAATGTGCATGACAGCTTGTTATTTCTAAGAATTGAAGATAAGTTCCTTTTTCTCGTGTAAACGCTGGAAGCTTTCTGCTCCACCAATTAAGTTTGTTGATTACTGTGTTTTTCTTGATTTGCAGGTTTAGAAATGTGGAAATGGATGACATAGGCTGACACTGTCCTTTTCTTCTCTCTCTCCCTCGTTTCTCTCTCTCAAGGTTGAAACGTAGCTTTAGGTATAGTCCTTAGGGCTCTATATATTATGGTTGTATCTGGAATAGTATGAAAGCGTTGTTCACCAGTGTATTCTCTAATATCTTGCTATAAGGCAATTTATGTATGAAATATGCTAGTAATTTTGCTTTAAACATGCATGGAAATAACGATACAAGTTATTACCTACGCTACAACTTATAATTTCATGATCATGTTCAACTATGGTGAACTCATTCTCCCAAAAATTCAGGCAGTTTTTTGTTTTACTTGCTCATTTTTCTTCAAGAAAGTAAAACTAAAACTTATTTTTCCATAGTGTTATATATTTGCCACTCAGAAATTGCAGCCATTTAGTAGCTCAAGGAATTGCAGATTTTCCTATATTTAGGGTTTAGAGTATTGTTCCAAGCTAAAATGAATCGATTTGGGTTTTTCCTTTTCTGTGCAACTGTGAAATTGAAGAGTCAGATTGTGTACCAAAAAATTTAATACATATCATAGTCAGGTCACAGCAACCAAATTCTTGATGTGAACCTCTTAATTGTTTGTCTTGGAGGCTATATCTCATCTCTGAGCAATTAAAGTGTGTAACTATCCAATCAACATAGGGTAATTACCTGCTTCATGAACAAATTTGGAAGCCAAAGTGACTTCCTTAATTTCTGTAACGTTCAGCGAGCAAAAAAGAAAAAAAAACAGTAAAAAACTTGAGAACCTACTGTTGACAAGCATGTCATTGCAAGGCAGCTGTACTTCTTCATGCATACAAGACTCATCGGTTCTATGTTATTACTATTTGAAAATTTGAAATGATTAATTACCCATTTGCAGGCTTATTAATTAGGCAAAGACGAGTTTAATTCTAATTTGAAAAAGATGTTCTAAAGGGACAATATATAGATAGGGAGAATCGTGGAAACTAATCATGTATCTCCTGTAGGACTCTAAATTTGTCTTACTTGTTGTTCACGATAAATATTGCAAAGAGTTTGAACTTTGTCCGTCTGTAATTCAAAAATAGGGTTTTACTTAGGATTCACCCAACATCAAACAACCTATTCAAAGGCCATCTGTGTATCTTAGAGCGACCGAAGACCAAAGTACTTAATGTTTCGAACTATTTTCTAACATGAATGTGAAAACCCTGACCGCTCCCCCAAAAAGGGGTTTGGTCGGTCTGTAAATATTTGCCTGTTGTTTTTGGTATTGGCAGCATTGAGCTATATGATCTGCTGAGTGGGGTAAAGGAGCGGGAATCCACCTTGGTGTTGAGTGGTGCAGATTTTTTACGTGCACTCTGGTGAGAACAGTGTTAACCCTCTCTCAGGCCTCAGGCCTCAGGCCTCACACTTTTCGATTTGACAAAGCGAGTTGGATATGTCGAAAAAGAAAAGAAAAGAAAAGAAATTCCTCGCCTTTTGCTAGCTGCTTCCCCAGTACGTCACATTTCGCAAAGATTTACTGTGCTTTTTGCATGAACCATCAACAGTGATAATCATGACTACTCCGACCCTTTAGAAACATCAAACTTGGATTCCAAAGTGGATGGAGAAATAAGCAATGGCTGGCCGTGCAAAGCCCCTTTTCGGTTTTTGCTAATCTATCTAGCTTGGGCAGGGTCCAGAGGCTGAGAAATGGGAGACCTGTACATTTAACAGAACACGTGGCGTAGGCAGAGTGGTCAGGTTTTTCTATACATGCCCACACGTGGGGAGATTAGGTGTGTCAACAGTGTCTTTGATTGGATTGTTCTGCTCTTTTGTTGCAGAGGCACTTCTGTCCAAAGTGTAATGCAAAGTGCAAACCAAAAAGATCGGCAGGCTCCATCCGCCATGAAAAAGCTCGTATCATTGGGGCATAATCCATTTGCATCACAATACAAAGATTAGATTGCATTTTTCCAATCACCAACACAACTTTTTCTCTGTTCAACTCTTCAAGATGATGCAAAAAGTTTTTGGTACAAAGATAGAAAGAAAGAAAGAAAGAAATACTCTCTTTTTTTAAGGATTTATTAATCTACTTTGATTTATAAGTTAAAGAAGAAAATTTCATCCAACTCATCCTGTCGAACGTTCTGTTGGGCTCTGAGTCCATTAATTCTCTGGTTCCTTGTTTTTGTCTAGTTGGACTTCTCCAGCAGATGGCCAATGGGCTGAAGAACGATTCCCTTGGGCAACACATTACTGACCAATCCCATCTTCTTTGTCGGTATTTCCTCTATCTGTTTCTTCTGCGAAATTACATAAATTCAAACCCTTTCTTGAATTCTTCAAGATAATCATGATGTTGTTTGCTTTACGCTATAAACTCTCATTCTTTACATAATTAGTTATTGTCTTTGTTTTAGCTTTTATGTGTCCATCTCATCCTATTATTGATTCTTACTAATCAGTTATCTAAGATTGATTTATCTACATGATCCACGCTTCATTATCTCTTGAATTATTTTACCATTTTTTATCTAAATTGTTCATTAGACATTAAACAACTTATGCATGATTCATTGCAATGACATTATTAGCTATTTGGTTGATGCAAATCATTCACTTCAGATATGCTTCCTAACTATAATTGATGATTTAATTGATTATCAAGCCACTAAAGTTGGATCTTCATTCGTTTCTTTTCCCTTTTTGCCCATTCCTTACTCTTTCATGATTTCAGACAAAGGCTGTTAGTTGTAACAACAAAACCAAAATAGTAAGAAAATCAATAATTTTGTTTTACAATATTTCTTTTATTTTTTTATATCCTTTGAAATGGTATACGACAATGTTCCCTTAGTCCCACAATTAACCAATTCTACATGAACCTTAACGACCCAGAAAAGAACAGCAAAAATTAATTTCTCTATTTCAGAAATTTCAAAGCTTTACATCACAAAATAAGATGAAGAATAAGTATTTGATAAAGAAATGTATTCCTTGTTTGATAGAGACAGACATGAATTGTGATCATGAATTAATGTTCCAATTTAATTCAAATTTAAGTGGTCAAAATCATACACTTTGATCTAATCAAATTTTGTGTCCTTAGATTGACATTTCATACATCTCTGTGTAAAAACAAAAACAAGAATCTACATGTAGTTTAATAGTGTCCACATCTTTCAAAATATATTAAAAGAAATGAATTCCGAATTTCACATGTTAAAGAAAAAAACATAATACTTAAAACTTATTTAATATATTTTAAATAAATTATTATTTTTTATTACATTCGATTAAATTCTTACACTTCTATTTTGAATCAAATAAATTTTTATAATTAATAGTTGATTAATTATCATTAGTAAAAATATCACTTGTAATTTTTTATAACATAGTGCACGTGCTATATTGATATATCATAATTAATAATGATAATATTGTCACATCATATTTTCACTCTCTATGTCAATATCAAGTTTTTTTTTTTTATAATTTGAGAAGGGAGATTCAAGCTCTACTCTTTAGGTAGGCCATTATCATCAATCAATGAGTCAAATATTCGAGTATTATATCAATATCAAGTTAACATGATATGAATATAAAATAACAAGTGATATTTTAATTTATAATTATAAAAATTTATTTAATTTAAAATAAAAATACGAACATTTAATTGAATGTAGTATAAAACTAATAATTAATTTAAAATTTTTAAATAGTTTTAAAATTTTTAAATATTATATTAAAAAGTAACCCATCTAATTTGTTGGATGAAAACAAAAAGGTGAAAACGAGCAGATAAGGACTGTAAAAAATAAAAAAATTTGGGGTTAAAAAACAAAATTAGGCCATGGCCAGAAACTTTTCACCAAAATCTCGTGAAAAGAGGTTAATTTTGGTTAGCCCACCACCAGCCATCATAATCATAGCCATTTGCCAACTAAAGACTTCCAGCTTTCAGCTGTGTTCTTTTCTTTTCTTTTTTCCTCCAGACTTTCCCAAATCCCAGAATTAAAAAAAAAAAAGGAGAAATGTTACCTTAACACGTACCCAATAACAAGAAAAAAAAAAAACGCGTTTCTTTTTCCTTTTTTCTGTTTATTCTTTTTTAAATATTTTGACGCCAATCGAAAACAACATCGGACGACAAAGAAAAACAACAAGAAGAGGGAAAACAAAAACGAACATAAGAGAGAAATGGGAGCTTACAGGGCGGATGATGACTACGATTACTTGTTTAAGGTTGTCCTGATTGGTGACTCCGGTGTTGGAAAATCCAACCTTTTGTCTAGATTTACAAGAAACGAGTTTAGCCTTGAATCTAAGTCTACTATTGGGGTTGAGTTTGCCACCCGTAGCATTCATGTTGATGATAAGGTTGTTAAAGCTCAGATTTGGGATACTGCCGGACAAGAAAGGTATTTGCGTTTGGCCATTCTTTTTCTTGAGTGCAGATCTTGATCTGGGTTTCTTGATTTACTGTTCGTTTTTGCTTAATTGGTGGATTTGGATCCTTTGTTGGTGTCATCTGAAAGTTGGGATCTTGCAAAATGAGATATTTTTGAGATTTGCGTTCTGCAAATGAATGAATTGTATAACTTTTTTGGGTAATGCAATACATATGGTAATTCAATTGGAAACAACAGATTGTCTTGTTAAAGGAAATTACTTGCTAATGTTCATTTTTGTCGTTGTATTGAATATTAGATCTTTTGTTTTCCTCTGGAATAGAGTAAGGCTAGCCTGTTATTTTTGCTGGAGCTGGTGGATTATAATAACTACGTCATCCTCAATAGGAAACTGGACCTTCTGTTGTAATGCGGTTGCCTGCTTTGTTTTTTTGTATTGATTGCCAATTCTTTGTTTGATTGCTGGAGTGAAACATTGCGAATTTGGAATTTATATTTTATGTTAATGTGGCCTTTGTTCTCATATTAGTACTTGTCTATAATGCTTATTGCTTTACATGACCATCCAAGAAACTTTTCTTTTCTTCTTTTTTTCTCTTTCCTTTTGTTGACTGTTTGTTGTTTATCCAGTTCAGAAAGCGTAGTATTTCTTTCATTATCGGACTAACTATTACTGCTAATGAGGATAAGAAGGATAGAAGAGATATTAAGTTATAAAACCAGGAATTAGTTGATGACAATTGGAATTAGGCATAAAAACATTGTAGTGATATCTTTATAAAGTTGTTAAATCAAATTTTAGTTTGTAAAAGATTTGATCTATGACTAGGGTAATAAGCCAGGCAACCAATGGACCAACCCTTGGGACCTACTACTTGGGAATGGAGTACATACCCCTAGCACTTCATTTTGTTCTTTGGAATGGATGTTGATCTGGGAATTCTTATTCAAATTTACAGAGTTGGCTAGGGTAATATTGTTATAGAGTTCCATAGACTAACATATGGCTTTATGATCATTATTTTGGCTAAAAATATTATGATTCTAGTTAGTTGAATAAAGGAGAAAATGTCATTTTAGACCTAGTTGTTTCCCATTTGGTTTCCTTTTATTAACATAGAAGAGAAGAAAATTTTAAAGAAGGCAGTCTTAAGAAGATTGCTTCTGTTTCTTCTAGCTAGTTATAGGTTCCAAATGGGATATCACATCTTTTTACTTCGTTTAACTTCTCAGACATGCTTCTGCAATGTACATTATGGGTAAGCATTAATTGGATCAGGACTTTTTTCCTTTTTCTCCTTTCCACAGTGAAGGGAATAGTTTCTTCATGAGTTCCTTGCTTTGACCTATAAATATAAATTTCTTTGATTCCTAATTTTCCTTCACTGTGCTTTATTCACCTGCCTTTGCTCTTGAAGCTATACTTAATAACTGTTGGGGGGTTACTTTTAAAGTATTATTCCTGGCTTACCAAAGAAAGACTTTAAAAGTAGGCAGAAAATAGAGCATTTTTATGGCTGGTTTTCGTTTATGGATCACCTTTTACAAATATCTGGACATTTTTTTTCCTGAATTTGGTGCAAATCATGATTCATAAAGTTCTAGGAATGTTATCTAATTTCTCTGTATACTGTCTTTTGCCAAAGATATCGTGCAATAACCAGTGCATACTACCGTGGTGCTGTTGGTGCTTTACTAGTCTATGACGTCACGCGTCATGTTACATTTGAAAATGTAGAAAGGTGGCTGAAGGAACTTCGCGATCACACTGATGCCAACATTGTGATTATGCTAGTTGGGAACAAGGCAGACCTGCGTCACTTGCGAGCAGTTGCCACTGAAGATGCAAAATCTTTTGCTGAACGAGAGAACACCTTCTTCATGGAAACTTCTGCACTGGAGTCTCTGAATGTTGAGAATGCCTTCACAGAAGTGCTGACCCAGATTTATCGTGTTGTAAGCAGGAAAGCTCTAGATATTGGGGATGACCCAGCAGCTTTGCCCAAAGGCCAGACGATCAATGTAGGATCAAAAGATGATGTATCAGCTGTGAAGAAAGTTGGATGTTGCTCGGCTTAAGCATGGGGAATAAGTCTAGAGATATTTATCTTTGAAATTTAATGCCTTTGTTCATATCTACATAGAAGTTTCCTGACAGCACAAAGAAGAAAACATCAACAATGTATTAACCAGTTGACATTGTGCTTTGGATGCTAAACACAACTCATTTATGTTAATTAGCTTAAACTCTAGGACTTAAGATTGATGGTTTTATGTTGTTTTTCTTTGTTAATTTCAAACATTTTGCTTTTAATTCCTTTTTTGTTTATTGCTCTAAGTGCTAAATCATCTTAATTTTACTTAAGTTTGTTTCGAATCATTGTCTGACCATTAGCTTATAAAGCTTGTCCTTCTGCTATGCTTTGAGCCTTTGATGTTAGGGGGTGTATGATTATGTTAGAAAATCTAAGCTCCTCGTATAGCATCTTGTTTGTTCTCCAGATGCCAGTTATGCTCATTAATTTTCGTAATTAAAGCTAGGCTCTTTTAACAGTGTTGAGGTGCTCATGATGATGATTCCGATCATCTTGTTTGCCCTAGTTCACAAGAAATGAATTCGTTTGCTCTCCTCGTTTGGCCGTACATGGCAGAGCAGTGTACAGTGAAAATTGCTTGGCCCAATTACAGGGCATGTTGAGAGGGCTAGGAAAAGAATGAAGCACCCTTTCCTCAGCATCGTTGAACTTTAATGTCTTCCTTAAAAAAGTAATGAAAAGAAAAAGGAGTCAACCGCAATCACACAACAGAGTTCACTGCAAGGTTGGACATTGGCAGGCTTTAACAGATAAACTGCCTGAAGAAAGAAACTTTACATCATACTCAAATAAGCCGATAGAGCTTCTGTGAACAAGACAAGTGGGTTAAAAAGAAACACCAAATTATGAGGACTTCATTTTTCATCAAGATCCGATCACTCTTTGCAAAGTGAAACAAAAACTATGATTGGATTATACACAACAATCTCTTCCAAGCTCAGCTGTCTAACACCAATTTCAGCAGCCTTTCTTCCTGGTCGTCATGGCCTCCCCAACAGTAAAGTTCATTCTGGATCAACAGTCGAACCAAGAAGCTTATCTACTGTCTACAAAGAAACAAAGTAGGCGAAATTCAGAACAGTGAACAATTATATAGCGGACAACAAAGCAGTTGTAAAATGCATGCCCATTGAGCAGACATAGTCTTGTTTCGCTGCACCCCCTCAAAATTTTTGGCCCTTTGCGTTTATGTGGATTATCTATGAAATAAACGAAATAACATTGCAGGAAAACAGGAAGCGAAGAAGACTTTGAGCATATACTACTATCATACAGAAAGCAAGCTGAATTTTTTTGAAAGCTTGTGAGCTTGACCACTGGACCCTCGGAAGTTTGGAATGCTAATTCTTATTCAATAAATTAAATAAAAAAGATTCTCTAACATGGTTTACTAATTCCAATTCAAATACTATAAAAAAAAAAACCCAGTATCCCAATTCAGAGCTAAAACAATATTGATATAGAACCAGAAATGGAAAAGAAACCTAATTCAAATGCTGCAATTATCAAGTCAAACACCCAACAAGAAGAAATCAGAAAAACTAACTAAACTGACCAGAAAATTGATGTAACATCGAAGATCACTTTGGATGATCGTTTTTGTCGGAATCAGACTTGAAGGAGGGAAGAGGATTAGAGCCCTTGATGATCCAACCGAGGGCAAAAAACGAAACCCCAGCGAGAATAGCAGTGCCCCAGGCGTGAGAGTACCATCTACTGTACTGCCTGATGGCATACCTCCATTGATCTCTCAGTGTTGCCGGGTCCGGGTTTGTTAGGTCGGGTGGGTTGGGATAGCGGACCTTCGGTCGGCCCGATGAATCAGCGGCCGTGTTGTTGCCGAGTTCTGGGATCGATTTAGAAGTAGAAGCAGAAGAAGGAGGCAGGTTTTGAGGGTGTTCGGGCTTTTGGTGGTCTGACATGATTACTTCAACTTTGAAGAGCAAATCTTAGTTTGAAGCAAGAAGTTGTTGGAGAGACTGAACACTCATATATTGCTTCGACCTTTTTAATGCCAGCTGTAAAGATGAGAACACATGGCAACAAGAAGATGATCCGCCTTTATCCTTTCTCTTTTTCTTCCTTAAATTATTAGCAGTACTGTAACTTTGGTGAATTTCCTTCTTGTTGGCTCGACCGGAGGACATGCATGATCATCTTCTCTTCTTCAATGGACTTAAAGCCGGTCCCTCATTTTCATGTTTGTTTTCAATTAAACGCGCCTTGAATGAGGTAATTTCCCCCTCTTAAACTAGAAAATGAAGTCACATTCAAAAGCCAACAAGGTCTGACTCGCTGCTGCAACATTTCCCAGCTCAAGGTGGGAGCAGTGTGCTCCCTCCTCACCCCAATCCCCGAGATTCAACTTTGACAATGAATCCTTGATACTACTAAACAAACAATAATTCCATAACAGCCAGTACAATTTTCAGAGCATAATGAAATCTATTCACTTCAAACCAAATGGAAAAAAATAATTTATATATGTCGTATAATGAACAATACTTTTTTAAGGAAAAATCTTTAAATATAAACCATCTATTTGCCTAAACTGTAGAAAGCACATATTTCTTCCACTAAAGGAAACACTTGTTGTATATGCTTTGTAAGAAAGTCATTTTCGAGCTTCGGCCTTCTTCTGCTCCTTGGCTGAAACAATCAAATATGAATGTTCATTAATTTCAAAACGTCTACTACCGGAAAACTAGTTTAGAAACAATCGTCGTGGCTCCAGAGTCTTACCAGCCTTCTCTTCTTCTCGTTTCCTAGCAGCTTCTTCCCTCTGTTGCCGTATAAGGGCTAGGCGCTCTGTATCACAATTAAACTCCAAATAAGTCTTCTTATTTCTTTTGTCTTTCCTTTGAAGGGAAAAATGGCAGTACACTGAAGCCCCAAAGGGCAGACTGTCCGTAACCATCAAACAAAGCAGAATTAACTAGATTGAGTGATTTTTTTCCAGTGAACAGTGGTGATTAGGTATATATTGGCCTTGTAGTAGTAAGTTAGGATGCAAAGCAATCTGACAGGTTTGAGATTTTTAGAAGCATTAAGCTTGTTCATTCTCACACAGGCAAATATGTCTCCTCAGTTTAATGTACGCCCTAAACTGGAGTAAATAGAGGCAGGGGAATCATATGCTGCAAGACAAATTGAAAATTGGCATGGTAACTAAATTCTTTTTATATATGCTGAAGTAATCTGAAGTATGTGTAGCTGCGCTTATTGCCTCAAATGACCAAAATAGTATAAACCGAGGTTAGTATCTGCAGCTTAACCTATATTTTGAATCTGATAGGTGGAGAAAGTAACACAAGTAAGTTTGATATGAGGTATAGCAATATCTGATTAGCTTACCCAAATCTTTCCTCGCTTGTTCTGTTTTCCCTTGCTCCTGCAGCCTCATATATCGTTCATGGGCTCTCTGCTTTTCTAATTCCTCCCTGTAAACAAATAGAACAAATATAAGATGGAAACATTCACACAAGGAACATATAAAAACATACAAAGATGTAGCTCAAGACAGAAGAATAGACCCAAAAAACAAACCATAAGTTAAAAAGTATCCAAAGCAGAATTAAAAGGAAAAACAATAAGAGCGTTTACAAACCTTTCACGCCTTGAAAGTTCAGTCGTTTTCCCAGTCTGCACATGAGAGAACAAATCAAAACATAAAGAATAAAGCATGTACATAACATACAATCACTGAAACAATTTATAACGAGATTTGTGAAACTTACATCAACATCTCTAGCTTTCAAGTTCTTTGGCTTCACCAGATTAGGATTGTTGATCTCAATAACACCTTGAGTTCCCTTGCGCTTTTGCTATTGGTTGGCAAATAGGAAACAACATCAGATTTCATTGGTCATTCACAAAAATAATCCAAACCATATGCAGAAGAAATTGGCATACAATTAACAAAGCCCGATCATAGTATGTACTTACATCAGTTTCATCATCAGATTCTTCTCCAGACTCCTGTCCAGATTCCTCCTCAGATTCTTCTTCTTCTTCTTCTTTGTATTCAGCTTCTTGCTGACAACATTTAAGAGTAAAGAGTGAGTTCTATAGTTTGACAAGACACATGCCTATAAAATTGTGCATGAGTGCGTCTGTTAAAAACCGAGAGTACCCGCTTAAATGTGCGAGGACGAGAAGAGGTACCAGCAACTGCAAACACAAAAAATCATAAATGAAACAAAACACGGTTTGATTAGGCAGTGTGCTCTCAAAACTGATTGAAGAAGAAAGAGCATCAGTTAACCCTAACTCAGACGATGTTTCAGTATTATCGGCAATCTTTACGAGCAAAAATTGACCTAAAATTTACTCTAGCAGACAACATAAAATTTCATAAAAACAACTGTTCTAACTTTTTTTCTAGCATCCATTGTGGAATTATATATATTCAAAGCCTACGGGGAAAAAAGCCCAACCAGATCAACCTTTCACAAATTAAAATAACATTATGCAATTTCAACTATGTTTGTCGATCATAAAATTAACGGTGCATATACCTCCATAACTCCCGATAAAACCATAAAAAAATCCAAAATTCTACTTTTCCTCGAATTTTCTTGAGAAAATACATCGAAAAAAACAGAAAATTGAAAAAAAATTTAGAAGAAGAGTTCTTACGCAGCTCCTCTGGAGTAGAGAAGTGGCGTTGACCGGTGGGCTTAGCCTTGAATTTCCCTCTTCCCATTGTTAATAACAGAGACAAAAGAAAATCGACGAACAACACGAACGGCTGCTTTTCTACTCTTTAAGATAATTTTCCGAAAAGGAAGTAAAGATTGCTAATTTGAGGTTTATTGCTCTTCGTTTTATTCCTCGCTGATTCGAAGAACCCTAGACAGCCCCCGTCTGGAGTTTTCTTATGTGCGAGTGTTCGTATCGGAACCCCTTGTTCCTTTTTTCGGTTATAGGAATCTGAGGCGTACATATAGCAGAGAGTATGATCTGACGGCGCAGGTCAATTGCCCCTCAATATCACTCCGTATTATTGAAAAAATAAATAAATCTTTTCATTTTCCTAATTAAAAAGTAAAACTTTTCCTTTGCTTTCACTGGTTTTTTGGCCAAAAAAAGCACTTCATTTGTTGAATAATGTGAATTTTAATTAAAGAATTAAGCATTTGTGCTACTTTCTTGCTAAATACATAACAAATCTTCTAAAGAGGAGGTTTTGCTTCAATGATCATGTCTCACACCAGGGCATGCAGCTTCTCTACAAAAGCATCCATGTAAGAATTTTCAAGCCCTGGGCCTAGAAGGAACTCCTTCCATTTAGCATGGTTGACCCTTGCCTCTTTCCCCACTTCACTATCATCATCCATTACAGCCTTCACGGCCTTGCAAACGCCATCCTTTCTGAAAAGTCCATCGTCGTCACCTTTCTCAACCTCGACTCCAATTCTCAAATCTCCAGCCATCAGTCTTGCATTAATGATCTGATCTCCAACATTAGGCAGCAATGCCAATTGGCAATCATTCACCATAGCCTCTGCCAAAGAGCCAGAGCCACAGTGAGTGACGAAACACCCCACGGAAGGATGCCTCAAGATCAATTGTTGCGGCACCCAACCTCCATGAACGAGTCCTCTTCCTTGTACTCTCTCCTGGAACCCTTCTGGCAATGCTGACTCTATTGTTTCGGCTCCCATTGGTGGTTTCAGGGCAACCAAGAATGGCAAACCTGTCTGTTCAAGGCCTAAAACCAATTCCTGGAACTGATCTTTTTTGAGAACACACTCACTCCCAAAGGCACAGAATATCACGGTCTTAGCTTGAAAGCTGCTCAATAACTTTTCCCATCGTTCTTCTAACGCCAGTTTTGGTGGCTCTGGCACTACTGGTCCTGCGAATATCACTGGCTTTTCAAACTGGTGTCCGATATAATCACAAAAAGGCCCTTCAATCTCCCTGCATGTCTTGAAACTGATAGCATCACAGTCACTTAAAGACCTTAGCTGGCGCTGCACAAATGAGATACCACTTCCATAATCCATTGTTGTTACAGCAGCTAACCCTCGAGCTTCATGGGTGCGTAGCTTGATACTTGAAGAAGGGAAACCTTTCGGAGGCTCCAGGAGATCATGCCCTGTCAAACCTTTCTCAAGAATCTTTCTTGCTGGACTAAGAAGATATCCAATAGTTGCAGAGCTAACGATACAATAAAGCACGGACTTGATGCCTAGCCTGCGAGACAAGGCTGGCAACCAGCAAGTGAAATCAAAGAAAACGAAATGGGGTTTGAGTTCAAGGAGGGAAGCTTCAATATCAGGTTCCGTGAGATCCATGGCGGTCATAATGAGAGGATGCAAAGGGAAAGGAACATCATTTGTTGTTTCAGCCCCATGGGGGAGACCTTCAACGTGTGGAACGGTGATCGGAATGAAGGTTATGAGATCCGGGTGGAGATTGAAAGCCTCAACCTTGCGCTGTGTTTTGGCAGGCAAGAAGAAAGAAATCTTGTGGCCTCTCTCTGCTAGCTTGTTGGCAATATGGACAAATGCAGTAATATGGCCAAGGGCAAACCATGGATACAATGCAATGTGAAAGGTTTTGTCAGCCATGGTTGGTGTTGTGTGATAGATCCAAAATACGGTGCTCAGTTAATCAGGAAACAAACTGGGGTCCCTTAAATGCAATCCTTGCATTGCTTAAATACAATGCCGGGAACCTTATCATTTGGTTTCCCTTTTTTAAAAGCATGCCTGGTTTCTCTGTTTTCAGTTTCCTGGAGAGCACAAAATTAGCACTCAAAATATGTTTGGTGAGTAATGTTAGAAGGCCTTTTTAGAAAACGAAAACCAAAATATGCCAAATTTGGAGGAGAGAATATATTTCCCGTTCTCAACAGGAAGGATTGTACTAATCAGGAGATTGGTTGTGATTCACTGATATTATCATCGGTAGATTTCTTTTTGCTTTTAATAGGCATCGAACAGCCACTAGAAAGGATCTCAATTATAATATAAACGAATAATACATCATTGGTTTTGTTATCACGATTATTATTAACTTGAAAAATAAAATACTTGATCAAGATTCATGAAATCATCACATCAGCGCATGCAACTTCTCAACAAAACTATCAATGTAGGAAATTTCAAGCCCTTTGCCTAAAAGGAAGTCCTTCCATTTAGCATGGTTTGCCCTGGCCTCTTTCCCCACCTCACTATCATCGTCCATCATGGCCATCACTGCCTTGCAAACATCGTCTTTTCTGAAAAGTCCATCTTCTTCACCTTTCTCAACCTCTACTCCAACTTTGAGATCTCCAGCCATCAGTCTTGCGTTAATTATCTGATCTCCGACATGAGGCAACAGCACCAATTGACAATCATTTACCATAGCCTCTGATAAAGAGCCGGAACCACAGTGGGTCACGAAACACCCCACGGAAGGGTGACTCAAGATCAACTGTTGCGGCACCCAACTCCCATGGACAAACCCTCTTCCCTTTACTCTCTCTTGAAACCCTTCTGGCAATGCTGACTCGGCTGTTTCAGCTCCCATTGGTGCTTTCAGGGCAACTAAGAATGGTAAACCTGTCAGCTCAAGACCTAAAACCAATTCCTGGAACTGATCTTTGTTGAGAACACACTCACTCCCGAAAGCACAGAATATCACAGTCTGAGCTTGAAAGCTGCTCAGCAACTTCTCCCATCGTTCTTCTAATGTCTTATTTGGTGGCTCTGGCGCTACCGGTCCTGCCAAAATCACTGGCTTTTCAAATTGTTTTTCAACGTAATCACAATAAGGCCCTTCAATCTCCCTGCATGTCTTGAAACCAATAGCATCACATTCATTTAAAGCAGTTAATTGGCGCACAACGAATGAAATACCGCTGCCGTATTCTCTTGTTGTTGCAGCTGCTAGTCCTTGGGCTTCATGATCACGTAACTTGATACTCGAAGAAGGGAAACCTAGCGGAGGCTCCATGAGGTCCGACCCTGTCAAACCTTTCTCAAGAATCTTTCTTGTCGGACTAATCAAATAGCCAACAGTTGCAGGGCTAATGGTACAGTAATACATGGACTTGATGCCTAGTCTGTGACACAACGCTGGCATCCAGAAAGTAAAATCAAAGAAAAGGAAGTGGGGTTTGAGTTCACGGAGAGAAGCTTCAATGGCAGGTTCTGTGAGATCCATTGCAGCCATAAGAAGAGGCTGCAGTGAGAAAGGAATATCGGTTGTTGTTTCAGTGCCGAGAGGGAGGCCATCAATATGAGGAACCTTAATTGGAATGAATGTTATGACATCGGGGTGGAGATTGAAAGGCTCAAACTTGCTTTGTGTTTTGGTTGGCAAGAAGAAGGAGATTTTGTGCCCTCTTTCTGCTAATTTGTTGGAGATATGGAGAAATGAGGTAATATGGCCAACTGCAAACCATGGATACATTGCCATGTGAAGAAATTTTTCACCCATAGTTGCCTTTTTGATAGGTCTGAAATACGTGATCAGCTAAATGGGGATCAAAACTGAACTTAGAAGTGCCCTCAAACGTTAAGCATTTAGCTTGCATAAAAGCTACTTAGGAACCAAACTTGAACCAAACTCACTAATGCATTCAATTTTGACAAACACGAAACTTATCTGTCTTCTATTTTATGTTTACATCAAGTCATGGGGACCAGAAGATTGATATTGAAAATCTATGTTTAGTCCAAACCAGGCAAATTGTTTTCTTGATTCTTAATCAAAATGATAAAAGCAATATTGGAAGCTGAGCTAACTAGCTTGATTTATGTGATAATAATAACGGCATGCATACAGTTGATAGTTCCATTACAATAACAAATTTCGCTGATATTTTCTATAGAATTTTCATTCCCTTAACTTAGAGCCGTATTGCTGTGCGTACGAGGGGAGAGATATTCACCCAACTCAATCTCTTGGGAGAATTACCCTTTAAATTAGTCTTCTCTAATAACAAAAAAAGGCCTGGATTTATTGATGTCACCAACTTTGTTACAAATGAGCTCCTCCAAGCAATGATTACTGGATTGGCCTTGCCAATGCAAAGCAGGAATCTGGATTAACTGACATCAACAACTCAATTACAACAATCTCGTTTGGAAGGCGGATTTTGAGACCACGTTCAATTAAACCTGCTTGAGACATATGGATAACATGAAAGATATCAACACAAACCCACTAGCAACACGTTATATTAGGACTGATAGATAACAAATGAAACAAATTCTTACCAGGGGAAAGTTTTCTTCCACCATACAGCTCTTTTGCTAAGGGATTGACAGCCCAATGATTGACACCCACCCGACTTGTTGGTTGGAACCCAACTATTTTCCCTTCGGTTGACAAAATCACCTACATACCAAACACAAGGACAAGCAAGCAAATATAACCGATAGGCTAGAAAGAAGACAAAGAATACAAAATCAAAAAGTAAACCAATGAGTTTACCTGATAACTAGCAACATCCTGGACAGATGATTTTATATCATCATCAATTTTCCCCAAATCAGCAGAACTAGCTGAATCATCCTCATTACTAGAATTAGCTTGATGAGGTACTTTCAAGTAATTTGGTATTTCACCGATCCAGGCACTAAGATCAGTTTCGGTGGCTATGTCACCAGGCCAGCCAAAAGCATCCTTAATCTTTTGGATAACCAAGATACAAAATGCTTCCAACTACTCATATGAAGTCAATGTATCAATTTTTACATTTAAAGTAACTTTTAAATTTAATAAAGTAGAAAAAATGAAATGATAAAGAGAACTCAAATTTAGACAGCAACCATAATGGATTTAAGACCTCCCAACATTAACCTCTATATTGTCAGTGATGTTAAAAGATAAGATTCACTTGCATGAAATTGTGCCATACTATTTACAATTTCAGCCACTAAGAATGGCTGAATTTAATATTACCGTCATCTGTCAGCACTTGTTAGTTGTTAGTAGACAGATACATACTAAGCAATATATTCCCACCTTTTCAGCGTGTACGGATTGAATTGTTGTAGACTCAATAATTGATGACGGTGGAGACCTAGATCCTCCAGGGTATTTTCCTCCTTTGTGTAGATGAGGAAAACTAAATTGACTGAGAGTACTGATGGTAATGAGAAGAATTCCACTTGCAACGGTGGCAGATACCATTCTCAAGAAAGAGGAGCTCCTCTGTAAGAAATAGAAATAATCAGACCAAAGCCAATGAACTTAACTCAATTCATCCCAACTAAACTCAAGACATCAAACACTACTTGAAACATTTCTCAGCAAGATCCTCCAAGATCATAAAAGCCTAAACCCCTAGAAAACAAAAGACCACAAAATAAGAGAACAATTAGTTTAAGCAGTCAATTATAGCATACTGTTCATGAAATGCCAAGTATTAATATTGAATATTCTCCGAGATATGAATTCAAACATCCATAACTCTACCCTATAACGGGTTTAACATTTTTTCAAGGAATTGACAAGATTTTTCCACACACTTCCACGGTTAAAAGCTTTGAAACTTATTTAACATTTTCTTAACTGATTTATACATTTGCAAGTTTTTACCCATAACCACCTATCTTGAAATGTCTAAATATCTAGTACCAGGCAGCCCAGATGAGGGGAAAAGGTTAGCATAATCAAACTAAACAACAACAGAGCTTCTACTATTAACAATTACCAATAAGTAAAACAGACGCAATCAATATGCATTTGAATACCTTTGCCTTGGACAAGCTGTTGTAATTGGCAACCACACCACAGCGTAGCTGTTTGTTAGGCAGTGAGTAAACATCTTCATAGTACATATCTAATATATCAGCCAATCCAACCTACAAATTTTTGTTAGCTAGCTTCAAAAAGAGAAAGCAAATATTCCAGCAAACAATGCAGAGTATAAAACTAAAACAGCATGAAAACTACACCTTAATTATCATAATGAATTATCCAGATGACATACAAATCAAGAGATTAAAACTGAAAGGAAAGAATAAAGTACCATCTGGGAGTGTGTCAAAAGAACTTCCCACCTATTCTCATCAGATTTTATCCATCCTTCAAACTTTAGATCCTTAAGTGTATTTGCATCGATTTCTAGCCGATAGGCAGGTATAAACTCACTTGTCCAAGCACTAAACTCAAGACCACCAATCTTATCCAACTTAGAGTGCATAGATGGCGTCCACCAATAGTCTTTTCGCCTCAAATCCATAGTCTTGACACTCTCTTCACTTGAATTAAAACTTTCAAGAAGACTCTTGGCATTTTCAACTATCTCATCCTCAAACATTTTATATATAACAACCGATAAGTCTTTTGATTCAATTGCTTTTGACTTCCGAAACCACTGAAAGAAGTTAGAAGAAGTTTTTCCCAAAAAATTATCCAGAAAATGTCTTTCAGTGCTTTGCAATGCCGAGATGCAAACAACTTCACCAAGATTGGAAATAACCCTTTCTTCCGATGAGCTGAGAGTGAATGAGCCAATAACCTGCTGATACAAAATGCATAACAATAGAACTGAACCTATCAGTATCAAGTGGCACCTGCAGAAAAGAAATTAAATATGGCATTACACGAAAAAAATTTGACACAGATAACAAAAGCAATAGATTCCACAAACAAGATATAACGGTTATTTCTAACCTTTCTTGGATTTTCAAGATCCTCCATATCTCTTTCAGTTCCAGGACGAAACAAAACCAGTTCGAAATTCCAAAACTTTTGTATAACTACTTGCCTAAATGTCATTGCCAGTATGTTTTTCGATGATGTTTCGGTTAAAATATCTTCAGAGAGTGACTTTCTCAGCTTTTGAGCTTTTTCTTTAACTTTCCTAGCTGGCAAAAACTGTTTACCAAAAATTAAATTTTGAATGATAAATATTGAAAATCTAATTTCTAATTTCAATAAAGGACGGAAATGAACAATACCAATCGGGTCGAAACCGTGGCGTTTTTGGCGATGGAACTAGGGAAAACAGTTTCAATAACCATAGCAGGTATACCGGAATCGACATGCTCCGTGGCGGCTCGACCTCCATCAGCAGCCGCAGCCGTTAAAGCCTGTTCAAAGCCGACGGCTCCGACGAGGGTGAGGCGAGCCAGGTCGTTCTCGTAGGTTCGAACACAAGGGAGCGTGATTCCATCGGAATCCGTTATGAATTTTAAGGCTTCCGGTTCGGTGGATGGAGCTGGCTTCGGAGAAGAGCGGGAGAGGATAAGGAGGGGAACCGTGGGGTTGCAGAAGGGTAGTGTGGGGAAAAAGGGTAATTTTCGAGGGAAACAAGAGGGAAATTGGGTGGGAAATGTAGGGGAAAGGAGAGTGACTGAGTGAGCAAATGCCATTGATGGAGAGAGAGTTGAGGATTTTGGGAGGGTTTTTGATTTTGAACGCCCAGGGCCAGGAGCACGTTAGCAACATTACACGTGTAACACGGCCTTATTTTGGGCTTCGTTGGGTTATTTTGTTGTGGGCCTCGGATCAGGTGGGCCATGTAAAAATGTTTCGCAAAACGTCATCGTCCTTGTACCATGCACACTGCCCTGGAAATATCAACTTCGCACTTTCTCAGAGATGGGAAAATAACAAATTCAAAGTTCTTGCATTTATAAATAAAGTCCTCTGCGTCTTCGCCCCCTTCTTTTACCTCTCCCTGGAAAAGGCATCAAAAAAAGTTAGGGTTCCGCTCTTCACGCTAATCAGAATCCCCCTCCGGTAAGTTCAGTTATTCAATTGGTTTTCCTCGTCTATGAAATTCGAGTTATTGTCGTGATCCTTTATTTTAAAAGAAATTTTTTATTTGTTTTTCTTGCATAAATTTTGTTAGCCTTTGACGTTCGCCTTGAATCTTTTTTTTTTCTGTTGTTTGTTCTTAAGAAGAAAAGAAATTTAAAGAAAGGTTTAAACTTTTGTAAGAAATTTGAGGGAAAAGAGAATTGATTTGATATTGCAACTTCAACCTAATTATTTATCCTCCAAAAAAGAAAGCCTGAATTAAGAAGTTAGAATTTGAAGTAAAGGATCTGATTTTTGGTAAGAAATTCTCTAAATTTGCAGTAAATCGGAAAATTTGTATGCTCATTATGGTGGTAAATTGACATGTTGAAGGAATTGAAGAATGGGAAAGAGGAAATCAAGAGCAAAGCCTGCTCCTAAGAAGCGAATGGATAAGCTTGACACTGTTTTCAGTTGTCCCTTTTGTAACCATGGAACCAGTGTTGAATGCCGCCTGTAAGTATAAACTTTTTGCATTTGTTTAATGGGAAATTTTACCCTTGTGTGGTCTAATAACTGATATAACTTGGAGACAGTTCTTTCAATTGGATGGCTAGGAAAGCATTAGTGTTATGGTTGTGATTACTATGTACTCACTTTGTAACCCATTTTATCTATTTTATTTTGGAAGAAGAGAAAAAAGAAAACATATATATTATGTGAAAAATGCTTTCTTGTATCACAAGAAGTTATCTAAGATGTTATGGTTGTGATTACTATGTACTCACTGTTTGTGTTTATCTTTTCCAGTGATATGAAGAACTTGATTGGCGAAGCGTCTTGCAGGATATGTCAAGAGAGTTTCAGCACTGTTATAACAGGTAAGCATGATGCCACTAATTTTTAGGTGGTAAAGAAGCTGAAATATTTTGTGGTTGTGATGAAAACAAAGTTGGAAGTCATTTGTTCAACTGATCCATGTTTCCTTTGTTTCTGTATTTGCAGCTTTGAGTGAACCAATAGACATGTAAGTGCCATCAATGTGTTCTGTCTCTGTCTCTCTCTGTTTGGTCTCTCTTGTGTATTTATTCTTATTGTGACTTGTCAGATATAGCGAATGGATTGATGAATGTGAGCGGGTTAACAACCTTGAAGATGATGGAGATCAGGATGAAGGTTTGATGCCTAGAAAACGGGTATCAACATCTGAATGGGATTAGCAACAGCCAGTAATGTTATAGATTATGCTAAGCCTGTAATTATGTTAGTTTCTGTGGGAAATAGCTGGTGTGCAGGTATGCACATCTAACAGCATATAATGATTAGCCTGAGTGATCGAATGTATGGTAATGGAGCCACTCTAGATGAAGGGCTAGTAGCTGTTACTTCGTGTTGTATGAACAATTTATGTTGATGGAATCCAATTACTTACTGCTATTTTGAATGAAGCTTTCCTGACCTAATTGGACAGGCCATGTGCTAATGAGAAAGATATTGTGTACGTGCTGCAGAACATGGACATGTTTCTGCAAAGTTGTACAGTATTATCATCCATGAATGCTGACAGGTGAAAGGATTTTTCCATGGCAAGCAGTATTCACTCAAACTGTAGTTACTTTACTTGAATATCTTGTTTTTCCTTTGTCCTCTGCTCCTTATCACACCTTATCATAAGAAAACAGCAAAAAATTTTGTAGGGGTTAGCTAAATCTAAGATCATTTACAAGTTCTCAAGCATAGATCAAGTGATAAAGACTCCAGAAATGCATTTGATTATATACCCAGTTACAGACTGAGAAATGTTTAATGAGTAGCAGAAAGATTTAGCATATAATTTCAGAACCATAGAAAATGATTAGCTTCTATTGTTGACCATGTCTTAATAGGTATAAAAAATGGACTGAGGGAGAAACAGCCATTTCTCTTGCTTGTAACTGGCTTCCAGAAGTCAGAATGGGCTCCAGCACCGAGGTTCGTCTATAGACTAATACAGCACTTCTGTGTGCAAATGAACTGTACAAATTTATGGCCATCAAAAATAAGAGCTGACTTGGTTTTCTGATAAAGAACTAGTAAAAATGCATAATCTCCACCCCTTCTATGAGTTAAAATGCTTCTGGGTGGTATAACTAGACGAATGGATACAGCTACTACAGCTTTTATCCAAATTTCTTCAACTATGTCAGATAATAACCAGTTAAATTGTCAACAAGATAGTCGTACTGCACACCAAGCCCATAATCGAACTTCTCACTTGTTGGTGCCACCACATTTGGAGTGGCATAAAGATTTCCAACACCAACCTTTGCATTAATCTTACCCCTTCCTTTGACATAGCGCTTGTTATCAGATGGGAATTCTGCAGTGAGCCTTCCCATCTGCTTCTGCAGATCAGCAACTGTATCATTTGCCGACTTCCCCTTCGCACTTTTCTTACCATCAACAAGCTTTAATTCCAACCTATACAAGGCACAAACGTCACATTTATTGATCTCATATTCATAAAGGTGCCACTCAAAATGGTTCAGTGGCTGTGGATCCATGTAGTATGATCTCTTCAGTCCTCCAAATTCATTCATGATTTGCTTTCTTGACTCATGCCAGCCACGCCCACTGTAATCTGGCAAAGACCTCTGTTTTCTGTTCCCACTTTCAAATGCTCTTCGAGGTTTATCAAAAAAGAGCCACTCCCTAATTGTTTCACCATCAAGAACTGAAAGATCAAAGAGCTCTGCAATCACAAGCGAAAATTAATTAAATTCACAGAAGTCACAAAGAACATTGCGTTTGATTGGAGAATATATTCTGTTCCCGCTCATAAAAAGTTGCCACTAGAACCAAAGGAAAGCAATATTGATAAGACAAACCAGGAGCATTCCATGGAGACTTTGCAGTTGCAGCTCCCTCACATTCTGGTATTCCCACATCTTTCCCTTGCGCCTTAGCACTGAGAGCAGCAAAGAGCAGGCCATCCTTCAGGCCTATACCACCAGGTCGTAGAACCGGGCCCATTCCAGGTGGTCCTTCATTCATTGCTAAAGCAGCATGAAAGCTACTACAGTAGTCCTGACACCAGTCCAACCCTTGAGCAGGCCTGGGACAATCCCAAAGTGCACACTTTGGACCTAAGAACGCGGATGGTGGTGGGCATATACTTGGCAAATAGCTAGAAGTATGAGGCATGGCATCCTCCACACAGAAACTTGTACCAGTGTAGAAGTGCTCAAAATCCTGAAGCAAATCAAACTGACGGTATTCCAATTGAGTAGCCCCTTCCAAGTTGTTAATTGACATGGCACGTACTCCTGAAGGTGAGTCTCTGCAACGATCAACTAATGGAAAGCCACGCTCATGATGCCTCTGATTCACTCCATAACCCTATACAAACTTAACTTGCCAATGAATGCCTTTTTCAACAAAATAACATGCCAAAGGAAAATGGAAATTATAAACTACAAAACATTCAAGACATATAGTTAAGAGGAAACCCAAAGAATATGAACTTCTGCTCTAAGGAAAGATATCGTTTAATGCAAAAGCACAAAAACAAAGGTAAATTAAAAGCCCTAGTAAGCTCAATCCAAGATCTAGATGCAAAAGTATGCATAAAGCTGAACATAAAGGAAAATGAACACATTAGTAATTAGTTTACGCTTTGATCATCCCTCCTAATAAAAGAAGGAAAAATTCATCAACTGCTCAAACTTGTCATCTATACACAAGAAAGCAGCCCAGAAGCACATTCTAAGGTCACTCAAGCCCTTTTAGGTAGAAGTTAGGTCCCCCTTATCTGCACACATGATGATGCCATACTGCACACCCCACTCCACATCACTAATAGGCCTGGCTCAGACTTATCACCTAAGACTGATAAAGTAAGATGGCAGTATAGCAACTGATCAGATAGGGATCTATAAGACTATAACTATAATAACATTATACTATAGCAGATGAATTTAGTTATAAACATCTTAATTGGCTCAAGTTAGATCCTAGATGGCAATTTTAAAGAATGATTATTTACCTCAGTTGCAGTGACATGATCTGCAAACTAAATGTTAACAAGAAGAATACAGGGGATAAGTGTTTGGTAGACTGAAAAGAAAGAAAGACAAGATTATTGGTGCTGTGAGATGATATTTTAGAATGTCATCAACTAGCTACACTGGTCATCCAATTCACTGAGCGTGCAATGTAACATATTTGGTGCTCTGGCCTCTTATAAAAAATAACATATATCCTGCTGATGAAAATTTGATATACCATATATCCTATCCTATTTTCATACCAACACCCACTTTACTATTAAGGAAACCAAAATTCTGGTTTAGGATAACCAAACATTATTTATCACAACCCTCATTAAAACCCAACTAGTAAAGAATTGCAAACATATTGTTGTAGCCTTATCTGCAACAGCATTCTAGGAAAAAACAAATTAGAAATGATCATCAAGCAACATAATTTGTCCATGTTTCTCTCATTTACTACATTCTACAAACTAAAATCAATCATTGAAAACAAACAGGTACCATACTACATGTTTAGCAATATGAACATAAAATATAAACATGCAGCTCCAAATACTGTATTCATACAAGAATGAAACTAAATGCCTTCCAACAATATAGAAATCTCATCCCTTAGGATGGACAACTTAACTTGAAACTCATGTTGACCTAGCATGCTCAATTAACCTGTTTTCAGTCCAACCATCATGCAAATTCCAAAAGAAAATGAAAGCAAAGACTCCAAGGACAAAAGAAATCACCTCTTGGAATGCAGCAGCATCCTCTACTTGCAGGCTTTGATCGTTAGGCTCAGGCTTTGGTGCAGCTAGTGCACTAGTTGCATCATCTTCCTCCTCACAAAGCTGCAACAGCCGACAAATGTCTGACGAAAATGAACCAAGACTCCCACCCTGTAAATCACCATGGAGATCACAATTCTCAACCACACATTTTAGACAGTATTTTCAACCCCTCAAGATCAAAACTCACACAAAACCCTTTAAATAACGTACAACCTACTAAAACACACATTCAAACAAACTTACAATGATATATATATATATATATATATATATATATATTATGCTATGTGTATTACTNTTATATATATATATATATATATATATATATATATTTATGCATGTGATTCAAATGAAATTTATGTGTAGTGCTAACTTGTTGCAATGAAGACGCTGGAGAGGGTTCATTGAGCTCAGCTTTCCATTCACGGAGCATCTGATGGACTTGCTCCTCAAGGACTGCAACATCAATACTGCGGCTCTCCTTCCTGGCAAACTGCAGATCCAAGAACATTCCCTGCAGGTCATCCACTCGGTTTTTTGCCCTGTCCTTGAAGAGTTTGTGGGATGCTGACTTGCAGTTGCTTTTCGAACCTTTCCCCATTAAAATAACCAACCCTCAACAACTCCCACCAAAAACCCTGCAACCAAAAGCGCAGTGAAGCACAATTTAAGATCAAACCAGACGAAAACTTAATCCAATAATCACTATTCTTATTCCTAAATTTCAATTACAACTGACAATAGTGGGGAAGAAAAAGAAAAACAAAAAGTAACTGAGATTCCCACAGTTATACAATTCCAGTTAAAAGGAAACCAAGCTAGAAAAGATTATTGAAATCATGACAAACAAAAATTTACATCACACCCAGATAAACTAAAGTCCCATAAACACAGATAAATTAGAAAATAAGCGAAAAAAAAATACACCAAAATCTGAATTATATGCAAAAAAAAAAAAAAAGCAACTCAGCTTTCCAAATACCTTAAAACTGAGATTAAAAGAAGGCAGCATGAGATCAAAGGCAAATTACAGATTCAAAACAGATGGAAATTGTTATCTTAGAAAGCTAACCAGAGAGTGATCAAAGGCTTCAGAGCTCCTCAAGTTTGTATGGAGCAAGCCCTCAGACAAAAGTAGAATGAGAGAAAGAAAGTGCTGGGAAATTGCAAGAAAGAGAAAGTAAATATTCGATGAAACAAAACAGTCCACTGTTCATTCAACCAAAGAAAAATACTAAAAAGAAGAGATGCTCCTCACCTCTATGTTTTCTTTTCTTTTTTGTATTTTATTTTTATTCCCAAATCCCAAACAGGAAGGTTCTTTTAATTTTATTTTTGTTTTTTAAAGGACATTGAAAGCAATTGCGTTTATATAAATTAAAAAAAAAAAGGAAAAGTATGAAAGCAACGTATAGCGTTACGGAATTATACATACGATAGATAAGAACATTAGATTTATAAGAATAGATGTTTTACATTTAATTAAATTAACTTTTTTAAAAAATAATAATAAATTTGTGATAAAGTAGTATCAGATTCAATTCAAACTCAATTTTAATAGATCAAGTGTGTCGCAAATTCAAATAAGAAAAATTATTTCAAAATTTTACGTCGCATAAATAAAATGAACCTTTAACTTTTAAATATGAATATTACATACTTCATCAAATTAAGTTTTTTTAAATAAAAATAACGATCTCATAATAAGGTAAAAAAAAATTAATTGGAAAAGGATTATACCATGGATTGGTGGATAAAAAATAATTTGGTTTGCTATATGCCCTTTGTTTTTAGGAATTATTACAATTATGCCTTCAAACTCTTTAAAATAAAAAATAAAACCATTTGGTAAATAATAAATGAGATGAAAGGAAGACGAAATAAAATAGATAAATGGAGAAAAAAAAAGTAACATTTTCAACAAAATGCTCATTTATTTTTATATATTTGATATTTCCCCTATCTTGATTAGGCAAACAAATAGAGTTTAAGATTTCTTAAATCTCATATTTTTGATTAATTAAACTTTGGTGCATAAGGCAAAGTCAACCCTCAATTTCTTTATTTCCCCCCTTAGAGCACTTTGAACGGCACTGAAAAAAGAAGAGCTAAACAAGATATGGGCCGGTTTGTGATATGAGAGCATTATGCCGCATGTTTTACACTTTCTTATCTAAGCATACAGTTGAATAATACGAAGACATAATATTAAAAAAATTAAAAAATTAATTTTTTATTATATTTAATTAAATATTTATATTTATATTTTAACTCAAATACATTTTTATAATTAATGGTTAATTAAATATCATTAATTAAAATTTCACTTATTTTTTATATTACTTGAAACTATAATAGATTAAATAAAAAAAAATCTTTTACATTCCTTTTTATTTTCTTAATTTTTGTTAAGTCTTAATTTTCAATAATGCACGAGTTAAGTTAGCAAAGTCTCATCTCAACAACAAGAGAGGTTTTTGATCTTTAGGTTTCGATTCTCATCATCTATAAATTTATTTTTTTTCATGGATATAATATTATATATATATATATTAAAAGTTATTCAAGTGTAAACATAATTTCTTCATGTAATATCTAATAAAAAATAATAATAATGCATGAATTAACATGATCTTTTAATATATTCACAAAATTACAAATTATGACGTGATATATAATAACTTTTTTATCATGACGTATAACAATTATATCTTTCTACATAACGTGTAACAATTAAATTTTCGATATAACCTGTAATAATCACATTTTTCAATATGATGTGCAACAACTATATTTTTCAACATAACGTATAATAACTAGATAACGTGTAACAATTACATGTTTAAAATAATTTTTTATCACGCGTGATATACGTTTTATTTACCTGTAAATTTAACCTTTATTTGTAAAAAACCAAAATATTTTGATCTTTAATTATTACAATTGAAACATTTGATATTTAATGTAAAAAATGGCTATAAATCTAATCTCAATTTAAGCATTTTATCAAAAAAGAATAAATCGTGGGAGGCGTGCTTACCAAAAGAGCATTTCTCTTGCGGAGTTTTCCTCTCCAACTTTCCTTTTTTTTTTTTTATCACCTCTTGCTTTATTGGTTTTAGCTTACATGATAAGGATGTCAGGGCAAGGAAGATGCGGATTGCGATAAGACAAATTAGACCCGAAACAAAGACAAAGATGCTGACTCTACCACTTGGTCCTTTTGATGATAGTCGGTTTTGTTCCCTATTCCTCATTTAATGATGATCACTCCTATTGTTTTGACGTTTTCTCCATGCTACTACTTTATTTCCCATCTTTTTCCGCCCATTTATTTGTATATATATACACTCCTTAATCGTTAAGGTAAAAAACAGAGTTTGCAATTGACTCATGAATTGGATGAGTTATAATTTTGCTCTAATCATTCATGAAATTCACTTTTAAAAGAAACGATTAGCCACATAAGAAAATACCCTTTTTTATTTTCTTTTCATCTCACACACAAAAGAAATGAAAGGATGATCTGCTTTTGTGGGGGTGAGAAAGCGAAAGATAAGTCGGGCAAGAAAGGCATAAAGAGAACTCCCACTACCACCCACCAGATTCCTGTAATCTTTGCTGGTTGATGCCCTCTTTCCATTGAGATGAAACTTTAAGGATAGCAGCGTTTAAGAAGAGAATGATCACTGTTGAAGATAAGCAGCATCATTCTCCTCAACCCAAGCCTTTAGCCACTTTTAATGCATCAAATTTTTGATCCTAAACTATTGTTCAGCCTAATTCTAATTAAGCCATCGGGCGTCAATCAGTTATCTAATCATCTAAACAAATATTTTTTTGCTTATTCCAACATTAAGGTGTCAGATATTCTGTGTTTGCTTTGGTTACAGGATAATGGAAAAAGATACAAGTACACTATTGTCTAAACTAGTCACTTACATTTAAGGAATGAGCTGATACATGGAGACTTATCTTAATTCATACGGGTCCTAGATGTTATAGGCCTTTTAATTGAGAAAAAAGATTGAATGGAAGCTGTCAGTTTAATAGAAAGATTAGCTTCTTTTCTGCCCCAAAGAAATAGGATGACAAATTTTCTACCTCACCGGATTATGTAGAAAAGGAGCACTGCAGAAACCATCAAAGTTTCAAAATCCCCAGATATTGGCCTCCTCAAAATTCCAAAGCAGATTAACTGCTTTCATTTGCCTGAATTCTAAAAGTACCCACTACTTATCAGCAAAGTTTTGAGGCATAGATGGACCCATACCAACCTTTCCAACCTCGGCACATGCATGGTTACATGCATGTACTCTTTGTGTGGGTATGAGAGCGTTCTATAAAGAACAAAGATGTTCTAAAGATAGGTTGACACTCACAGCTGGCAAAGCTACTTCGGAACAAAGCGGTGGCAAAGCTACAAACATTTCAACTCATAAAGGTAAATTTTAAAAAGATTGTGTTTCTTTAACACTATAGGACACCATACCAACCAACTTCCCTTGAACATAAACTCATTAAGGCAACACAATCTCTATCTTTGGTTTTATTTTTCAGTAATATAAACAAAAAAAATTCTTATGTTCTACTGGACCTGGTGAAACCAGAATCCGTCCAAAAAGATGGCCCCAGTGTTGAAAAGAATGAAAAAGAAGAATGATTCCCTAGTTGAGAGGCTGACCAGGGAATTCTTTAATAGAACAGAATTGGAATTAAAAAATTATACTTAACTTATTTGTTAAGCTCCTGTCCAAATCAAGCTGGTTTTGCCAACTTTTCCCCCTCTGTATTAGCATGTTTAAATTTGAAAATACCACTAAGTCCCTGTCGCTTAGCAAGTTGTTCTAGTTCTTCAAGTTTATTCCTAAGAAGTTCCACTTCTTTTGCTAAGTCCTCATCTTTTTGCTTCATTGCCTGAAATAAGAGCGAAGAATTGTGCTTGTGAATAAGGAGGCATTAGAAATCAATAATTCCCTGAGGAGCAGGAGATGCAAGGCAGACTGGATTAACCCTTACTTTGCCATCACCACAAAAAGCAATCACAACATTTGGAAATTGGAATTACATGTCAAGTGAAAACACAATTCCATGCAGTAGATAAAGGAAGCACCACCTAGTAAATGAAACTAGCTTTTCAATGTAAATGCAATGAAGGAGGACTGGTTTTGGAAAAAGTAAAGGGAAGAATGAGAATTGATTTTGTTGCAAGAACTAAATAAACTATTAAGTCTAAAGAATTCCTGCCCATGATGACCAAAATATCCTCATTTTGTCCAGTCAAATTTCATTCACATTTATCTAGCAGGGGGGCTATCTCTGCACTTCTCCAGAAAGAGACTTGTAAATCTATCAGGTCATACACAGAGCATATACAAAGACAAAGTAAAAAACACCTTTTAGCCAAAATAAAGATAGCAAGAAAACCTATGACTGTAGGCAGCTCTCTCCCTAGCACAATTTCATACCATTGAGCCAGAAAAGTAGCTACGGGCTCCTGATTTTTACTTTCACCAAAACAATGACAGCTACCATTCAAACATAGCAAGATTCATAATGGTTAAAAAAAAATCACTCAATCACTCTGCTTCTTTCATAAATAAATCTTCACGCACAAATAAGTCATTGAAGTAAGCTCCAAGTTAGTTCCATGAGAGTTCAAGCATCATAAAATAATCACCTTGAGAAAGAATCAACAACAAAACAAAGGAGATTGTTCAATGAATACCTGCATTTCTTGCCTGCGTACTCCCTCCTTTTTGGCTTCTGATCTAGAACTTCTTTGAACCTCCAAGATCAAGAGAGCTCCTGCAACCTACATACAGACTTAGACATGTACAAAATCAGAAACCTTCATGTATAGTATATATTTCATGGAGAGCATGTATGGTAAGTTTGGCATTTCATGCAAGTACATAGATGTCACCACTTCTTACACGCATTGAGTGCAAGAGTAATGAAGTTAGCTATCACCTCAAACCTACCAAAAGGGGCAGAAATGAATAATGATAACCAAGATTCACTAGTTGCTAAACCTCATGCTAGCATACATATTCTACTCGAGGGAACCAGTGATATATCTAGAATCTAGGTAGATTTCCAATTCACTAATGATGCTTATAATTTGAGTGCAATGTGACTCATGTGATTGATTATTGCATTCCAAAAAGGCAGCTCCTAAGAAGAAGTGAGATATCTACCAGGCCGAGCATATGAATAGTTCAAGGCATTGGTTGGTAGTATTATTTGCAGAACACATTTTGTTCAGGTAGATACACAGAAGTATCAACATACATGCAAACATAAATATGTACCGGTTTAAAACAATTTTAGCACTGTTTCCAGCTTGATTGTCCTTTTCTTTTCTTTTCTCATTCATGTTCTTTCATGAAAGAAGAGTACAAAATGCTTTTCTAATGCATCATCAATCTAGTAATTTATAACAAGCAAAAAAGAAAGTATTTTTTAAGACTTCTAGAAACAGTAACAAAAAGAATAGCTCGGGAACAAAAAATACCGTGAAGACAAACAGTTCCCCGATAAGATCTACAGCAGCCTGAACAGCTTTCTCCTCATCCAAGGGGCGTATCTCAACATCAGTTGCATGACTATAAATGTTTCTTTGCATTCTTGTCGAAATTCGATGATTTGCCTGGTTCCATTAATTGGCATTAGGATTACTCCATTGAAATCCATTAATTTACGCGGAAACTATACAACACTATCATACTATGATCTTGATCAACAAGTTGTGAAATATTAGCTCAAAGAAGAAACATAGCTTCATGGTATAAGTTAAAAACAAGTAGAACATTGAAGGAAAAAATAGTTCATTGAAAGAGTATCAGAAAAGGAACAAAGGAGCATGAGACAGATTAAATCATCTGAATCAAATCTATCAACATAATAGAAATGCATATTTGAGCACTGTTGGCACCAAGAAGTTAGAAATGCAACACTATAGATAGTGATTCAAGTTGCTAAAAAAAGTATCGTGACACATCATTGATTCTGGTCTTTAACCAAACGAATCATTGATGTAGATGACACCTCTGGCTAAATGTTAAAAATCAAGTTTTCAATTGGACAGAGAAACTTAAAAAAAGATACATTAAGACCAAGAATGCTACTCATACTTATCATCCCCTTCTTTAGGCATGTTAATTGCAATTCCTTTTCTTTATATTTGTGCAAACCAGAATATTCAAAATCTAAGGCTGCAAAAATCTGTCGATTTTTTGAATAAGCAGACTTTGCATGAATGTTATGCTATTACTTCTAGTGCAAAAATCAATGTAAATGTTGTATCGTCATGTATTCTAAGATTTCACTTTCACATTCCACACTCCAGAAATCTATCTCAACGTTGTACCACGTTAGGCAGAGCAAACAAGAAAGCCTGGTCTTAAAATGTTGTCGGAAATTAGAAACAGCAAGCCCCTTTTTAGCAAACAAAATTAAGGGGTTGAAATAAAAAAGGAAACTTTAGCCTCTCATATCAAATTGTGAAGAAAATGGCAAAGAGTGTGTAATATTGTACCTGAGCAATGCTGACGATGAACTGGCGGAACCTGGGGTGGTACCCAGCCTGTCGCTTGAGCCTATTAGCGACCGGTTTACTCAGAGTTTTTAAGGCCAAAGTTCCTAGTTTTAACAGTGGCAGTATCATGGTTACGATCCGATTTTCCTTTTTCTTTTTTGTTTTTCGATTCTCTATGAGCTAATAATTAGATAAAGGGAGGGAAAAACTTATAAGCAAGAATGAGAAAAAGGGCGATGGCCGCTGGGTTTGACTTCGTCAGGGCTTAAGTTTCTTGATGAGGAAGATAATTAAAGTTTTTTCTTTTGTTTCATTCGATCGCTGTGGAAGAAAGAAGGTCAAAGGAACGGGAAGCCATTACTGAAATGGGTTGTCATTTTTTTAAAATAAAAAAAATAAAAAATTTGGCTACTCCCACGGAACTGGACGGGTCTAATAGCTGAAAAGTACAGTTCTAAAGGCGAGAACTTTCGCGGTGATTGGCTGCACTGTTGGGTTATTCTGATTTCCTATTCCTGCAGCGGATTGGGTGTCGGAACTCTCAGCCAAGTCTCTCTTCGTCATTGGTTAACTTACGTATCGTTAAGCATAAGATTCTAGTAAGATAATGTGAAGCTATTAGTTCATTATGAGGTCATATATGATTCTAATATGGTAATACCTGATCGTGAGTGACGATCTCTTTTGCAATAGTAAGACTTACAAAACTCCAAATCCTGAATGAATTATTCCCTGTAGGTTCTGGTACTTCGGAGAGTCATGGCAAATGCAACCACAACAATTCAACAAGTAAACTTTCTCAAGTATTGCAAAACCATGCTTCAATTATACCATTCCGCACGAGAAACTTTAAGGATAGTTCTTTAATGAATACACCAACGTACTTACAGCTGATTCCACAAAGGGCAACAATTTGAATAACAAAATATTGCGCCCTAACGAATTGTGAGCTCATTGTGAACAGATGCTAAAAAAAGAACTCGATGCATACCATGTATTGCAAGCCTTTAGTATCTTGACAACAACAATTACAGAAGAAAGACCACATTGCAAAGAAGTAAACAGTAAGAATAATATACGGCTGTCTTGAGTAATAGTCCTAATCAAGTTCGACAATTTTGAAAACCAAGAGAAGAGAATTTTTCTTTTTTCTTTTGTTCAGCATTTCAGATCATCTTTTATTCAACACTGGCGATCACACCAACCAATTCCTCTGTATTCCAAATATTTAGGTCCCTCCTCTTGTGTATGAACATCATAAGACTAGGCCTACTCTCCATTCTAGGTGAAGAACACCAGAATGAATAGAATAATGAACAAAACTAGCAAAAATAATATCATCATAATCTGTCCCTTAGCACTGGCCTTCTTCATAACCATAGCCACTTTTTTCTGCAAGGAAAAATGAGGAAATTTTCATCAAACAAATAATTCAAGACAAGTTATATAATTAATGGGCAGCAAATTCAGCTCAAGCTGGCATATAAGCAGAAAAGCCCAAATATTTAATTTTCAGATCATGGTTGGGATTGTTATATATCTGCAAACCAACATTGAGAGAATCACCTGAACAAAATCCAGCCGGTTTGTCGTGCTGTCCATTTCAGTACCCAACTCATCTACTATCTTCTCCTGAAGCACCAAAAGATTCCGATATTAGCACATCAAACAGTCAACATTGATCCTAAACTGAAATTGAATGAAACATATTGACTACAGTAGCAATTGATTCACGAATATGTAAAGATAGAAATATGTGTGATTTAAGCTTCACGATCAGGTCAACCAGAGAGATTATAATAGGTGCATTATAGGGAAGACCACCAGTAAGTGCTCACCTGCGCAAGAAGTTCTTCATGTATAGTAAGCCCAACACCTCCTATTCTCTCAACACTTGCACTGAGCTCATCCAATTCCTCATCTTGCTGCCTACAATCGCCAATTGATAAATAATCAAACACTAGTAAAATTGGACAAAAAAGCATGTTGATGAAACAGAAGCATGGAAGAGTAATAATAGAAACAGGCAGGAGAAGTCAAAGAAAAGTAGAAAACTGTACTTGATAAGAAGCATTTGTCTATCTGATTCTGATGCTATAAAGTCATCATTATCTTCCGCACTATACTGGTTGGATCTATCTGGCTGATGAGAATTTGGCAGTCTTATTAATTCTCGGCGCATAGCAATTGCAGTATTACCATTCTCTTTTCCAGCAACTACAGCTTTCTTTATATTGCCCACCTGGTCAAGTAAAATAATCCTTAAAGGGGATACCTAACTGAAAAAAGAATAAGACTAAGATCTACCGCGTGTTATGCTATCCAAATTTTGCATGGATCAGAAATTCCATCATTTTAATAACAGGACAATGCCTGCAGTGCAAATTAGCATTACTAAGGATATCTACACTCCTTAGTAAAATTTAACAGCCAAAAAGATGATACCTGAGTACGGGCAGTGCTGGTCCATCTCCTCCGCTTTTCAAGTTCCACTTCATCAATGCCGTACCAAGAAGGATCTCTAGCTGCCACAGAAATTGTTTTGTCCAATTCATCTACCTTCCTATCAAGAAAGGAGCCTTTTCAGCAGTTGCAAATTGAATTAAATTGTTCAATTAACACAAAATGATAATGCAAAACACATCTCCCAACATAGAATTGTCCATTACAAGGATCGAATCCAGGTAAAGAAGGAAAACTTAATTTGAGTACCTGCCATTCAATGCTCTCACAATTAGCAAGCAGCTCTTTTGTGAGATGTACTTGCTCCCCAGTGTCAGGAGGAATCCTTTCCCATTGATGAAAACTTAATTGCAATTTATCGATCTAAACCAACAATCAAAACACCCAAAATGTCATCTAATTGAAAATCCCAAAAACAAAGAAGACAAAAATGACAACTACCAAGGAGATCAAGCAATCAGTTTTTCCCTAACAGGGTTGCAAAAAGAAAAAGAAACGACCCAGCTTACAGAATCTTGAATCTCTTCTTTGACGATGTAAAATGGATCTTGAGCTTTAGACATCTTATAAGAAATGGAAGTAACTTATCCTGTAAACATTCAAAGAACAGTTTTTCAGCCATAATTCAGGTAAAAAAAAAAAAGCATACATTTTTACATAGTTTCTTACCTTGGTCACCGATCTGAAAAAAACCCAGTAAGGAAGATCGGTGTTTCCACTGTCTGGAAGGGTGTAATAACGACGAAAGAGGTAGAATTGAAGGGACAACCAAAAAAAAAATGGTAGATTTCAATTCTCTGTAATCCCTAAAACAGAGGAGAGGAGAGGATTCATGATTTTGGACTCTGAGCTTTTGTCGGCTTTTCCTCTTGGGGCTGTGTGGTTTGACAATTGCGGGCCATCTTCTCTTTTGGGTCTTTTGAGGCTTACGGCCTATTGTCTTGTAGAGGTCATTTCCTTTTGTTGGTTTCTGATTTCTGCCTCCTTTCCCTTGGGCCCAAATGACTTAAAATGGTTTACGATTACAGTTTCGGCTTCAAACTTGAAAAGGGTATCGAGACAACGATAAATATGCATAGCTGTAAAGAGTTATGAGGCAACGAGATTGATATATGCACATACGAAAAGTCAAAGAGACTAGATATGCCCTTATCTAGACATGCAGCTAACGTTTGCAGAATGGGGTCATGAATTAAAAGCTGTCAGCTGGAAGAATTATGTGATTCATGGCAAAGAGCCTAGGAGTCTTGTTATCCCCAGTCTAATTTTTCCAACTGATTCTATCGTTGCAGAATGTGCAATATAGTCCTTGAAGAGTGAGCAAAACCGTGAAGGGGGAGATTTTGACTACTAGATTTGCTAATAGCTGTGCTACCAATTGGACTGTGGTGAACTGCATTATACGCTATAAATTTTTGAAAAAGAGTTTGTGCTAATTTCCTTGGTTTTTTATAGCTCCATTCATATAGCAAGAGATAAAATACTAAATGTCTATGCTGATCCATCTAAAAAAAAATGAAAATACACCTAATAAACAAGTGTGCAGTAGTTTAATCTATTTAAAAACAAGTGGGTAGGAGTTTCCCGAATGAACCACTTTTTTACTTTCTCTGTTTCTTTCATTAGGCTCTCGCCCCATAGCAATTATTTAAAGTTGTTTAATCTCTTGTCGTGACTTCTTGCTTTCCTCTTCTCCTTTTCAACTAGTTGTGGAAGTCGGAAAACTTTTGCATCATATCATATAACCCACAAAACAGGGCTTGATCTTTCTGAGAAGCAAACTGAATTTTTTCTTTTTTGAGTCATGGATCAGGAAGCAAGTGAATCTTTCCGAGCTCAAGCTCATTTGTATAAACATATATTCAACTACATAGGTTCAATGTCACTCAAGTGTGCTGTTCAGCTTGGAATACCAGACATAATCCACAACCATGGCGGACCTATCACTCTTTCCGAATTGGTCGCGGCTCTTCACATTGATCCAGCCAAAGATAGTTGCATTTACCGGATCATGCGCTTGCTGGTGCACTCTGGCTTCTTTGCCACAACAAAAGTTGATAGAGATCAAGAAGAGGAAGCATATGTTCTCACACCTTTTTCTAAGATACTTCTCAAAGACAAGATCAATTGCTTGTCACCCTTCGTTGTGTCAATGCTTGGTCCTCCTATGATGACTCCATGGCAATTCTTAGGAGACTGGATACAAGGAACCAAGCAGAGGCCATTTGAGAGTGCAAATGGGAAAGCATTTTGGGACTATATGGACCAGGACCCAGAATTCAAGAATCTTTTCCATGATGCAATGGAAAGTGATTCTCAAATGATGAATTTGGTCGTTAAGGACTGCAAGCCAGTTTTTGAGGGCCTGAGTTCATTGATTGATGTAGGGGGTGGAACGGGGACAGTAGCTAGGGTTATATCAGAAGCATATCCCCAATTGAAATGCACAGTGTTTGACCTCCCACACGTTGTGGCTGACTTGCCAGCTAGCGGGAACTTGAATTTCATTGGAGGTGATCTGCTTCAGTATATCCCTCCTGCAGATGCCATTCTATTGAAGGTAGGCAAATTGATCAATACGTTTATGTCTCAGTAATTCTAGCTTTTTATGCTTCTTGTGCTGTCCTACTTTTAGCTCATAATTTATTCTCATAGCATAAAACTTTTGACTGAAAGTTATCTAGATCCTGCATATATACCATTCATATTATTTGCAAATGCTCGTTCAAACTAGATTGTGTCAATCCACGGATTTCTGTGCTTTGTAGCTCTCCAATTTACCTCTTACATCAATCATATCCCATAAGTTTCAATGCATTACCAATGATTGCTAAGAAACTTCCATCAACTGTCCCTGTAACATGGACAGGGGAGTGCCAGTAGCAGCTTATTCATGACACCTACTGGTGACAATCGATGTTGAACGAGTGCATATCGACTTCAAATTATGTTTTCCTTATTCACATGTTGAAAATAAGTGAGTTTTTTCAGCTTGTTTTACATGCTTTCGGCGACGAGGATTGCATAAAGATACTCAAGAGATGCAGAGAAGCCATCCCAACACAGGGTGCAAAGGGAAAGGTGATTATCATAGATATTGTGATAAATGTGAAGAAAGATGAACACGAGTTAACTGAAGCAAAGCTGTTCTTCGACATGTTGATGATGGTTGTGGTGACCGGAAGAGAGAGAACTGAGCAAGATTGGCAGAAATTATTCATGGCAGCTGGTTTCACTGACTACAAAATAAGTCCCTTATTTGGTTTGAGGTCCCTCATTGAGGTCTATCCTTAGTAGGAGAAAGATCAAATAAGACATTTATCATCTTATGTTTTAATATAACTGCAGAATATATCATGTGTTAAAGCTTGATACAATTTGGCTCTTGAACAAACCATGTGTTTTGAGTTAAACTAAAGATTGTTAATTGCTGATAGCATAAGATCTAAATTTAAGTTTTGCCAAAAAATAAAATGAGTTTGAGACCCAAGAACTGGTTTAAAGGTTATGAAGCTAAGTAGGCATTGAGATAACATTATGGCTCTGCATCTAGATACTACTGTTAGGTTGGTATGGCATATTCTATTTTATCTGGTAGGTTAGATAGAGTCTGTGAGGCTGAGTGAGAGATAGACTATGAAAAATGGAAAACAGAGAGAGATTACAAGTGATTGATAGTATGGTGCTTTGAGAGAGATAATAACAGAGTGAAGAGTGAGACAAAAGGTGATCATAAATGAGAGAGAGATTAGAAGATAGAATATGTTAGGTAAATTTATATCAATGGATGTATGTAACTTATACAAGATTAGAGATTATATATTATAAATGATATATTTTCGTAAATCCATCTTAATAAAGCGCGGGTTAGACACATATTAATTATTAATTTTTAAACTTTACAAATAAGAGTTAGAGTTGATTAACATGTGTTTCATTAAGATGGCATTAATGAAAATAATAAATTAATTAATCACTAAATAAATATTATATATATATAAATTATCTAAACAGACACGTCAATTTTTGGTAGAGATAAAATCATAGTAAAGTCCATAAGACATTAGTGCCTGTTCTTGACTGTTAGTGATTGGGGAAAAAATAAAATTTAAAGTCAAAAGATTTGGCAAGAAAAAAAAAATCAACGTTGTGAAATGAAATTTTATTTTTAAGTATAAGTATCCTATCATAAGATATAATATAAATTTTTTTAAAATTAATTTTAAATAACATATATTCATGTAAAATTAAAAATATTATATTTATTAATAGAATTGAGAAATATATAGTGTAAAATTGAAAAGACAATTACTTTTTTATTTAAATTTTCAACCTGTTTTTTAATAATATATTTTTAATAAAAAGACATATTTTTTATTATAATATATTAAGTAAAAGTAAAAGAATATATATACATATATATATATATATGATATTTTCAATATATATATTATTTTTGTAATAAAAAGGTTAAAATACTCGCTCTCGGACCTAAATCCATAAAAAATAGTCTGAAGTTCTAGAAGGTTGTAGAAACCTAAAGCCACAAAAAATAGTGATTGACTATTTCTACTTTGAAGTTTCAGCCCATTGCCAGGACCTAGTGGAAATATAGATTTTCCAAAGACATGCTGCATCTTTTTCTTTTTTTTTTTGAAAGGAAGACATGCTAAATCTTTATTCCTCTTAGGATGACAATTTTCCAAAGACATGCTACAGCTTTAATCCACAAAGGTTAACAATTCAATATCCATGGTAAACCTGATAAATCTATGGATACATATAACTGTCCAGCCGACATTGTTTCCTAACAAAGAGTTTTTTCCTAGCAACTTCTTCATTTCCAAGTTTCTCTTGACTTGTCTTTACGTCCACTTCCAAATCGGCAACTGATGATAGAATTTCTATTTTCGTTATCATTGATGAATTTGGAACAAAATGTAGCATGTCTTTGGAAATTCTATGTTTCCAACAGCATGCGCCATCAATAAATTCTGCACCACGCCAGTGGCAAAGCAAGTCTGATCCCTTGTAACAAAGTGATTTGTAGAGTTATGGATCAGGGAGCAATTGAGTCTAGTTTCCAAGCTCAAGCTCATTTATACAAGCATATGTTCAATTACATTGGTTCAATGTCACTCAAGTGTGCTGTTCAGTTAGGGATACCAGATATAGTCCATAGCCATGGAGAATCCATCGCTCTTTCTGAATTGGTCTCAGCACTTCAGATCCATCCTGCCAAAACTAATTGTGTATACCGCCTCATGCGCATGCTGGTGCACTCAGGTTTCTTTGGTACAACCAAAGTTCACGAACATGATCAAGAAGAGGAAGCATATGTTCTGACACCTTCTTCAAAACTACTTCTCACAGATAAGATGAACTGCTTGTCACCCTTTGTCCTGGAAGTTCTTGATCCTGTTTCAGTGAATCCCTTTCATTTCCTTGGAGACTGGATCAAAGGGGACAAGAACACCGCATTTGAGATTGCGCATAGCTTGTCCTTTTGGGACTACGTTGATCAAAACCTCGAATTCAAGGACCTATTCCATGAAGCAATGGCACGTGATTCTCAAATGATGAATTTGGTTATCAAAGACTACAAGCTTATTTTTGAGGGCTTGAGTTCACTCGTTGATGTTGGAGGTGGTAGAGGGTGTATAGCCAAGATAATATCAAAGGCATACCCTCACTTGAAATGCACAGTGCTTGACCTCCCTCATGTTGTTGCAAACCTGCCTGAGAGCGAGAACTTGAATTTCATCGGAGGTGATATGTTTCAGTATATCCCTTCTACAGATGCCATTCTAATGAAGGTATGCAAAACTTTTCATTCCTTTGCTAAAGGATCAATAATTATTTATCTTCTTGCTTCTTAATTATCAGATAGGGAAGTTCCTATACATTAAAGAATTGCAATACATGTTGAATTAATGACTATATATGTAGAAACTTCAATATTGTATATATGCTTTGATTTTAGTCAAAATTTATTAATTTGCAGCATATTTTACATGATTGGAGCGATGAGGATTGCATAAAGATTCTAAAGAAATGCAGAGAGGCCATTGTAAGAAACGGTGCAGGAGGAAAAGTGATAATCATAGACGTCGTGATAAACGAGAAGAATGACAAGCATGAACTAACCGAAGCAAAGCTCTTTATCGACATGCTGATGATGGTTACGGTTAATGGAAGAGAAAGAAATGAGAAAGATTTCGGAAAGCTATTTGTGGAGGCTGGCTTCACTCAATACAACATCATGCCAATATTTGGTTTAAAATCTATCATGGAGGTCTACCCTTAGAGGGGAATAATTAAGTGTTTTTTATATATCTGTGGAGCTTAATCCTATAAGTCTTTAAATAAATCATATGGCCTGTAAGCTTAATGCATTAATTTGATAATAAAATAAATGTAGCAACTGAATGTAAGAATCACAGCTACCTTCATTAATTTGTGTTTATTGCACGATCGAATGA
This sequence comes from Theobroma cacao, assembly GCF_000208745.1. Taxonomy (NCBI): domain Eukaryota; kingdom Viridiplantae; phylum Streptophyta; class Magnoliopsida; order Malvales; family Malvaceae; genus Theobroma; species Theobroma cacao. The sequence goes on from NC_030855.1 coordinate 23,428,917, forward strand.
TTCATCAAGTGAAGAAACCATGATAAATGTGGGGCCAAAGTATGTGAGGATCCTGATTGTAACACCCCTCTAATCAGACAATAAACTTGACCCTTTTTTTTTTCCTTTTTGAATAGCGAAACTTGACCCCTGTTACTGAAAGCCCGTCTGCAAATTTTCCAGAGGGAAAGGGGAGAGAGTATGGCATTGATCGATAGTATGTTTTTTGGAGAGAGATTATAATAGAGTGAAGAGCAAGACGAAAAGTGATTATAAATGAGAGAGAGATTAGCAAGATAGAATATGTTGGTAAATTTATTTTAAATGATGTATTTAATTTATATTAGATTAGAGAAAATATTTTATAAGTGTTAGTATGTTCATAAATATATCTTAATGGAATACGTGTTGAGACACATGTTAATCATCCGATCCCCACAAGTGAGAGTTAGAGTTGACTGCCATTTGCACAACAAGTGTTTCATTAAGATATATTTATGAAAATAATAATTAATTAATTATTAAATGTGTATATATATATATATATTTATATAACAATTATCTGAATTTGTTCATAGAGTTTAAGTGTATACAATAATAATGCTTGACAATTGGTATGTTGGTCACACTTTGCATGCAAAGCAAACTTGGCCAACAAGCAATTTTTTCCTCATACAAACTCACGTCCATGTTAATGTCCAGCAACCTGCCCTATTATTCTGTCTTTCCTCGTGCAATTTTTTATTCTTTCTGTAGTGGTTTCAGTCACTATGAAGAAACTCCCTTATTTGGTTTGAAGTCCCTTATTCAGGTCTATCATTAGCAGGAAATCATACCTTCTTGCCATTTATGTTTGGATAATACTGAAGAATAACTTAGGAGTTGAAGATTTAATTTGAATGACTGTTGGGTAAATCATGCATTTTTGTGTGCCAACAAAGAATGTGTTGTGAGCTTAATCCTTATTGTGCTACGTACTTTATTAGTATTAATACATATGTACGTAGCAGAAAAAGGAAAAAAGGAAATATGCCAAATTATATTCCATATAACCTTTTATTGGATAATTAAGACATTAGTGCATGTGCTTGACTGTTTAGTGCTTCTGGAAAAAGACAGTTTAAAGTCCAGAGTCTGCACGAAAGAAAAAGCTAGCAGCCAACGTAGTTCCGTGATCAAGAGTTTTTTTCCTAACAATTTCTTCATTTCCAAGTTTCTCTTGACTTGTCTTTAACATCTACTTCCAAGCAAGCTACTGATAGAATTTCAATCCACTTGAGTCATTGTTGTTTTCGTTACCATTCACGAATTGCCGACCTTTGTGGAACAAAGATGTGGCATGCGTTTGGAAAATATATTTTTCCAACAGCATGTATGCCATCAATAAGTTCAGGACCACACCAGTGGCAAAGCAAGGCTGATCTCTTGGAACAAAGTGATTTGTAGAGTTATGGATCAGGGAGCAATTGAGTCTAGTTTCCAAGCTCAAGTTCATTTATACAAGCATATGTTCAATTTCATTGGTTCAATGTCACTCAAGTGTGCCGTTCAGTTAGGGATTCCGGATATAATCCATAACCATGGAGAATCCATCACTCTTTCTGAATTGGTCTCAGCACTTCAAATCCATCCTGACAAAACCAGTTGTGTGTACCGCCTCATGCGCTTGCTGGTGCACTCAGGTTTCTTTGGTACGACCAAAGTTCATGAAGATGATCAAGAAGAAGAGGCATATGTTCTGACACCTTCTTCAAAGCTGCTTATCACAGATAAGATCAACTGCTTGTCACCCTTTGTCCTGGAAGTTCTTGATCCTGCTTCAATGAATCCCTTACATTTCCTTGGAGACTGGATCAAAGGGGACAAGAACACCGCATTTGAGATTGCTCATGGCTTGTCCTTTTGGGACTATGTTGATCAAAACCTTGAATTCAAGGACCTATTCCATGAAGCAATGGCACGTGATTCTCAAATGATGAATTTGGTTATCAAAGAGTACAAGCCAATTTTTGAGGGCTTGAGTTCACTCGTTGATGTTGGAGGTGGTAGCGGGGGTACAGCCAGATAATATCAAAGGCATTCCCTCACTTGAAATGCACAATACTTGACCTCCCCCATGTTGTTGCTAACCTGCCTGAGAGCGAGAACTTGAATATCATCGGAGGTGATATGTTTCAGTATATCCCTTCTACAGATGCCATTCTAATAAAGGTATGCAAAACTTTTCAATTCCTCCCTAAAGGATCAATTGTAATTTATCTTCGTGCTTCTTAATTATCAGATAGGGAAGTTCCTATACATTGAAAATAATTGCAATACAAGTTGAATGATTATATACATATGAACTTTCATACTATATGCATGTTTTGATTTTAGTCAAAATTTAATAATTGGCAGCACATTTTACATGCTTGGAGCGATGAGGATTGCATAAAGATTCTAAAGAAATGCAGAGAGGCTATTGTAAGAAACGGTTCAAGAGGAAAAGTGATAATCATAGACGTCGTGATAAACGAGAAGAAAGACAAACATGAACTAACCAAAGCAAAGCTCTTGATTGACATGCTGATGATGGTTATGGCTAATGGAAGAGAAAGAAATGAGAAGGATTTCGGAAAACTATTTGTGGAGGCTGGCTTCACTGACTACAACATCATGCCAATATTTGGTTTGAAATCTATTATGAAGTCTATCTTTAGAGGGAAATAATTAATTATTTCTATATCTCTTGAAGCTTAATCCTATATAAGTCTTTAATTTAAATAAAGCATATGGCCTGTAAGCTTAATGCATTAATTTGATAGCAAAATAAATGTAGCAACAAAAAAGCAGTTGTAAGACTTGAATGTAATCTACGTACAAGAAAAAGCAGTTGTAGCACTGTGATATTCTACATTCCACATTAAATATGAATATTATTGTTAAGATCTATATAACAATCTAAGTCCATCATTATTAATAATTTGAGCTTGAACTTTTGAGGGTAATGTGGTTTAAGCTCAAAAAGCTACTGGTCTAATGATTGGACTTGGGTTGTATAATGGTATTAGAGTCTGCATCAGTTCGATGTGAGTTTTCACATTGTTTTAGTGAGATCTTGGCAACTTGAAGTCACGCGGTTTAAGTCCAAAAAACTACACCCTCTAACAACCTTTCTAATCAAGGAATCAATAATAAACTTGACCCTTTTTACGAGTAGTAGGTCGACATGTCAATTGTTTTCATTGTAAGCAAATTCCACTTGATGTTCTTACAAAAGAAAATCAAATCTCAGTTCTACTATGCTTATAGATATAGTTTCCAGGCTCAAGTCTTCCCGGAGACATCAAGTCTCGAAAGCAACAATAGGCATGTGATGGCTCGTGTAAAGTAAAATTCCAGGCATTGAATTGTATGAGCAGTCAAGATGGAACTTGTTTATGTTCTGTTTTGGATCATTTTAATCAGCTAGGATACATCAAATTTTCGTCTGTATCTAATTTCTAGGATTGCCCAAAAGTCCTTGACATATGAGAAATCAACCGTCCTTTGTCTACTCTGTTTATTAATTAGTAGTAGCAAGCAGTACAAGTATTTGTTTCCTGATAGACCTTTTCTCGATTTATCTGTTCATCATCCCTAGTTTTCAGAAATTAGTGATTAAGGCCTGTCCTAATATTAACAATTGCAGCCCTAAAAAATTATTTCCAGATCAATCCTTCAGCCTGTTTTAGCTGATACTGCAATGCTAATTTATAAAAATGAATAAGTCAATTAGGGAACTGCAGAAACAAAAATTAATTCATATCAAATGCTAGGAGATAGTGAGGTGCTCCAAGCTCAAAGTCCCATATACAAATATGTATGTCAATATATAGATATCATGTCACTAAAATGTGCAGTTCAAGTAGGCATACCTGACATAATCCACAAGCATAACCAATCAATTACCCTACCGGAGTTAGTTTCAAAACTACATATTCCCGCAGCAAAAACAAGTTGCCAGCAGCGCTGGATGCAAGTTTTGGTGCATTCCGGTTTCTCCAAGCCAACCCAAAGCAATTATTGGTAAACCCTTAATAGGTAAAAGTGCATTCATAATTCAAGATCGAGCCCAAAACTACAAGGGTTTGATCCTGATCCGAGAGTCAAGACTTGTTGATGAGGATTAAATCCAATCCACAAGGCACAAAGCCACAGATTTTTGCCAGAAACGATTGCTGAAATCCAAGTGTAATTTCTGCTAATTGACATGATAGGATTACAGGCCATAAGTTCATAACCAAGAGGACCCCTCAACAAGCAACTTAATCTAATCCCATCGTATTTAAGGATTAATGGACTGCAATAAAGTTTAGAAATCCAAGTTAATTAATTAGATCCAGTTGCCATTTCAAGAAACGTTGACTTCTTATCATCAAACTGGCCAGGAAAAGTCCTCATTTTCATTTGTCTAGCTTCAAGAGGCAAAATTCTTGCTTAAAATCACTATTTTATAGCCTCGTGTTGTTGATTTAATTGTAACACGTTACCTAAAGTGATAATTTCGGTCCCATATGTAGAGATTGAAAGTCTTAAAAAGAAAAGTATTTTCCAAATATTTTATACCTGTCATGTTGGAAGCATTCTAGAGGATGCCGCCAAATGCTAACCGTAACAATTAATACATTGAAGTACATACCTAACCTTCCTTTGTGGATTTTTTTTCCCCAATAAATTAAATAGAAAGTCTCAAGTGTCAACTTGGGCTTATTCCACAAATTGCAGTATAATGAAGAATATAGTATTTATGTATTTATTAATAGAGGTAAGACTTAGGTGTAATTTCCTAAGTAAAGTTCACAAAATTTCCAATTGAAAGAATAAAATTTAAACCCCATTTGATTAATACAATTTAATGATATGTAAATAATTTGAAAATGGCATCAATTCAAAAAATTTAATCAGATTTAAATATATCTATTCTTGATTATATCCAATGCCCCTTTATTTGCATAATGAAAATCCTCTTGCTCCAATCCTACCAAAAGAGTACAGTTCAGTCACATAAACCAAAAAATTTTTATTTCTCCAACGGTTTCGTATGATGTGAACAATTAGGAATAAAAGATTGCAAGTACTCTTTGCATCCCCATATATGAAATGAAAGTCAAGGATTTCATGTAAAACAATATCAGGACACCTCAGCAAGACACGATTCCCAGGACGCCATTGAATCCCCACCCTTGTAGAAGAGGTTTACAAGCTAAATTCAAGATATAATCCCTTAACTTTCCACTTCAATTAAGTAAATTCCTTTGCAAAGGAGAAAAAAAATTAAAAACAATGTCTGTCCGAAAGGAGTATCTTGATTTGGTTTTGGTCCCTGGTGGGCTGCTGATCATGTTTGCTTACCATCTAATCCTCTTCTACAGATACCTGCATCGCCCTCACACCACCGTTATTGGCTTTGAAAACAATGACAAAGAAGCTTGGGTTGAAAGAATTATGGAGGCAAGGCTCTTTCCTAGTTTCTCCTCTCCCTTATTTTTTTTTTTTCTGTTGTTGTTGTAATCAAATCGATCAAACCAGGTTTTACATTTCTAGCATGTTTGGGTTGGTGTTTGCAGGCTGACAAGAAAGATGTCAGTAATGCATTGACTGTGATCGGGTCCAACACATCGGCTGCGACTTTCTTGTGCTCAGTCTGTTTGACTCTCAGCTCCCTGATCGGAGCCTGGCTTGGAAGTTCTTCAGATAATATCTTTCAAAGTAATTTAATATATGGGGACACGAGGCCATCCACCATTTCCATCAAGTATATTTGCCTTCTGACCTGTTTTCTGCTTGCTTTTTCATGCTTCGTTCAATCAGCCAGGAACTTTGTCCATGCAAACTATCTAATAACCACACCAAACTGTGAGGTACCAGTCGAATCTGTGAAAATAGCTGTTCTCAGGGGAGGTGATTTTTGGTCGCTCGGGCTTAGAGCACTGTATTTCGCTCTTGATTTGCTTCTCTGGTTTTTTGGTCCGATTCCAATGTTTGTTTCTTCTATAGTCATGGTATTCATCCTCCATTACCTTGATACCAACACGAAACCAATGCACCGTTATCGAAATCCAACCACTCAGAAGAAGGTCACTGCTAGAAGTTCAGTTGTCTAGTATAGGATTTAATTTTCAGTTCCAGGAATTTGGAGAAAGCATCCAACATTCTTTTTTCACATATGTAATCATTGATTGTTTGAAGTGAACCAACACAAGAGCTGAAGCAACTACTTGTATTGCACATCAAGCAAGTTTGAAAGGATTGAAACTGCTGATGGCTAAGCGTGGGGAGTTCCCATTCACAATTTTGTTCCTTGTCGTAACTTGTAAGTTAGCTCTCCCACATCAGTTAACAGTGTTTGATTTGTTAACAAGTAGTTGCAATATCTGCATCAAGGAACTAGGCTGCTCACAATCATGTCTAGGATACCTTCCTCAGTAAGCAAAAAAATCTGTTTTAGCAATTAACTCTGCATTTATTTGCAATTATAACGGACCAAACTCTGTTTTGACTTGCTCTCATATGTACAATTTGAAATTGAGACCACCTGGCTTGTTCTAGACCTCTAAAATCTCGTACATGGCCGGATCAAGCTTAGGCCCAACATGACCGGATCGTAGGGTTGAAACAGGGCCATGTTCATAGTGCTAGCCTGAATGAACAATATATAAAAGCCCAATTCTTGTCTGGTAAATTCGAACTTTGGGTTACGATTTTAATTTACTTAAAACTGATTCACGTAGATCATTACATGTCCTGATTATCAACGTCGTAAGACATACAAAAGACATTGATTGTGATATAAATAAGTAAGTATGCAGTTCCTTTTCACCCACCAAGGAAAACAAAATCATGCCGTCATCACTGTTCGTCATTGTACCTTTTTCTTTAAAACTTGGGAAATTCAAGAAAGTTACGAGTGCAGCAGCACTTATGTCAAACCTAACAATTTTTTAAAATTGAAAGGAGTAGGCTTTTCCTCCTAAATACTACCACCATTACATCCAACCCCATATTTAATTCCCAAGTTGGACTTTCAAGTTTCAAACATTTATTTTAAAAGAAGAAAAAGGAAAAGGGTGTTTGTCCTTGGCATGGATCATAAGATCACAAATTTTGTACTGGAACGTGAAATACTTGCGCAGTGTACTTGGATTTAAAAAAGGAATCCACGCGAGCGACACCGTTTTGGGCGATTAAGTCTGGTCTGGCGCTCTTCGTGTGTCCCGTCCCGTGTGACAACAGCCCGTCAGGCCACCCTCCCCTGTTTCCCTTTCCACTCGCTTCCTCCCTTGGCTTTTCACTCCCTGGCGCTGCAGATGCAGTTTTGGCCGTTCCTTAGCCGTACGATCAAATTGTTATCAATGTTGTTAACCTCAATGGGCAGCCGACAGGCTCTGATCAGACAAAGACCGGTCTAGTTCCTTTTGGCAAGTCTCATGTGGGTCCTATCACCACATATCTCACGCCACGTGTCCCATCCAACATCTTGGGATAAGAGTAAGTGAAAATCCAAAAAAAAAACACACAATAAAAAAAAGGAAAGAAAAAGTTGGGGCATTCTCGAGGGGCGAAAAGAAAGAGGTTGGATATCTAGCACGGACACAGTTAAAAGACCAAGCAGCTCACTGGGGGGAAGCTGAAATGGCGAGACTACCCTCCGTCAGATGTTGAAGGGGTTGAGGGCCCGGACACGTGAACGGTGAGGAAAGAGGCAGAGCGTAGGTACAAAAGAAGCATAGGGGCGCGTGCGAGGATGATTGACATGACTAAAGTACGATGAAAGGCTGAGACAAACGCAGAGCAGAGACATGAAGGAAGAGGGAGCAGCAACCCGCGTAAAAGTCGAGGGGTCTCTCTGCAGAAAAAAAAGGCCTAACTTTAGTCATTCGGGGCCCCTATCCCTTTTGATTATGACCCCTTTTTCCCTTTCTCTGCTGCAACGCTACAACAACCCTCCCCCACCCCCCCAACTCCCACGCGCCCCCCCGCCACGTCGTTTTTGCTTCAGCGTCACGACCCCAAAACATAATTATATCTCTCTGCCTCAATTTCAAAATCACTCATGGTAACTAGTTTCTTTGTCTTTCTTTCTTTCTCTTTTGACAAAAGTATCTTTGTCTTTTGAGATAACTTTTGACAATATTTACTCCATAGTTTTCAAGATTTAATAACAAGACTTGATATTGAAATTTAGTTCAAAAGCCAAAGAAACTTTACTTTGTGAACAGAAGTTTAGCCCCTCTCCTCTTAACTCATTCGGTTCAACTAGTCCTGTCCAAATAATCACCAGGTATTGCTTGAAGTCTAAATTGTATAGGAAACCAAACCCAACATACGTGAATTCGCGTGTGGTTTCAAAGAAACCTTTTATCATATACGACTAAGTTTTTAGTACCACGTAAAAGGAGCTCAAATTTGTTGTATTAAAGGAAAAAATTAATAACACACGTCAAAATGAAATGAGAAAGGAAACATGCCTGCAGCTTGCAGTACAAGGTCATGAATGAAACAAGTAAATATGGAGTAGATATTTGAGGAACGTGGGGTGGTTTTATGTGATAAGGCTCATGGGAGTAAAGGTGGGGTAGGACAGCAGAGAATCTTGTTTTGAAGAAAAGGGATGTAATTTGAAGGCAGCCGAGAGAGAAAGCGATGTACTGAGGTAGGGTCATGTTAAGATTGGGGGAGGAGATTGTTCAGCTGAAAAGTGCACACTCCATTGCCAGAGATGCTTTTACTCTGTTTTAGGTTTTCTCCTTTTTAAATGATGGTCTTGGTCGACCAACAGCCATCCAACCCCATCCTCCTCCAAGCTTTCGTTTAGTCCAAGAAAAACACCCTTCACGTACAGCAAAACCTGCACCTGAAATTCTAGAATTTCCTTGTATATATGCCATACAACGTTGCAAAATGAAAGCTAATTGCAATGCTTTGTCATACTTATAACTGATACTAGTTAATGAGCAAATTGATCTAGAGGGATGAAAAGTGGCGTACGTAAGATTATGATTGTCTTCCACCGTGAGCCTCTTTTGTTTTTTCTCTGGGATGGTAGTGAAAGGAGTTGCGTATGCATTAATCTAGGCAATGAAATCCAGTGATCGCAAAAAGCTTGATACACTTTGTCTGTAATGTGAAAACATGGCTTTTTTTGTGTTTGGAATGTTCTAATTTGCCTGGTTAACCATGATAGACAGCTTGTTTTTGGTTAAACCAAAAGAAAAATGAAACATATATATAGCTTTGTCCGAATACTGAGTTATGCTGCAAAAAGAGTAATATTAGTTTCTTTGTATCATACTGGCTATTAATCAATTTCCTTTTTTCTTATTTTTAATGGCAGGAATAGTAATAAGATAAACCTAATATATCAATCCCATTGAGAACAGAAAACCCATTTTAACTAACTGATTAGGGAGAAGAAGTTAAGATTGTTTTGAAAAAAATAGTTAAACCCTTTAAGTTAACCAAAATAATAAGAAATGCCCCTTAAAAAGCAATTGATCGCATCTTTTTCTTTCTTTTGTCCATGGATAAATTGAGTCAATAAATAGGACTAGAAATGAAATGAAATGAAATCATATCATATCATATCATGTAGTCACAATTATTGCAATTTGCCACAAGATAAAGACAACATCTGTTTAAGAAAAATTTTCAACATGGAAATGATTTTTATATGAGACGACAAAATGAGCTACAAACCCATCTTGCTTTTACTTCTCCTTAATTTTTGGTAATCTCACCTTTTTCTTTCTTTCTTTCTTTCTTTTTTTTTCAATATGGCATCATTAACATCTCAGAGGGTTCTTGGAATCAATAACCCAAAAGCAAAAAATAAAATCAAATTAAAAAAAAGAAAAAAAAGATGCTCTAATGTGTAGGACCCAAACCCATTTCTTCTTTTGGCTAATTTCAACAAAGTAGAAGTACATTGGTTTGATCAATCTCTATGTGAATCTAAGAATAACTTTATGGTACTTCCCCTTGTTGTTTCAAATGGGCAATTATTAGTTTGGGGAACCCGTGCACAAGCAATAATTTTTGATTTTGTTAATGCCATAAAATAATAACTATACCAACCTAGACGCGACAAAGTTAACCAATTGTTGTCTTACAGCATCAGTCAAAAGACAGCATTATAAGATCGGTTAAGATAAGATAAATACTGTTTTTAATATAAATAATAAATCATGATTAGCAAAGAAACACTATGATATCTCAAGCATTGTCGGTTTCCATCTTAATTCCTTTTTATCCGATGGTGCACGTGAGACTGACCACCATCATTTCTTTTCTTTTAACTCATATGACTGCGAAAAGGCTTTTGCTTTCGGATTTGGTCTCTTCCCTTTTCTCCATTCATTTTCATTTGCAAACTTCAAATTTAATTTCATATGTCACGTTGCCTTTACCTAACAAACCTGTCAAAATTCAAATAGAAACAGGACTCCTTTCATGTCGTATTACACGTAAAATAAAATTAATTTTATTATATTGTAGATTTATTTACCTTTTTATCTTTTGTACTTGCAAAGAGAAGCCAATGCCCTAAAAATCCAAGTGTGACCAGAAAATGGCAAGGCCTAACCAAGTCCTTAGGCATGCATGCAGGTGTAGTTAAAGGGTATGAATAATGTTTATGGTTTCCTAGCAGGGTAACTGCCCAACATTGCATTTCGCTCCATATAAAGGCCAAAATACCAACACCACAAAAAGGGGTGTTTATAGGGGCACTCTTTTTTTTCCCTCTCTCTCTCTTCTTTTAATGCATGATTACAGGTTACGCTTAGTAAGGGGTGTGGCAATTTGTTTTCTTTGATTAATACTGGGGACGGTTTGTTTAATTAATGAGAGACGCCCCATTGATCAAAAGGTAGGGTGGGCGCTCAAAGCAACAGCCAGTCTAATAATGAAACAATCTTAGTGCGGTGGGTGGGACTGACGCAAAAGATTAAAGTGAGGCAAAAGGGAAAGATATAAAACAATGTTAGTCCCACTGCTTTCTTAACGCGCGTTCCGCCACGTCCTTGATTCATAAATTTCTAAGCAAAAGAACCAACAAATGGATTCAAACAAGCTGCGAACGCTGCATGGTGGCGAGTGGACACCAGAAGCTTTCCTCTATAGGATAAAAGCGCAAAAGGTGTCACGACCAATTGGGCATTGAGTTGTAACCCGTTTTGTCCGGGTTATCTGCCTAAGGCCTGCTCAGCTAGGCTTTAGGCCTGGGTTGGGTTCTTTGCAATTGATGGCTCTGATAAAGACCTGCTCCTTTTCACTACTGTGACACATTTGTCCACACTACCCGAATTCCCATTTCTACCCTTTTCTTCCCCCCCCTCCCCCACAAACTGAGTAAGATTGATTTTAATGGATCCCTTTGCTTTCTAATTATGATGCTAACATCCCCCCCCCTCCCCAACTCTACTACTTTAGGACTGGTTTGATTAAGGGACGATCCCCACTAATTAAACATAGAGACCACTTGTCATTATGAAAATGTGGTTACAATTGTTAAAATATTCATTAAGCAAAAGTTGTCGTGCATAAAAGTATGGGTTAAAGCCTCCTTGGAGAAAATGAGGATATCTTGTTTAATTCTAGGAGGATCATTTGGAACATTCAAGTGAGAGATACTCCTCTAAATTTTATTCAAGGATACCCTTTTCCTCCCTGACTACATTTCTTTTTCATTTATTTTTCAACTAGAGATAAAAGAAAACCTTAAAAGGATTGCTGCATTTTCCTTCATTTATTGATTCATTCTCATTACAACATATTGTCTTTTGGTTTAATCTTAATAATTAGTCTGATAAATGCACTAGACTCTAGTACTCAACAAAGTGCAACACTAAATGTACTTTAAGTTTTCTTTTTTCTTTTAATTGTCAACTTAAACTACATCAGAGGAGTGGAAAACCCACATTTCAGAATGTACTGAAAAATTGACACGTGCGGTTAAGTTATTGCTGAACTGGTTGAAACAAGAAACAGGTTCAAAAAATATTTTCCCAGTTGACAGAACCCTGATCGGAGGAGCTGTTAAGCCTGCAGTACAAGATGTTGTCTTCTGTTGCAATTAAGTGTACAGCCTAAAGCCAGACTTACAACTTAACAAGCTTTTAAATTCGATAGGGATTAGCTTTTATGTCACACTAATCATACGGATTAGAAGGGTCATTTCCTTCCGTGATTAATTTATTCCCCTGATTGGTCAGGTATAATGGCCTGTATTTTCTTATTGCTTTTTACCTAAGAAAACAAAACCATAATGGCCTACAAGACTGATTCATGAAAGTCAAAACTTTGGCCAGGCAAGAATCATGGAAGAAAAGAGATGAATGTTTATGTATATATATATTTATATGAGCTAACAACTTGGCAACTTGGGGATCATACTTGTTCAAATGCAAATTACCAAACTCTACCAAATAAGCTTTATGGGGGGTGGGTACAGGGCTTTGCAGACAGAATATAGGCTGGATTTGAAGTGGGAAAAAGTTTGTCCCTCTAATAGAAAGGATTGCCTACTCTGGTCTCTTTCAGGGTTTGGCTAAATTAGAGTAATTCCATCCCTGGTTTTTATTTTGGGTCCTAAAAAGGTAAAATGTCAAATGGCATGAAAGTAACAGAAGGTTTGAGGCTGTAATATTCAAGAAATGATGTTAATAATAATTCTGATAAAAGGGCAGTTTAGTGGGGAGGGACATGAGTGAGATTTGGGTAAGTAGAAGGGGACAGAATAGACATCCGCCCGGAAATACAGGGAGCCGTACAGCAACCCTCAGCTTCACTTTTCTTTTCTCTTTTTTTTTGGGCTTTCCAAATCAGTTGGTATTTTTTTATTTTATTATATAAAAATAGTAGAATTTAACTAACAAACACCTCATAAAAAAGTGAAACCCCACATAAAAGCTCTCTTAGTTCTCATTACTATCTCTCTCTCTCTCTCTCATTCTGCCACACATCACTCCCAGCAGTCGCAGCACTGCAGCAGCAGCAGCAGCAGTAGCAGCACTGCTGCTGCTCAGCTTGCAGTCAAGAAAATCAATAAAAAAAAAACCCATCCAAAACACATTCTTTGTTATTCCCACAACCCCACCCACAAAAAAAAAACTAATTCATAAATATATTTATACTTTTTTTTTAATAGTAATTTTAATTCCAATTAATTAAAGCTCTTAAAAGCTTGATTTGATATCTAAAATAAAGACTAAAACCCCATCACCCTCTTAAAAAAATTGTTTTGCTTTTTTTTTTGGGTTTCTTTTCGAGGGTCTTGACTCAAACTTCTCCTTTTGGCAATGCCAAAGTTGCACTTCCTCTTTTCCTTGAAAAACCATCGTCTAAAAATGCAGTCATGAAATACCCTCTTCTTCATATCTCAACTCTTCTCGACAAAAAGACCAAAACTTTTCCTCAGCTACTCAAAAAATCCATTTCTCTCTAAGCTTCTTTTTTTTTTTCGACTACCCAATGGGGGGATTAATCGATCTGAACACAACGGAAGACGATGAAACGCCGTCATATGGTTCTTTATCTCCATCTTCGTCCTCAACTTCGGTGTTAAGTGCTTCTGGGATAAGTGCACCTGGTTCCGCTTCTAGTTCTTCAGTTTGTTTAGAGCTTTGGCATGCTTGTGCTGGACCACTTATATCTTTGCCGAAGAGAGGAAGTGTAGTGGTGTACTTCCCTCAGGGCCACTTGGAACAAGTTTCCGATTTTTCCGGCGTTGCTGCAGCTTATGATCTCCCTCCCCACGTGTTTTGTCGGGTTGTTGATGTCAAACTACATGTAAGCAATCCATACATGTTTTATAAACGGTCGCTTTATCTTGTGTTTTCTATATATTGTCTTTGTCTAATGAGCGTTTTCTTGAGGTTTTGGGTTATGGGAAAATTTGATATTTTTTTGGTTAAAGGGAAGAGCTTTGAAGTTTGGAGAATCTTCTGCAGAAAATGAAATTATGGTTTTGGTTTTATGGGTTTGAACTCTTCAATTTTCTTTGGTTTTTGGGTTTTGCATCTGGGTTTGATTTAGTTTTCAAGAGAATTGGGTTTGATATAAAGCTAATTCTATGAGGTAAATGTGACAGGCCGTCTTAAGTTGATTTAAAGTTTTAAATTTTTTATCATGGGAATTTAGGTGTTTGAAGTATTCGAAAGTTGCCGTATTTTTTCTGTATTTGTTTTCCCAACAAGGCCTAGGGGTTCAAGGAGAGTGCTTAATCTGTTTCTTTTTTTTTTCTAATGTGAATTTGCTATGAAATGTGTGTTTCTGTTGGCAGGCAGAGGCTGCAACAGACGAGGTTTACGCTCAAGTTTCACTGGTTCCTGAAAGTGAGGTGGGCTTTATTCTAGTTTCTTGTTTTGTTTGGTTAATGGTTGCTTATAAAAATAGGAACTTTAACATAAATATAATCAGTATGAACAAAGTTGCTTTAGCTAGGTGTTTCATTTTCTGTAAACGGAAAGAGAAAGGATAATGACATCATTCTGAATTAGAAATCACTGTCCAATGACAAACTGAACTTCATTCTTGATTTTGGTGTGTCATTTTATTGGTTAGTGTATTTGTTTCTTTTCGTCTCATTTTCATGGTGCTTTCTCCTGGTAAGCTCCAAAATTTTGAGCGTGATCTTGCCTAAATTATGCTGTGTGCAGCAAACTGAGCAGAAGTTGCGGGAAGGGAAGATAGAAGCCGGTGGTGAAGAGGAGGATGTCGAAGCAGATATCAAGTCAACGACGCCCCACATGTTCTGCAAGACCCTTACGGCTTCTGATACCAGTACACATGGAGGCTTCTCTGTTCCGCGTCGAGCTGCTGAGGACTGCTTCCCGCCCTTGGTAATTCTCTTGCACTTTTCTCCTTATATCATTTTAAAATTTTTTTGTTCATTACTATGTATCTTTACAACAATTAATTATGTTTTGGTATAGCACTCTTCTGTTTAGTTGTTGAGCTTAAGTAGATTGGTATTGTAGGATTATAATCAGCAGAGGCCCTCACAAGAGCTTGTTGCAAAAGACCTTCATGGCTTGGAATGGAGGTTTCGACACATTTATAGGGGTATGACTAAATAGTGATGTATTTTATTGTAACATTTTGCTAATGATGGATTTCCTCTCATGGAACAAAGGCCTGTGGATCGGAGCCTTGATTAACTGTGCATTTCTCTACTTGCTGCTAAAATATTTTTGGTTTGACTAGGGCAACCTCGGAGACATTTGCTCACTACTGGATGGAGTGCTTTTGTAAACAAGAAGAAGCTTGTCTCTGGAGATGCTGTGCTCTTTCTTAGGTTATAAATTTCCCTGTTTGTGAAGTTTTAATTAATATTTTGCAGGGATCTTATTTAGTGTCCATAGCAGGGGTGAGGATGGAGAACTAAGGCTGGGTATTCGAAGAGCTGCTCAAATTAAAAATGGCACATCTTTTCCATCTTTGTGCAGCCAGCAGTTGAACCGCAGCAATTTTGCAGATGTAGTCCATGCTATATCTATGAAAAGTGTTTTTAGCATTTACTACAATCCAAGGTATATTGCTTCTTCATTCAGAATATTTGACAAACAATGTGATGCAGTATTATGTTTTCTGAGGATGCAATTTGGAGCTTTATGAGTGTACTTATAGATTTTTTATGAACGCTGTGCTTTGGGGTGTGGGGGCTGAAAAATTTAAATGAAAAGAATATACATGTAGTGGTGAATTGAGTCCTTATGGTGCAGCTCCAACTGTATCTGGTTATGTCTATGTTGATATGCTTCTAAAATCTAGGTTTGAAGTCATTAATGTGGGGCTGGCATTTTTCGCTTGTTTCCTCTATTTTCTGTTCACTTAAAGCCTGTATCAACTGTGCCTTATTCAGACATCCTTTAGTATCCCAGATTAATTTAAAACGAAAGAAGCTTGTAAAAATTATCTTTAGGTTTTGATATATGGAGTCGTGTACAAACCATTACTAACAAATCTTCATAAGATTGTCCTTTAGTCCTTACTATCATCATCGATTTCAAACAAAGGGTTTAGTGTTTCTTGTCTTACCCAGAAAAAAGGTTGATTTATCCTGTGCCCCATGTATCATTGGATAGTTAATTGTTGATGATGCATTTGTGCTTACTTTTAACCTTTGTGTTTATTATATTTCATATATTCTACTTGTTCTTGTGCTTTCTTGTTGTCCAGTAGTCAAATGTTTTCTTTGCATTGCTTTTTAGACACTTTCTTTATGTGATCTAAAACGAAATTTTTTGGTTGATGTGTAGCAGAGCCAGTTCATCAGAGTTCATAATACCAGTGCATAAATTCTGGAAGAGTCTTGATCATTCTTTTGCTGTTGGAATGAGGTTCAAAATGCGTTTTGAAACTGAAGATGCAGCAGAACGAAGGTGTGACCTGATTCAACCTGCAACTCGTCCATTAAACTAAATTATTTTTAGTCTATAGAGGGGTGGAAAGACCTACTGTACCATGCTATCAAGGTCTTTATTGAATTTTTCTTTTTCTTTTGCAGATACACAGGACTCGTAACTGGAATCAGTGATATGGATCCTGTTAGATGGCCTGGTTCAAAATGGAGATGCCTGCTGGTATGATCACAGAGCTTGCTTATATATAATAAGTTTTGTTTTACAAGTTTATAACTGAGGTATGTCTTTCAGTTATCAACTTGTGATATTGTCGTAGTTTCAAGGGTTAGGCTGAAGGTTATTACTAGAAAATGGCGTGTGTTTACCCTTTACAATAGTAATAACTAAGGTAATTCTCATAATTATTACTGTTGGTTCTTGGCAATAACTTGGTTTGTTAAATTATTTGAATAGAATATGGCTTCTTGCTTGAAATTTTAAGTAGACACTGATTGTATACTAGTGTTAGAAGTGATTTGAATATTTTGTCAAGGAATCCTGCTTGCTATCTCGCAAAATAGAACTTCTGATCAGTAAGCAATACTTACCTCTTATTAGTCTACCTTTAGGCATTAAGCAGAAAAACGTGATAAATAAGGTTCTTGTTTGGTTCGCCTTACAATTTTAAGGAAATAATTCCTGTAATCTCTGTTATTTACATGCCAATTATTAGCATATCTGGAAGATTCTTGCTCTCTGAATTTATATATTCTGTTGAGTTCTTCAACTTGTGGAGTTTCATGTGATTGTTTTCGATGCTTTCATTTAGTATTGTCGACTAGTCAGACAATGTCTTGTAACTCCCGTTTATTATTACATAATATTGATCAAAATGTTACTAGAGTTTATACAGTAGTGATCTCTGAATAATTTTTGCAGGTAAGGTGGGATGATATCGATGCTAATAGGCATAGCAGGGTTTCTCCCTGGGAAATTGAGCTGTCTGGTACAATTTCTAGTTCTAACAACTTGCTTACACCTGGTGTGAAAAGGAACAGGATTGGATTGCCTTCAGGAAAACCAGAATTTATGGTTCCTGGTAGGTTCTTCTGCACGACTTAATCTTTTTCCTGTTTCATGCAACATTATTTGACTTTGGTCCTTTATTCTTCTAACAGATGGAATTGGAGCATCTGACTTTGGGGAACCTTTGCGGTTCCAGAAGGTCTTGCAAGGTCAAGAAATCTTGGGTTTTAACACTCTTTATGATGGTGCTGATGGTCAGAATCTGCATCGGTCTGAAATAAGGCGGTGCTTTCCTGGTTCCAATGGTTCTGGTATTGTTGCAATAGGAAATGTTGGTAGAGACCCACTGGGGAATTCCGAAATTTCCTATAGAGGTGTAGGCTTTGGGGAATCTTTCCGATTCCATAAGGTCTTGCAAGGTCAAGAAATTTATGTAAGCCCTCCATATATTAGAGGTCCAACTACAAATGATACTCAAGAAAATGATGGTCTTGGAGTCCGAGATGCTGGTCAGTTTTCGGGAACAAGAAGTGGATGGTCTTCCTTGATGCAGAGCTATAATACTCATAGTCATATACGGCCATCTGCACCATCTGCACAAGTGTCTTCACCATCTTCGGTGTTAATGTTCCAGCAAGCAAGCAATCCAATTCCAAACATCAATCCTATTTATAGCGTCAATAACCAGGAAAAGGAGCAGGGAGTTGACAACCGGAGTTCTTTTCGTGCACCTGAAATGTATGGGGGAAAGTTATTGCAATCTTCAACTGGTGAATGCAGTTCCCGTGGGAGGCATCATGGAACCTTTGACTCGTTTGGCCACTCAAATGATTCTGTTCAACTTGGTGACTCACAACCTCTTGCAGCTCAACCAACATTTAGGACTAGTCAAGATATAGCTTCCTCGTGTAAAAGTAGCTGCAGACTTTTTGGATTCTCCTTGACTGAGGGAAGTCAGGATGCTAATAAGGAGGACAACATGGTGAAAGCGACCTTATCATTGGGTCCTGGAGCTTTTTTACCTTGTATTGGCGAGCAGTTTCACCCAAAGCCTCCAGCAGTGACAAACACAGTGGGAAGCAATTGTACCAAAGTAAGCAACCTCTATGCTGTCAGAGATTTGCTTTTTGATATTGCATTATAGTGTAGTCATGAACTAGAGAGTGCAGTTCCACAAATAAGGAGTTTTGTAGACAGGGTTTTGGATCCCTAGAGCCTGATGAATATGTTGTGATTGGAAAGTTGAAACTTTTATTAGGGCTGCTTACTTGGGTGGAAAAAGGATGAAAAGTTTTTACAATGATAGGGGTGATTCATCATATGGTTGTTTGTGGAGATTAACAACTGAAGTTTTAATTTTCTATTATGAACAATGATACTTTGTTTTGGGACCGTTATAGTCAACCTTGGAAGTACTTATTCTAGAATGCCTTGACGATGCCTGGAGAATTTGGAGAGTAGTTGGCTTGAAAATGTCGCAATTTTGTGGTATGCAATCTGATTTGAAGTGCTTCACAGTGCATCCAAGGAATGTTTTCCATGATCATGGCCTACATTCAGGGTGTGATTGTTATTGAAAATGACTATGTTTCGAGTTTCAACCTTTTAAAATTAATCTGATATCAATAGTTGTTGACATTGTTCTTTACAGGGAATTCTGCAACGTTGTCTCAAAAATTACATATACTGATGAAGATGCTTACAGAAGCAGCTGATATTGGGCAAGAAGATGCCTACAGTTGCTTTAGTTGCATGTGTGTTTTGATTGGCAAGAATTTAGCATTATGACTAAAAATTGAAAAATTGTAATTACTTTAATGAATTGACTTGATTGTAATTGCCTCATGGCCATGATAAGAACACCTTGTATTAACCCTTGTGATGGTCTTCTATTCAAACCTAATGCAGTCGGCTGATATGAACACTCTGGTACTTTGAATGTTGTCATGTTTCGGGTCAATTTATCAGGTGTTCTTTTCAAACAATTCATCTTGGTTTTTCTGTTTGTTCAATAGCAAGCATTTTTTCCAAGTTAGCTGAAAATGGAACTTGCAAATACCCTGTCAAATGACCCTTTTTAGGGGTGAAAATTAAAGTGGAATCGGGTTGGACATGGTAAAAAACTCTGTGAAATTTTCACCCACCTTGATTTGACTTGATCCTTATCCTTCTACCCCTAGACATGAATGATTAATGAACGAACCTCAGAATCAACAAAACAGGAATGTAAAAATCTATTAAGTAACATGTATTTGAAGATAAAACAGAAGGATACCCAAAACATTAAATGCAGAACAAGTTGATCTCTTGCGGTTTACCTGGATCAAAATCCTCTAGCACCGTCCCGGTTCTAGCACTGCCCCCACTTCTGGAAGAATAGTGAAATATAAACGTGGCCTGGTTTAAATTATAAGATGTTCGCTCCGCCTGCTTAGTAGGCAAAGGTCCACAAGGAGCGCTCCCGCAGTCTTTGTATCATCGCATCCACTGCTGATTTACTGTGCTATAAAAACAACTGGTTATGCCAGTGGGGTTCTTCTGTGAGATGGTCCCTGACCCTCAGCTAAATTCTTTAATTAGTTTGACAGTGGAAATTATTCGCGGCAATCTTCCTATTAGCTGAAGTCGAGGAAAATACAAGTTGAACCTTGAACATTAAGTTTCGTATTTAAAGAATAACAGCCTCTAGTAGTCTAAAGCAAACACGTATATGTAGTGGTACTGTTTTGTCAATCTAATGCAAAAACAGGACCAGAACATTCTGTTGAAAATTACAGCATCCGAGTAGAGCAATTGTCTGGTCCCCTAGCTAGAAATTGTCCACAAGGTTCCACCAAGTTTCATCCTATTGTAACCTCAAAGTTTATGGCCTGCGTGATTGGGACACAATGGGGCTCATGATATAACTCTAGACTAAAATAATTTAACCAACATATTGAATAATAGGGATGTAATTAAAAATTCTGACAGTTTCCTGGACGAAAAATTTTGACCTCGTAGACAGCAACTGATGTTGTTTTGTCGTCAATCATCACACACATATTTTTTAGAAGGGTCGTTTTGTGGAACTCCTCCTGGCAGCTAACAATCGCACTGAGAACAGGTTTCGAATTGGGGAGGGTAAGCTGTAGAGCGACAGGAACCAGCTTGCTTAGACTTGGTGTAGACAGTCAGATCGTTCCCTTTGTTTCATACTTGTTGATGCATTAAAACCAAGAGTATTTTAATGGATGGAACCGTGTTGCTTAGCATCCCGAAAACAGAGAACAACGTGTGAAATCAAGATATCTCTGGGATTTTGGGTGAGAGGCCTGGGAACGCGGACGGTTGGACCCCACAGGCTCCCGCACACCGGTACCGCCTGTCGCTTTCCACGCGTGAAAGGCTAACCATAGATTTACAGAATCTTCAATTTAGAATCTCTTTTTCCACGCTATGGGACCTCGGCTTAGACTATGAACTGCAGAATGCAAATGTCGAAGAGGAAGTTATGCCATAATTAAAAATGGTTTCACTTCATATCAATTTAATGGTATCATAAGTATTTGTGAGGCTTTTCATCATTGAGGTAACCAAAATGAGGAGGAAAATAGAAAAACAAACGAGCACAAGCCATTTGCCAGCTATGATTTTGGCCGGCTTTGTTGATTCGTGAGTGGCGCCTGTTAAATTTTTTATTTCAACATAGAAATAGATGGTCAAGGAGGGGGAAAAAGGACTGAAGAATCTTGAAAGGTCAACGTAAGCAACCAAAACTAGAATTCATTCACCACATAGGCAAATAATATCCTGTGGTGTGCTGAGAGTTGGGATTGATTCAACTTTTACTCTGTCGTGTCTTTTTGTGCACGAAAACGTAATGGATTCCGTAAGAGAACACGGTGGGGGGTCGAGCCCTGGGCCGCAGAATATGTTGACTATATAAGCAGCCAGCCTTGTTGCTTGTATATGTATCTGAAGTTATCCCCCCACTTGCAATATTTCCAGAAAATAGCAACAAAACCCTGGTGGTTCAGAGAGCAAAAGGAAAAGAAAAAGAGAGATGGCAGGAGAAGAGGCGACAACAAGCTCTGGAACAACACTCGAAAGAACTCCAACGTGGGCTGTGGCTACTGTTGTCTTCGTCTTGATTTTGATCTCCATTTTTATTGAACATATGCTCCATCTTCTGGCTAAGGTATTCAGATAGTAGGGCAGCTTTTACCATGCAAAACTGAACCATTTTCCCATCATGGTTGTCAAATTTACCTCTCCTTTTGTTCTGATTTTCAAGCTCTTCTTTGATAAATTTTCAGTATTTCAATAAGAAAAGGAGGAAATCTCTTATTCAGGCTCTTGACAAGATCAAATCCGGTTAGAATCCAAGCTAAACGAAACATTTCTCTTTATGTTTCTTCCTTTCCAGTATTTGCTAATTAATGAACTTGACATTCTTACTCTAGAACTGATGCTGCTGGGGTTCATATCATTGTTGTTAACTGTGACTGAAAAGCAAATTGCAAATATTTGCATCCCAAAGAACGTAGGTGAAAGTTTTCTCCCCTGCAGTGATTATTCAAATGATAGCGAGGAAGAAGCCAAATGCGAAGAGCAGGTATGTGTTCAAATGTTAATCACATTCCTCATTCATATATGCTTTTAGAGTAAATTTTTATAGGGAGGAAATTATGAGAAATAATTTTTTTTATATTTTAAAAATAATTAATAAAATAAATTTAATTAATTTTAGTTATATTTAGTCATTATTTGATAAAAATACTTTTAAAATTATTTTAAATAAATTAAATCATTCGTCATAATTTTTTTTATTTGTGCTTCTGATTTTTTTCTAACTCTCAAATTTTATCGATTTCTTTCTTCAACGTTCGTCTGCTACGCTTTTTATTTCTCTCTCTTGTGTTTTTAGTATTTTTTTTTTTTTGTGCTTTCAAAACATGCAATGGTTTTGATGTACTTTAGTGAGTGACTATTTGAAAATTTTGATTTTTAGGTATTTTAGATAAAACTAAAACAATAGAAATGATTTTAGATGTTTGAAATAGTTTTTAATTGAATCAATTCAGGACTTAGACACTAATAAATTTAAAAATTTGAAATTTATAAACTTAGGTTTTTAAAAGAATTTTTTTTTTAGTCAAAATAGGTATTTTAGATAAGAAAATTTATGTTTTGATTTATAAAAATATGTTGAAACACTTTAATCGGTGTCAAATTGTCCAAAAAATAAAAAGAAATGAAGAGAGTTGAGAGGATTTGAAGTTTTGGTTCGTAAGTAACAATAACATTTTAGGTATTAAAGTGTAACAAATTATTTTTAAATATAGTTTGTAACAACAATATTTTTTTTAACATGACGTATAACATGTTTTTGTACATGGCATGTAACAATAATATTTTTTTTAATATGACGTGTAATAATTTAACCATGATGTGTAACATGTTTTTGTATATGACGTGTAACAACAGTATTTTTTTTCAACATGACGTGTAACAACCTAATCATGACGTATTACATGTTTTTGTACATGACATGTAATAGCTTAATCATGGTATGTAACATGTTTTTGTACATGACGTGTAATAATAATATTTTTTTTTAACATGACGTGTAATAATTTAACCATGATATATTACATATTTTTGTACATGACGTGTAATAACTTAACTATAACGTATCACATGTTTTTATATATAATTTTATTAAAAATTTTTTTATCTAATTTGATTAAAAATAATTAAAATTATAAAAAGAATTATTTTTAAAAATATTCTTAAATTAAATTGCAAGTAATCTTATTTTTGACCAGGGAAAGGTCTCATTGTTGTCAAGACAAGGTGTGAGGGAACTTCAATACCTAATCTTTGTGCTGGCTTTCTTCCATTGTTTGTCATCCGTCCTCACGTTCAGTCTTGGCATGGCCAAGGTAATTTCTTTTTGCTGTTATCCTCTAGCAATTTTTTATGTACAAATGTCAAATCCCACTGTTTGAAGAAAAAAAAATAATTCAGTTCTGGTTTGATCTTTTGATGCCTTTCAACCTCTATTATATTGTGCCAGCAATGGGGGTGTAGCTGTTCAAATTTGACTTTTGTAGCACTACTAATCAACTTTTACATCAGATCAGCCGCTAAATGGCAAGGGAAATTGAAGAGGAAGTTGCACGGAATGTGAACTTTCTCTCAGTTCAAGAGAGAGCTGAGTGGGAAAGTGCTACTTGTGTTTGACATTATTGGTTCTCTCTTTTTGGCAGATGAGGAGGTGGGAATCTTGGGAGGCAGAAACAAGAACATTAGAGTATCAATTCTCAAATGGTAAGCATTTTGGGGTCTGGGAATATCTTTTCCTCACTGAATTATTAAGTCTTTGTAGGCCCAGTACCTAATAACTTGTCCGAATGTCAGTATGGAGTAATCAATTCATCTAATCACCCGCAGGCAAATTCTGAATTTTCCATATAATTCAACTTCACTGTTAATAGCAGGTAGAAGTACAGAATAGGTTCCCCATTTTGGATAAGTGATATATAGGAAATTATGCTGGTAAACCACATCGGTACCATTCCGCTAATTCTACAGGGAAGACTGTGCATGCTAGGTCATTTATGGCGTCTGATTTACTTTCTTCTTTTTATTTTTTTTTTAAATGCAGTAAGTTTCATTAAATCAGAGGGCATGGACAGCCCTTAGATACAAAAACATGGCCCTTAGACACAAAAAAAGCTCAGACCTTCCCAGAAAATCAGTAAGACACTATTGCCAATTCCAAAAATCAAGCACCACAAAAATCAAGGTGCCAAACCCATCAAGGACCCAAAAACTCAGAAACAAAAACTCTTTTCCACCATTCAGCTCTACACCTATTTGCAATGAGCCAAAAGCACTTAACCTATCATTTACAGCAACCATAAACCCGAGACCTATTTCTTGAAACCAACACTATCCCTAAACATCAAGGATCCTTCTAGAACTAAACAACAGATATCGTCCCACCAAACAACCACTCACACCCTCTTCCCAGCAATTAAAAAACACAGCAATCCAGCGGGCCCTGTCTCACTAACTCACATCATCAACCCAGCATCCACCCAGAAAGCCAACCCTAACAGAAACAAGGACTTTAACACCAAGCACTTACAGGAAAACACGCAAAGAATCTGACTGCCGATCAACTCCTTTTGCTAGTGCATCTACTTTCTTCTTACATGACAATGGCAATAATTTAATACCTCTGCAGCCAGTAATGTGCTAACAATTCCGGACATCCTGTGAACTAATTGCTTTTTCTGATCACAATCTCACTTTCCTCCATTAAATAGATCCACGGAGGTTCCAACTTATCCATCAAACATCATTTGCAAGGCGACATCTGAGATTTTGGAGTGAACACAGGTTTCTTCGTTGGCCGGTCAGTATTGGTGCAATGACACTATCATCCCCAACAAATAGCCTACCACGAATTTAGAGTATTGGACTGATAGACATGTTGTGTTTTGACATCTTCTGCAGGCATGTTTTCTTCGACAGTTCTATGCATCTGTCTCCAAGGTGGACTACTTCACGCTTAGACATGGGTTCATCACGGTAATGTTAATAAGCCCATCCCTTGTCGAATTAAATAGCACTTAATTACTTCACTTGGGATGAAATTTTTTTTCTAATTCCTGTTTGCCTTCTGAATTTTCAGGCTCATTTTGCAGAGGGAAGCAACTTTGACTTCCAAAAATACATAAAAAGAGCATTGGAAAAGGACTTTGGAGTGGTTGTGGGAATAAGGTTGGTTTTTGATATGAAATCTTGATGTTTCCCTCCATATTAAACCCAATAGAATAAAGTTAATAACAATATTTCACCACTGGTCTTTCATGTTTCCAGCCTCTGGATATGGATCTTCTCAATGTTCTTCATATTCTTCAATGCACATGGTAATTAACTCAAAGAAAATTTATGTAATTTTATGGCTAAGCCTGGTCATGCTAAAACATTTCATTTATTGTAATCTGCAGGTTTTCATAATTATCTCTGGCTCCCTTTTATTCCACTATTGGTAAGTAAAAAGGAATTCATCTAGCCCAAAGAAAGAACATAGCTATATACCAAGGGACTAAGAACAATTACTTAAACAAACTTTGTTTAACAGATGTTGTTGCTGGTGGGAACACAACTGCAAGGCATCATAACTAAGATGTGTCTGGATAGCCATGAGAAATCTCAGGTTGTGAGAGGAACTTTTCTTGTTAGGCCTAGTGATCATTTCTTCTGGTTTGGCTGGCCCAAATTGCTTCTCCACATCATGCACTTCATCCTGTTTCAGGTCAACCCTTTAATCTTTAATTCCCTCCATTCTTCCCTTTTGATTGTTTCCAAAATTTAATAAAAATTAAATTCCCATATGCCAAAATCTAAATCGAAGAACATGTTGGACTTTTCGCAGAACTCCTTTCAACTAGCATTCTTCACTTGGACTTGGGTAAGCATACGGCTCATTCTCTCTTTGTTTCTTCCATCGAAGATTGTTTCTAAACTTGATTCAAAAAGTGCAGTACAAATTTGGGTTCAGATCATGCTTCCACAGAAAGACTGAAGACATTGTCATAAGAGTAGCAATGGGAGTTTTGGTTCAAATCCTTTGCGGCTATGTAACCCTGCCTCTGTATGCTTTGGTCACACAGGTAAAACTCAGGTTGAAACACTCGTGCTATAAGGAAATCCGCTGGAGAAAGTCTCATTGTAATGTTTCGTTTTTGTTAACAGATGGGGACATCGATGAAGAAAGCTGTCTTTCCAGAAACTGTCGTGGAAGGTCTAAACAGATGGCGAGCCAATGCTAGGAAAAACGTTGCGGTCAGAAATAACACCTCGCCGTGGCCTTCACTCGAGACCTCGCCTTCCTTTGGGACTTCACTTTCTTTCAGCCCGGACGCGTCTTATTCTGTAAAATATGAGCAGCCAATATCGAATTCTGATCAGTACCTTCCGGTTGAGATACAAGAGATACAAGATGAAGGAAAGGAAAGCATAAGCAGAGAAACAGAGGAGCATCAAAAGGGAGCTTCCTTCGGTGGTTTTGATGTGAGAAATGTAAATAATGAAAAGCATGATTATTAATCGGCCATTGTTGATGTACTGTTGTTAGAGTAATTTCTTTGTAGTATGATCATTTTGATGGACGAGCCAAGGAAACAGTATGAGGGTTTTCTTCTAATTAATGTTCAATTTCATTTTTTTTCCTAATTAAGAGGTTTTGAGGCTTAATCTTTTTTTGACATGCAACTATGCATGTTTTGGAAACATTTACATATGTATCAACACTTCATTTGATTAAACATATTCTTATTTTTTTCTAAAAAAAAAATTCTTCTGGAGTGTCATCTAAGTGTAAATCTATCAAAATAAGTGAGAGTTTATTTGGTTATTAGCAAAGAGAGGCCTGCAATAATGCAGATTTGACCTGATTTAAAGTTTAGAGTTAGAATCTCTTTCTTTTTTTTCTTAAATTTTCTGAAAACATAGAGATAGAAGAAAAGAGAATATACAGTGTTCTACTTTGGAACATAATTATCCAACCAAAATAGTTACTTTTCCAAAGACAATAGCCAATTTGGAATTATTATGATTGTTTAATTATCTTGATATCTCCAAAATATACGTGCGATGTTTATGTTTACAATGTACAATGTTTTTAAAATATAACCATGTAAGCACATTTGACCATTATAATTTTCTTTAAATAACAGAAAATTACATCATATTTATTATATATATATATATATATATGTATGTATTTATCCGTGAAATATGTAAAACATAATGATAGAAGACGTGAGATTTGATATGAGCCCCTAAAAGCAAATTGTGGTTCAAGCCACGCCGCTATATGTAACATATGTTTTGCATTTATATTGATTTTCAACTAAAAATTAATGGGAAGTGAGCTTAGGTAAACAAGGTTGTCAACAGGCATCATGTTTCAAGCCGGGCTCGGATATCAAAAACTTTTTCTTCTTTGTTGTTAAAGCCTGGCATGCCGAGCCCAGTGATGGCGCCAGTTCATGGCCGAATTCACTGGACCATTCCTTTCTCCGCACAAAAGAAATGCCATTTGTATGAAAAGCTTCCGACCAAAGATTAGATGCTGCAAACCGAATTGAAGACATCTTGGGTTCAAGCACGTGCTTTATTGCCCCTAATCACGACAT
The DNA here is from genome assembly GCF_000208745.1 of Theobroma cacao. Taxonomy (NCBI): domain Eukaryota; kingdom Viridiplantae; phylum Streptophyta; class Magnoliopsida; order Malvales; family Malvaceae; genus Theobroma; species Theobroma cacao. The sequence goes on from NC_030855.1 coordinate 23,456,482, forward strand.
GCTCTTCGGCCGAGGGAGGCCCAAGCACGTGCTTTATTGCCCCTAATCACGACATGTCAACCGTATTAACAGTAGAAATGTCTGCGCTACTCCCGGTTTGTCAAAACGGAAGCTTTCAAGTTTGAACCTAACAAACACGTAACAAATCACGATGCTACAACAACGACAACAACGTAAGAAAGCAGCAGCGGTTCGGTAAAACATTTTTCTCTGCTCTTCACACTCTGCCGTGGGTTTTTTTTCTCTTTATTAATCATGTGGTCTGCTTTGAACGCTTGACAATATTGCTTTTGTTGAAATTTTAGGTGCTGAAGCTTCTAACCTTGATGTGTGATGTTTTTTCATTTGGTCAGAAATGACCAGTTCGTCGCTGGGTTCCATGAAGAGTGGACCGACCGACCTACCCCTCTTTTTTCAAAGTAAACACCTTCCCTATGTTGGAATTTCTCTCTTCTGTCTCCCTTTATGTTAGACTTTAAATATAATAATATTAATTAATTAGGTTATTTTTGTTAATCAAAACTTTTAAGATTTTTTTTAAATTGAAAGAAAAGATATTCAAATTTTACTCTTTAAATAAAAAAATCATGTATCAATCAATAAATCAAATATTCGGATATCAAAAATTTTATGTGATTGTTATTTTGTATGACAACATTTTAATTCATTTTATTTATATTTGTTTCACTAATAATCAAATCGTAAACGTCTTTACTAAAATACTTCTTCTTAGAGTTTTCATGATGCTGTTTTCAAATTCAAGTTGGTTGTTTCACTACCATCTTGAGTTTAAGAAGCACCTAGATTATCCTTGATTTCTTTAATGGGATTCTTTATTGACTTAATTTCATTATTTGTTCATAGTGTAAATAGCCCAAATTAAGAACTAAGTTGGGAACAATTTTATGTATAAACACCCCAACTTTTTGTATAGTTCTAGCATCACAGAAATACAAAATTATTAAAAACTACTTTATATTTTAACTATTCATATAGTACTTTTAGCAAGACTAAAAACAGGATTTCTTTAGAGACAAAACAACCAACCAAGATTATTAAATAAAAAGCACATAGTAAAAGATTTATGCTTGCAATTTGAGGAATATTAAATTAATAAGCAGGTAGTAGCCATAAAATCTTTCCAAAGTTGCCCACTAATAATAGCTGAATGTTTGAATCATGACTTCTTAAAATTTTTTATTTTTTTATCTTAATACTCAAATAAGCCTTTAAATTATTTTAAACATTTTCAATAAATTCTTATTCTTTTATTACATTCAATCAAATCCGTATACTTTTATTTTAAGTTAAATAAATTTTTATTATTAATGATTGATTAATTATTATTAATCAAAATACTAATTGTTATTGCATATCAAAATGGTATTGACACAAGATTGATGTGAAAAGTAAAAAATATCACATAATTATATTTTTATGTCAAATTATTATGTCACGTTATCATCAATTATAATATATCAATATATCATTTATTATTAATATGTCAAATGGTATTTGATTAAATCAATCATCACTCAAAAGAGTTTATTTAATTTAAAATAAAAATAAAAAATTTTATTTCTTTCAAAATAAAAATATAACGATTTGATTGAACGAAATAAAAATATAAAAATTTGATTGAATTTTTTTAAATAATATAAAAAAATTGTAGATATTATATTTTTTTAATAATTAATAAAAAAATATATTAAAATAAATCTTTCATTCAATAATTTTACTCGTTTAAAATCGAGAAGTCGTAAAATATCTCTGCAAATTCTAAATGATTTACATCATAGAATAAATCATAAAAATCGTGATTTCATGAATCAAGCAGGTTGAAAATGATCGGTCATATATTTTTTTTCCATTTCTAGTTCTAGCCACGTGATTAACAATTTAAGCACTATAAATCTGAAAACAGAAATCCTTGATTGTTTTCCATTTTCAAGTTTTAGACTTTACCGTGGAGAAGAGGTGGGCGTCACCATACCAAAAAATAAAAATTCTTCGACTCAAATCGATGATTTCAAAAACGTGGGAATAAATAAACGTCCACGTCAGACAGGCTACCCCTCTGCGTCTGGGTCCCACTCTTCGTTATCTCAAGTCATCAATCGTCATCAGAGAGGAGAGAGAAACACAAGGTATAACACGTGGGGTGCAAATGACAGGTTCTGATTAATGCAAAGAAAGAGCCACGGTGGATTTTCCAGCGTTATCCAGACCACGTGGCGTCTCCCATGATACTAGAGCCGTACGACGCACTGCGCGTGATCTATTGCGTGATGTCATCATAAAATTTTTGTATTCTTACTGACTTGTACTGAGGCGGTAAACTGTTGCTGGTATAAAAGTACTGGTGCTAAAATAAAGGTTTAATATTTGCAAAACTTTTTTAAATTATTTTAAAAATTTATATTTTTTATTATATTTAATAATTTTTATATTTTATTTTAAATTAAATTAATATTTATAAATAATAATTAGTTAATTTTTATTTTATATTAAATAATAATATATTATAATTAATAATAATATGATATATTATGATAACATTATAACATAAGATAATATAATAATTTTTACTTTTCACATTAATATTATGTCAATATTATATGATATAAAATAATAAAAAAATTTTTATTAATAATAATTAATCAATAATTAATTATAATGATTCATTTAATTTAAAATAAAATATAAAACTTTAATGAAACATATAAGAGCTTTTACCAGAAAAAATATTCATCTAAGTTAAAACTTAAGAGTTTATTTTGGATTCGAGACTTACATTAAATTTTCAATTTTGATGAATATATAATACAGCTTGAACTTGAAGCAATCATCAAATTTCTTTAATATTGATCTAGCCGTCCAGGGCCTGATGCATTAAAATTTCCTCATCTTTCCTTGGAATGGTTCTCAGTAAAATAGCATGCGCAATATCTGCACTTTCCTAATTTGTTCACGGTACTTGCCACGCTGCGGATTGGGAACTTCGTAGGCTAATACATTGTCGTTTTGCTCAGACAAAGTTGTACAAACGTAAAAGAATTTGCGCCAATAAACTGTGATGCCCTTAGAAAAAGAGGTCTTGCTTTTTGATTTTTGCTAGACACTGTAGAGGATAAAGCAAGCGTCACGTTCAATTTGGGGACCTATAGCAACCAATGGGAATCCGTCTACCAAGCGGTGACGCAAGCAATGTCACCCACAGTCCCCCTGACGCACTAGAGTGCGTAACTGCCGTTGACGTTAGAGTCTTCGCCCCATTCCCCCATTTATATGACGCATATTATAATCCCCCCATCTCCCTCAACATATTCAAAACCACTCTTCACAATTTGCAATCTTTTAAATCACATATATGTAACCGTATATTCCATGCAAGAAGCAATCTCTTATAAATCACACATGGCTGCCACCGCCAACGGCAGCAGCTCGCCGCTACGCAACTCTCTTGGTGGTTCCAACAGTAGTGGGGGACTTGTTGCCAATGGTACGGAAAATAGTGTAACGAAATTGGTTTTGGAGAATGCAGTGATAGTTTTTGGTAGGCAAGGTTGCTGCATGTGCCACGTTGTGAAGAGGTTGCTACTAGGGCATGGGGTGAATCCGGCGGTTTGCGAAGTCGACGAAGAGAAAGAAGAGGCCGTGCTTACCGAATTGTCGAGAATCAACGGCGAGAGAGGCGGGGAGCGCGGCGGAGTTCAGTTCCCGGCTGTTTTCGTGGGAGGGAAGTTGTTTGGTGGATTGGATAGGGTTATGTCTACACATATTTCAGGTGAATTGGTGCCTATTTTGAAAGATGCTGGGGCTTTATGGTTATGAATCTGTTTCTAGTCTTTCTTCTGTTCGCTTTCTTGTTTCTTCTTCTTTTCCTTAAGTTGGAGAAATGCCTAACTTTTGATTATGTCTTGAGGGATTGGAACATATATTAATTGAATGTTGGGAACTCGAGACAGAGAGAAGGGGTTCAGGATTTGAAGATTATACTTGGTTTTACTTTACAGCTTAGTGTAGATCATATAAATGTCTTGCCAATGAACGGAAATTGAATCCAATATTTCATGCAAATTTCATCTCTTTTGTTCAAGTTAAAAGCTTTGAATCATCAGGATATGGATATATATATTCCACACGCTAATCCTGGAATAGGAAGTCGTGCTATGTAGTCTTAACTTTCAAATGCAACTTGTTTAGTCTTTCCAGAAATTAACCAAAAACAATTCAACCACCAGACGTTTGTCAAAGTGGGCAAAATTATTGCCTAATTTTTTTGTGGATTGACCTTGTATAATATATACTGCTGCAGAAACATACGAGTCATGTTGCCTTAAATAGACTTACCACAAAGATGAATTTGTTTAATTTAAGGATGCCAGTGGGAGAAAAAGTTACATTCCTATAAATCTCCATTGAATCAATCAATGAATTTCTTTCGAATAAACTATTTTTTGGGGCTTAATTTGACAAATGATCATGTTGATGAGTGCTAAACATATGTCCTTTGGACAAAGAGGGGGATTTTTTTTTTTTTAAAAGGAATCAAGGATTTTTTTATAACAAATTCAACTTTGTGTAGTCTCTTTTCACCTTTACTCCCTATCTGATTTCTCTCTTGGGCAATCAATTTTGTGTATTCGAGAGTAGGGCTGCATTAATATTTTTCACAGTGACAAGACTTAATCCCAACGGGTAGATTTTCCTCAGCTGGCTGATTATGGTTACAAAAGGATGGGATGGTGTGAGGATTGTTGTGCATGTGAATTGATGGGAATTATCCAGTAGGCCACATGTCATATACTAGTTGTCATGATCAAATGCTAAACAACAAAGCTGACGATGCAGCAGTGGGCGTTTTCCTTCCATATAAATGACACAATGGTAAGAATCAGTAGGCCAATATCTTTTCCTTTCTCCGATCAATTATCTCCTACACACAAAATTGACAAAGATTTTTGTATATTAAATATATTTTTTTCATAAAAAAGGTAAGAAATTTCTTTCTTTAAAGGGTACAGGGCCATCTTACGTATATATAAGAATGAAAACAGCTCATTCTTCTCCACTAAGTGTGATTGGACCGTCACCATTAATTTGGTCGACATCAATTACACGTGTTACCTTAAAACGTTGCCTCTGCAGCCTTTTGTGGTTCCGATTTAGGATTTAGGATTTAGGACCACCACCCAAAATTGGGTTATCTAGGTAGGTCTTATAGGCATGCCTTTCCTCCCAATTAATGCCTTTATACGCTACCTTAATTTGTTATATTATCTGCATTCCATATAGGATAAACCTAATCATATCATATTAATTTCTTAGCCATCTAATTAAACTAAGTTGGCCACTACTTGAAAGCAAAATCAAGCTCTCCTTAAGTCAACTATTAACCGACAGTCATGATGACGATACTTTATAGAAACTCCCAATAATTATTAACTGTTTTACCGAAAAGTCTCCATATTCCAATAATTAGAGATGAACAAAATCAATTGAGATCAATTATTTATTTAAATTAAATATAATTTAAATCAAACCGTTTGATTTAATTGGTTTATTGAATTAATTGATTTAAAATATTTGATTTAATTAATTTTTTAATTGATTCTTGTTCTTAAAATTTTTAGATTAATTCATCTAAAAAATCAAATTAATTATATATATATATATATTAATATACATAATACTTTTTTTATATATTAAAAAGAATTGATAGTAAATTTAATTAATAATGTATTTAACATATATTAAGGTATTATACATACTTATATAAATTATAATTACAATAATTTAATATTAATTATATATTCATTTATTTGTAAATCTGTATTAATATGAAATTATAAGTTATATATTTTAAATGGTATAAGTTATATGTTAATATTATAATATATGATAGTAAATATCATACATATTAATATGTTATAATTATTATATTTTAGTAATGTTTCGTAATATAAAATGTTATAAATATATATATATATATAATTAAATAAATATAGTATATATACATATATTCAATTTATACATAAACATTACTATAATTTATAATAAACTTTATTTATATAATTGTATTTAATAACTTTGTTGGTTATCACTTTTGATTTTTTAACATATTGTTTATAATTAGTTGTTATTTATACAAACTTTGATATAAAATATTATAACATATAAGTTATGTCATTAATTTCATATATATATATATATATATATATATATAANTCATTAATTTTATATATATACATAAAATAAAATAATGTTATATATATTTATTTAATTTATACATAAACATTATTATAACTTATAATAAGCTTTATTTATATGATTACACTTGATAAGTTTATTAGCTATCACCTTAGATTTTTATAATATATTGTTTATAATTAATTATTATTTATATAAATTTTGATTTAAAATATTATAACATATAAGTTATATAATTAATTTCATATATATATATAATATTATGAATGAAGTTTATAAGTTTTAATATTATAATATAAAAAAGAAAAAGTGAAAAACTTTTGATCTATTGGTTTAAAACTTGACCAACTAAATTAATTTTATATTTGATTTGTTTGATTTTTTTTTATATTTGATCCGTTTTAATTAATTTTTTAAAAATAATTAATTCATTTAATTTTTAGATATAGTAGACCAAATCATTCAATCAACCTATTTGCTCACCCCTACCAATAGTCATTTGCGTCCCCGTGATGCTCTGGGCACTGAATCAATGTCCAGTTTTAGTACCCATTTTTACATTCTTGCATCGTAAGGGTGCTTGCTCAAGTGCAATAAAAAGAGGGCCAAATCATTTTACAGGGTGAGTTGCTGTTGAGTTACTGAAGCTATGGTCCAATTCCAGGGTGTTCCTTTCGCTTTTCTGATGTCTAAATATTATCGTGGAATCTTTTATTTGGATTGTATAATCAAATCTCTTCCCCCTCCCCCTCCCTCCAAAGAAAATGGCCTGTAGAGAATTTCTATTCTTTAATTTGACGCACTTCCGGCATCGCCTCTGCAGCTCTGCTTTAAATAGTCTAACCAGGGCTCCCTGAACCGCTTCAGATACAAAAACTTCTAATTCTTGCATTCTGATTACTAGAGTTCACTGAGAACACACTCTGCTGGAGAACAATTGATAACATGACGGTAACAAACACTTTTCGATAAGTTTTACACTGACAGCCCTTCAAAAGAAGGTTGGAATGGGATTTAACTAAAGATACAAATGCTTGCTTAATGAAATGTGATCAATGTATCAAATCCTAGCTTGCATACATGGGTCATTTAGCCTGTGTCAGGACAAATAAGTCAGGGTTTTGCTGTTGGTAGTATCTTTCTTGATTCGCATATTTGCTTCCAAGAAAATTATTCTTGAATCTTGACTTTGGGAGTTAAGAGGCTTGCTGTTCTACATATGGAAGGATTTCTCACGAATAGCCTTAACCTGTAAGTATTCCACACGACTTTGCATTGTATTAAAAATAAGCAAGTGTATTGAACCAGGTCCCTAACAATTAATATTCGGAGCCACCTAGGAATTGATTGTTTGGCTTCTTCAGTGGCAAAAACTAAATGTTTCTTGTTGATCGGTTACGCAACTCAACCTTTGTCTCTTTCACCAGTTTTTTCCTTTACAAATGTATCAGAAATTTTGCATCTCTGCCAAATATTAAACCATGGTACTATGTATGACACAATTTATGCGTGGCGCAGGAAAGGGAAAACAAAATGGCGGCTTGTTGATGACTTGGTGTGTATAATTCTTGCAAAAACCGGCTTGATGTGATGCAAGTTGGGTTGCTTTCAAGAGTCAAATACGATGATCCCTTTGATAGTTCTTTAGTTTTCACAGCAAGAGCGTCCATCACTGGCAACATTTGAGGGGAAACAAATGCGAATGACAGGTTGATCCTTGATTAAGTTTGAAATCAACTTTAAGAAGAACCATATCTCATGCTTGCTTATTTCTCAAGTGCTTGAGTGCTTGATTATTTAAACTGAAGACATTCCACAAAGATGTCATTGTCTGATTAAATGGCATTGCTTTTGTCTTTTGTTTTACTTTCTTTGATCAATGATTTAGCAGCGAGAAGTAAATTTCAGATTCACCCAAACATAATTTTCGATAAGGCTGTTTATGTTATTGCTCATTTCTATGCAGGCAAAAGGAGCCAATGGAAAAGAGCACATGATGTCAAATGTGCAGGCCAAGAGGATTCGGATTTTTGGCTCTAAACACTACTTGGTCTCTGCAAACAAAAGGCGCAAAGCGCAAAGAAGAAACAAAAATAAGAAGAAAGCAAAACTTTTGAATCTCAAATGTGTTTTTTTCTCCTTTTAATATTACTAGGAGCAGGGCAAGACAACTCTTGGAATAAGTTGAAGACAATTTTGATATGTTCAAAAGATGAAGACTTGAATATATGGTTTATAAAACTTCAATATTTTGCCAGAAACTCTTCAATGAAGTTTCTTAGCAGCTTGCTTAGATAATCTGGCTGAATCAACGAGACAACATGTTTCTAAACTTGTGGATCCTGTAAGTTACATGAACATCATTGACTTTTATATGATTAGATCCTACCCAAGAATGCAGACAATCTGTAAGACCAGAAGAATTAGAATTAAAGATACAATGAAGGCAGCTTTGATGGCTAAAAGAGGATCGTTTAAGATATTGCAGGGACTTATATCATAGTCTGTCATTCCATTGATCCCTCAAAAGGGTTCAAAGGGTTTTAGACATATTTGATAAATACAAAGTCTGTTTCTTAACCTGTAAGAGGAGTAATTCTGATGTAATATCTTATCTTGGAATCAACTCCAATGGCCCTCTCTGTCTTTTTCCACTCCAGACATGTACCAAGTTCTGTCCTCCAAGTTATTTCTATTTCCTTCATCGATCTGATAAATTTGCTGATAACTTTCCCAGAATGATCTGCCTTCAAACTAATCTTGAAATTGCGGCATTTTGTTGTGGTTAAAAGCTTCTATGGTGGTAAACAAGTGACCATCAAATAAAAGGAATCAGCAGTCAGTCCTTTTCCCTTTTCTTTCCTGGACCTCTTAAATTAAACACCAAAATTCATGTAACAACGTATCATAAGGCAATAAAAGCTAAGCCATCTGAGTCTTTCCTAGTTGTATGTGATCTTTCAATACGGCTAAGGAAAATATGCTTCTTTTTCAACTTGTAAACAGAATGCATTGATGCTGACATCCAATGACTCAGGAATACTTAAATAATATTGGAATGCATGCAATGCCATGCATAACTTCACATAAAATAATGTATATATGCAAGGACATTAATTCCTTCTTACTGTCGAAACCAGATTGAAAGATATATATATATATATTCCCATTATATCAGGTCACTTTCACTGAGAGAATTGCTCTTATTGCTGGTAATTGTGGAGGATTGTCGCTGGCATCTGCTGTATCTGTTGCTTTACTTTTAAGATTTAAGATTTTATTACTGTGAGAATTACAAGGAAATTACTGAAAGTTCTGTTAGCAGAAAATCCAATTCTTTGATTATCTACTGGAGTATACATTGCAACTTCAAGGAAGATCAAACTGAACATGGCCGTCAACCTTGTAAGAATCGTTTTCAGACCTCTTACCTTCAATTAAGCTGCAGCATTATCGTCTATCAAATAAAACCCTGCATTGGCAAAAAAAGCGGAGAATTACATTAAGAACAATTGGTTGCTTTCAAAGGAGCGCTAATATTCTTCCCTAGTTTTCTTCAAAGCCCCAAATGAATGACTTGCTGCAGTCAAGACTGCTGGTTTCTTATATTTATTCTGCTCATTAATGACAGGCCAATGCAACAGTACTTTGGTCTCAGAATCTGTAAAATGTTGGTTGAAAGTTATGATAAGAACTAAGAAAGATTGAAAATATCATTATTTAAATAGTTGCAACCAATCAGTACGAGGATGTTACCATGTAGAATTGCCCATGGGTTTTGGTTGAAAACGCAACCTATCTAGCAGATGCCACATTATTGGTAATTCCAAAAGCTTTCCTTATCCATTAACCTTAAAATAATGTATTATTTCGTGCAGCAAGCCTCTAAGCTTAACATAACCAATGTATACGAGATTAAACCTGTATTATCTTTAGGTTGATATTGATGTTTAGCACTCTGCAGAAACAAATTGCACGGTAAGCAACGAAGAAAGCAGCACATTTTGTGATAAAAGTAGCATTAACATTTTTCGGGAGAGGAAATTGAAGCAGAGAAAATAACCTTATCCTTGTCATCTGCATGAAAGAGTAGTTACCATGCATGTAAACCAAATACAAAGCAACAAATCGGAATCCAACTACTAGATGGCGACGACAATTTATTTATGATTATTGTATATGGTGGTCTCTCCAAGAGCTGCACAATTTTTTTTATTTTCTTGTTTACCACCTTGTACAAATTCTAGTATAAATACCAACAAAATGGATTCAAAATATCTTCCCCCCCTGACCCACAAAATGTATGGAATGAACAGGCCTAGTGCTTCCCTTCCACCAGGGTTCAGATTCCATCCTACAGATGAAGAGCTCATCATCCATTATCTAAAGCAGAAGGCCTCGCCTTCATCAAATCCGCCAATCTTAATAATAGCTGATGTCAATATCTACAAGTTCAATCCGTGGGAACTTCCCGGTACTCCTTTCTGGTCATCTGATCTGATATCTTATTTCACAGTCATCAAATATTTGTTCATTCAAGCCATTTACTTTGTTTCATGTTTCTTTTGATTATTTTTAATAGATAAGGCTTTTTTTGGGGAGAATGAGTGGTTTTTCTTTAGTCCAAGAGATAAAAAGTATCCGAATGGAACACGTCCGAATAGAGCAGCTGCATCTGGCTACTGGAAAGCCACTGGGACCGATAAACCAATCATCAGCTCTGTTGGATCTCAATGTCTTGGAATGAAAAAAGCTCTTGTATTTTACAAAGGACATCCTCCGAAGGGTGTAAAAACTGATTGGATGATGACTGAGTACATGCTTCTTGATGATTACTTTTCATCCCAAAGGCCAAAAGGATCCATGCGAGTAAGTTACTTTCTATCCCTCAGTGAAAGACGGATATGCAAAGAAGATTTATGGTTAGCCATGAAATCGAAATCAGTTTCTTAAAATGACTTGGTTAATGTACAAAAGCTTAATGGCCAGGGGTAAAGCTCGGCTGAGTGTTCTTCCAGGACATGCCAACAGACTTAAGTGGCTTTAAATTTGCTTAACCTCATGTATTCTTGGATAGATGATAATCCAAGGAAACTTTTGAAAAAGTTACGAAAACCTCCTCAGAATTTTGCTTGAAAAGAAAGCATTTCAAACTTTCATCTGCCACTCTTAACTTCAATCTCTTCTGTCTTCTTGTTTCAGTTGGATGACTGGGTTCTATGCCGAGTCCGGCAGAAAAGCAAGGTTCCCCAACAACTTGGAGGAAGAAACTATAGCGGTTCTAGCTGTTCCCCTCCATTCTCCCGTGGGTACTTACAAGGTCAAGAGATGACAATAGAGAACGCCAATATTCTGCATGGCCATCATCAGTTACCTGCAGAGTATCAAATGTCTCCCTTGGAAAGTGAAGAACTAGATGAAAAGGGACAGATAATGGATCTCCAAGAAGGCTCTCCAGAGTACTCACTTTCCAACTCTCCAAAAATCATTGATTCTAATGTCAGAGACGTGCTCAAATCCATTGAAAGGGAACTCTCCGTTGGAGCTTTGGATGAACTGTTGCCATCACAACCAGATAAAAGATTGAAGGTTTCCGCTTCAGATAACAGTCCTGCCAACGCATCCGTTTTCCAAATTTCTTCCCCCGCCCCATCCGCATCATACCAACAGCATTTCTCAGAGTTCTAATCCATTACAGCAGTCCCCTCCCCTGAGGCGGCTGAGGGTTTCATACCAAGCAAAGGACTATTCATGTTCTTACACTAATAATAATAACGTTTGATTTGCTTCAACATACAGAGATAAAGAGTAAAAGAAACTTCGATTTAAAAAGCAATAAAAGAGAAAGAAGAAAATGGCAAGTGAGATTGTGTTGTTCCAAACAGTTCTCCAATTCTTCCAAAGAGGTAAACCATGTATGATTTCGGTTGCATGAAGAAATTTCATGTTTCAAATGACAACTGGACATGGCTGGAAGACTATATGATCCCACGTTGCTTTCATATCTAAATAATTAAATGATTCTCTTATATAATGTGGGTATCTAAATCCTACTTAGTATGATGTGTGTATATATATTTAAGCCATTAAACATAATAAAGTGAACCCTCTAATGAGTTTGAGTATTTATAGACACTTTTAAAATTAGTTAAAATAGTGTTTTAATTTTTTTATTTAATATATTATTTTTAACAAATTAAAAAAAAATCAATAATGTGCTAAATACAAAATTATTTCTCTATATATATCACTTGCTAGTAGGTTTTATTTACAATTTTTTAATATAGTCTGTGATCAAAGTGGACAAGAAATGAATAAATAAAAAGAAAAAAAAAGAAAAAGAAAATCCGGAAAGTAGCTTTCTTACCACGCTGTCGTTCAGGCAAAGGGCCTAGAACCATGCAAAAAGACCAAAAAACCCTTACTCTACACCGACAATAACAAAAGGAATCGCGTATATCAGCGTAATTTTACACAGCTTCATCTCAGTATTCTATTAGAGCCCAAAAGTCTGCATCGCTTCCCCTGCCTTTTCCCTCCCCAATTTTAAACCTTCTCTTTCAGTGGAGTGGAAAAACCAAAACCGGTGCAAAAATAAAGGCCCCTTTCGAAAAAGAAAAAATCTAAAACTGATAACGAACCAAGAAAAGCAAAGAATTTAGAGGAAAATCAAGTGAGCCTCGGAGGATCTGAGCAAAAGATGATGAAACTTTTTGGTAGGGGGAAAGAGTCCTCCCCTGATGTCTCGCCGCAATCGTTCGGACACTCGGCGTCACCGTCTACGTCTTTGGAGTCTCCGGTGACCGGTCCCGCAAGACCGATTCGGTTGTTGTACTGCGACGAGAAAGGGAAGTTCCGGATGGATCCGGAAGCCGTCGCGGCTTTGCAGCTTGTTAAGGGGCCAATTGGAGTCGTTTCGGTCTGTGGCCGGGCTCGTCAGGGGAAGAGTTTCATTTTGAATCAGGTACTTTCATTTCTTTTGTCATTTTACTTATTTTGAAGATAATTTGGAATAAATTATGTTATTTTGGTGTATTGGTAGGCGAAATGAAAAAGTCTAGGGTTTGTGACTTTTGGAGTAGAAAATGTTGTAACTTTAGGGTTTTCGAGGGACCAAGTTTGTAAATTGTGATTAATTGGAGGGCTTTTTGGTATACATTTGTTGTTTCTATAAGCCATAATTTGTTATATCTGTATTGGGAAATATCTGCATCAAGTGCATATTAGTGGCGATAAGACTAATGAGGTTGAGTAATTATATGCTTTGGAGAAGAAAGAACACTGGCAGAGATAATTATATTTTTGAGTTTATGACTTATAAGCAAGTATGAGTGTTGAGAATTATATAATTGTTTAAGATGAACATAGTCACTCTACGAATAGTAGTTGCATGTGAATATTATTTTGAAACTTATTGTTATTAACTGAACCTGATCAGCTAAAGGATTTTCTTTTTGAGACATCAAGATTTGAATTGGATTAACTTTTTCTTCTCTCCTTTTATTATCGATCTTTTTAGAACTTTCGACTGGTGAGTTATCTGTGGTATCAAAGTTAATTGTTATGTACTTGTAAGTGATTTTCCCCTATTGAAAACTTGTACGGAGATCTGTTCTATATCACGTTTTTTGATGTATATTGTCTCTTTTACCTATGAGTGAGGGCTTTGCTTTTTTTTTGTGTTACAGCTTCTTGGAAGGAGTAGTGGGTTTCAAGTAGCATCAACTCATAGACCGTGTACAAAAGGGCTTTGGTTGTGGAGTGCACCATTAAAGAGAACTGCTCTTGATGGAACTGAGTACAATCTTTTGCTATTAGATACTGAAGGAATAGATGCCTACGATCAAACGGTTAGTTCACTTATTTTTTATGGGACTGGATTGGTTATTTTGATTGCTTGAGTTAATTATGCTCATATTTTTCAAACTTGACAGGGAACATACAGCACTCAGATATTTTCCCTAGCTGTCCTCTTATCTAGTATGTTCATCTACAACCAGGTTTGTACTTTTTTCTTCCCCACTTTGAACGAGAAGTTCATTCTTTCGAGTGGCTTGTTAATAAGCTTTTTAAGCCATTCTTCCCAAGTTTTAACTTTATATTTCTGATGTATAGATGGGAGGTATAGATGAAGCTGCCCTGGATCGTCTCTCTCTTGTCACTCAAATGACAAAACATATTCGAGTCAAAGCTGGAGGAAGAATAACAACAGCTTCTGAACTTGGGCAGTTCTCACCAATATTTGTTTGGCTTCTTAGGGTAATATTTGGTTAGACACAGACACATATACATTCTGTCTTAGTATTGGTTGTCACCTGGTTGGTTCTTGAAAATGGATGTCATCAGCTTGCTATTGGTTGTAAAAATACTTTCTTCAGTTATCTTTTGTTAAATATTCATTCTCACTTGCAGGATTTTTATCTGGATTTGGTGGAGGATAATAGGAAAATCACTCCCCGTGACTACCTTGAGCTTGCTTTACGGGCAGTTCAAGGTAGTGGGAAAGATATAGCTGCCAAAAATGAGGTAATTCTTTACATAGATTTTAATTGGGGGAATAAAAGAAAGTAATATCAATTCTGTGGGGGCACAGTAATATGCAAAATGTGATGCTTTTTGAATAATTTTTATTTTCTGAAGTTAGATATCAATTCCTCTCTTTATAGATTAGAGGTTCATTTCTCCAATGTTTATCATGAAGGATGTGAAGAACTGAAGTATTTGAATTATTCTTCTCTGTTTTAGAGGAACTGATTATGCATGGTTAATTATTGATAGATCAGAGACTCCATTCGAGCTCTATTTCCTGATAGAGAATGCTTTACCCTTGTGAGGCCTTTGAACAATGAAAATGATCTCCAAAGACTTCATCAAATTTCGGTTAGTTTCTAACAGTTTCTATATATGCTATTTTCGCTCTTTCTATATCATCCTTTTTGTCTCCTCTCTCTCTCTCTCACCCTCCCTTTCAAAGTCCTGACTCTGCCTTTTCTGTTTATCATGCATCATTTAAATACTAAGACCTTAGCTCTCATATGCAGCTTGACAGACTGAGACCTGAGTTTCGAGCTGGGCTTGACGCATTTACAAAGTTTGTTTTTGAGAGAACAAGGCCTAAGCAGGTTGGGGCTACTGTAATGACAGGTCCTGTTCTTATTGGTATCACTGAATCTTATCTGGATGCTTTGAATAATGGTGCAGTGCCCACAATATCTTCCTCATGGCAGGTTAGTTACTGTTGTCGAAAAATACTACAGAATATATCATTAAATAGAACCAAAGAGGGTCAAAAATGAAAAAAAAAAAAAGAAGAACGTGATCCTGAAAAAGTTAAATAAATTTTTTAGAAGGATCCTTATCAGTGTTATTTTCATTCAGAGTGTTGAAGAAGCCGAGTGCCGAAGGGCATATGATTCCGCTGCGGAGTTTTATATGTCAACTTTCGACCGTACAAAGCCACCTGAGGAAGTAAGTGATGCTTTTATCCTAATAGTTGTGTGGTTGTTGGTATAATTTTTATCATTTCTAATCTTGATGGTTTAGGTGGCATTGAGGGAGGCTCATGAAGAAGCTGTTCAAAAATCACTGGCTATATATAATGCTAGTGCTGTAGGGGTTGGATCAATGAGGAAGAAATATGAGGAGCTTCTACAGAAATTTTTCAGAAAGGCATTTGAGGTATGCAGTTACTCAATGGCTACATCTATGGTTAAGTCTTTAATTGTAGGTTATCAAAATGCATGGGTAGCCTTGACTAATGGAATTGGTTATTGATGCAGGATTATAAACGGAATGCGTATATGGAAGCAGATTCACGATGTTTAAATGCCATTCAGAGCATGGGAAAGAGGTTGAGAGCAGCATGCCATGCTTCTGATGCAAGCATAGATAATGTTGTGAAAGTAAGTAGTGGTCATTGTCTATTTGCTTTTATTCTGCAGGCAAAGGACTTCAATATAATTACAGAACTTTATTACTTGTCAACTGCTGTTTTGAGATGATATTCTAAATTGTAAGGTTGAAGTTTAGTTAATCAACCAACCATCTGGCCAAAAAAAAAATTTAACCAACCTGAGTGGATTTATCTGTTTTTGACTTCCCTTCACTCTCTATTATCTGTTTGTGGATTCTATGAGAAGGAGCACTTCTCATTGGCATTTTTAATGGGATGCCTTTGGCTGGGTTTGATTAGAATGTTATGTGCAGGTTCTTGATGCTCTTCTATCTGAGTATGAAGCATCATGTCATGGCCCTGGAAAATGGCAGAAACTGGCTGTATTTTTACAGCAAAGGTTTGTATCAATGTTTTATTTCTTCTTTAAGATGGTTGTACTAAGTGCGCTGGGGTTTAAGTCTTTAGTTCTGGATATTAACTTTCTCTGTCTGTCCTAATGAATTGTCAGCATGGAGGGGCCTGTGCTGGATTTCACCAAGAGACTTGTAGATCAGATTGGATCAGAGAAAAGTTCCCTGGCATTGAAATGCCGTTCAATTGAGGATAAGATGAAGTTACTTAACAAGCAACTGGAAGATAGTGAGAAGTATAAATCTGAATATCTGAAGCGATATGATGATGCCATCAATGACAAGAAGAAGCTTGCTGATGAATATGCTAGCCGGATGAATAATTTGCAAGGTGATAACAGTTCACTGAAGGAGAGATGTTCTAGTTTAATGAAAGCTCTGGACTCTGCCAAGCAAGAAATATTAGACTCGAGAAGAAAACATGATCAGGTGTTATCAAAGCAGAAAGCCAAGGATGATCAGACCACCTCAGAAATGGAAGTGCTCAAGTCCCGGAGCACTGCTGCGGAAGCAAGGTTGGCTGCTGCTAGGGAGCGAGCTGAATCTGCTCAAGAGGAAGCAGAGGAGTGGAAGAGGAAGTATGACTTTGCTGTTAGAGAAGCAAAAGCTGCTCTGGAGAAGGCAGCTAATGTGCAAGAGCGGACAGGCAAGGAAACTCAACTTAGGGAAGATGCTCTGAGGGAAGAGTTTTCACATACTTTGGCTGAGAAGGTGCTGTCTCTTTCTCCCTTCACATTAACACACTCATACATGTTCACCCAATCGTGGATTATGCAAATATAAGATGCAGTAAGGAAATTTGATTTGTTTATTTGGTGATTAACTTTGCAGGATGAGGAATTGAAGGACAAGTCAGCAAAGATTGAGCATGCTGAGCAGTGCTTGACAACTATAAAGTTGGAGTTGAAGGTTAGCTTCGTATATATGTAAATATATGATTATGTATGTATGTATAATGCATTGGAATATGAATTTTTAAAAAATTGTTAAACTATGATTTACAAAGATCATCAACTCAGCCACTGCAATTTATAATTAACCCTAACTTATTTAGTAGGCTTACATTTTTTACTGAATTGTACAAGGCTAAGTGCATTTGCGAGGTTGCTGTATTTGAACATGGAAAATTCTTTGCAGGCTGCTGAGTCAAAAATCAAGAGTTATGATGCAGAGATATCATCACTGAAGGTTGAAACCAGGGAGTTAGCTGAGAAGCTAGAAAATGCTAATACCAAGGCCCAGTCATTTGAGAGAGAAGCTAGGATTTTGGAGCAGGAGAAGATCCATTTGGAGCAGAAGTATTCATCTGAGTTCAGGAGGTTTGCAGAAGTTGAGGAACGGTGTAGACTAGCTGAGAAAGAAGCGAAGAAAGCAACTGAATTGGCTGATAAAGCACGAGCAGAATCAGTAGCTGCTCAAAAGGAGAAAAGCGAGATACAGAGGATGGCAATGGAAAGACTGGCTCAGATTGAGAGGGCTGAGAGGCAAATTGAGAACTTGGAGAGACAGAAAACAGACTTGGGTGATGAACTACATAGAGTACAGGTGTCAGAGATGGATGCAGTTTCTAAAGTTGTATTATTAGAGGCTAGAGTTGAAGAGAGGGAGAAAGAGATAGAGTCTCTATTGAAAACAAACAATGAACAGAGGACTAGTACAGTTAAAGTCCTTCAAGATCTTTTGGACTCTGAGCGTGCAGCACATGCTGATGCAAATGACAGGGCTGAAGCCCTTTCTCTCCAGCTACAAGCTGCACAGGCAAAACTTGATTTACTCCAGCAAGAGTTGACTTCTGTTCGTCTAAATGAAACAGCATTGGATAGTAAGCTCAAAACTGCTTCCCGTGGAAAACGTTTGAGGGGAGATGATTTTGAAATGGGGGTGGGATCTGTTCAAGAAATGGATACGAGTGACAGAATTTTGAGAGCAAATAAGAAGTCCAGGAGCACAACTAGCCCCCTCAGGTATTCACAATCAGAAGATGGTGGGTCTGTATACAAGGGTGACGAGGACAACCCGAATCAGCAAAACAATCAGGAGGATTATACAAAGTTCACCGTACAAAAACTCAAGCAGGAACTCACAAAACATAATTTTGGTGGCGAGCTGCTTGCATTGAGGAATCCCAATAAGAAAGATATCCTCTCTCTGTATGAGAAATGTGTTCTGCAGAAGTCATAACAGTTTTTCCAGTTGACTAATGACTTGTATATGGCAGGGTATGTAATCTACTATTAGTTGATAGTTATGAGTATATGAGCCTAGGAGAAGTTTTAATTTCTCTTTGGGTTGGAAAAGCTTAGAAATTCTGACTTAGAGTGCAGGTACGTGTCTTTTTCTTTATTTTGATTTAAAACTGACATGGAGACATCAAGGGATAAAGGTTTGTCTGTCATATGTAGGCATGTTTATGTGAATTTGATCGTGGTGGTCCATGGGCTCGGTAGAGGACTTGATTTATTTCTCAGTGTGGTTTTTGCAGTTCAGATTGTATCCAAACCTATTCGAAAGAATATTCAAGTTTGATTGTATTTTTAACCCAGTCTTATAGCCTAAAATATTCAAGATTTGGTATTGCTTTGTCTGCAAGACAAGAACATAATGAGCTTCTTTTTTAATTTCGTTTTTCCAAAAGGAAAATTCTTGTTTGTTCTTTTTGTTTTCTTTATTGGCTATTCAACATCTTATAAAAGTGAATAGTTATTAGATTCTGTCACCGAGCTACCTGCCAGACGCACCTCTGTTATGATTCCCAAGAACCTCATAGGGTTTACTATCGTGTTGTCCATTCGTTTCGATTGCTAGGAATTGGAACGTCGTGATTGTCAATCCCCCAATCTTGTTTAGTATAATGGTGTTGACAGTCTCAAAAGGATACGAGTACGTAACAAGAGTGTAAAACCAGTTGGGTGGGATCAGAGCCAATGTTGACTGGGAAGTGTTAGGAGAAAAAACCTTGTCAACTAAGTTTCTGCCTAGTGCGACGACGACCTTCGTTTGGGTATTTAACAACAAAAGAGGAACGAAACCTGCCATTCCAATCTTTGCTCTCTTTCATGGGATGTTAGGTTGATTCGAAGAGGTTTACTTAGCAAAATGGTATTCTAATGGCCATCAATTTTGTTTTGACCCAAATCACAAACTTGCCTTCCATGATAAGTTTACGGGAACATTCTTGGATTTGTATTGCTTCTCGGTCGAAAGCGTGTTATCATAGCATGGCGGCCAAAGGCTGACTTTTCGACATTTTTTTATTCTCCACGACTGAACTGCCTGCACAAGGATCCGTATTCCCAAGTGATCTCTAAATACTTAAAAATATACATGTTGAGATGCAAGTCGGTGATTATGCTCGACTTCCAGAACATTCTAAGCCTAAAGGAACTATCATATTCGTTGAATTTACATGTCTTTGTTTGTCTTTTCAAGAGATTCACCCTCTCAGCTCGTAATTTCATTTGGACCACCAAAAGACCTCACACAAGTATGCTTCACATATTCTTCTTGTATCATTCCATGTAAACACAAGGAAGATCCAATTCTCCGGGAACAGAATAAATCATGAATTCTTCATTTATTTGGTCTTAGCCAAAACAAGTTAGCCAAAAAAAAAAAAAAGGATGTAGGCTCTTATTTGGATATTCAATCTTAAGATTAATTATCAATCATTTGTCTGACTCATTTTTATAAATTAACTGAATTTATAAAATTAAGTTATATTAATAATTTAAAATTCACATAAAATTTATAGATACAATGAAATACATTATACAATCTATTGAAATATTTTTAAAACATTTTTACGTCTGTAATATGGAATATGCAAGTTCTAATTTTACTAAAAAAATAAAATTTATTGAAAAAACAAAATATATAAATATGCATGCTTAGAGAAAAAGGGAGATGTTAATGAACAAAACCCTAGATGAATGATTCACATTTACAATCGCACAAAAGAATCCATGATTTTTAGAATTAGAAACAGTTGAATTTTTGCAGTGATCATGAGTTTCTAACAGACTATATAAATGATAAATGGATAGATAAAACTAAGATCTATAGGACTACTAGCAGAAGTTTATAGGAGTCATATCTTTGTACAATCCTACTATAAATTTATAAATGTCATCAAACCTTATAAATGGATAGAATATGGTCAAATATATATATATAAATATTACGGAAATGGGTATAAAAATAGGGCACCAGCTGCTCCCTTGCCTGGTCCTTTGCTCAAGGGCTAGCGTGGTCATGGGCAAATCTTCCAAAGCATCTGACTCTTTTATCTTTTTAAGAAAAAGAAGCCATTCCCACCTTATTCTTCATTCCCTCCTTTCCTCATGCAAAATCACAATCCAATAATTTATTTGACCATTACAGAGCAACAGCAACAGCACCAACCAAATAAGTCCTTGTCGTAGCTGCTCCACCAAATGCTGATCGATCCTTCCATTCCTATAATTTTCTTTCAAGTCTCCCTTTGCTTGTATCAGAGGCTAATCGAATGAAGGAAGATCCATCACCTTGAACAACCAAATTTGGAATTAGCGGAGGTGGGCTTTCTCTATTATGGCTCCCATGGTCGAATGGGATAAAAGGTGGATTGAAATACTCATGAACAAAAGCCGTGCTGCTACTCTTAGCTATAGGACTTTTGTCATGCCGGCTTCGATTTTTCAACTTTCTATCAAGTGTATCCTTAACACTACTTGGACCGCATTGTCTAGGTTGAGTTTGGTAAAATACTTTTGAAGCCACTAGCTCTCCATCTTTCTCTTCTTCATTGTTGCCAAGGTGATATTGATGCATCACCCAGTTCGTCTTCTCAGGCTTCCTTTGTCTGCCGTAATTGGTGTAGAGTACTAAAATCTTTTTGAAACCCTTCACTGCCCCACCAACCAAAACTGGTCTGGTCTTGCCTGTTTTATGCCACCTTGTTTCGCTTCCATCTTCATCCGTGTGAACTTTTCTTCTCTTCCTAGTCCCGGTTGTGTATGCCTTGGAGGGCCGATGAAAGAAGTGTCGAATTTGCCCATCTTTGCTCACTCCTTCACCATTAAAATGTAAACAGATCAAAGGATTTAGTTTTATGCATGAAACTATAATCAGAGTGAATAGCTTAATTGTATGAGTCAGAATGGAAATTAAGATGTATTTTGTTTGGTTACTGAATACTCATTGCCATCTTGACAAGCAGTTAGGCCATTTTAAGCCAATTAGCTAGTAACGATGAAGGGCAACGCCTAGATCCTAGGGTTAAGCAAGGGGCATAATGCTACCTTTATTTGCCGAGCCTAAGTCACATGTCTCTAAGAAAATATATGGCTTGAGTAGAACCAAATTAAGGATCTCACGTAATTAGACCAGTCCACACCACTACATACCAGCAATCCTTGGCAATTAGAATTAGCCAACTTAGGTGCTTTCTTACAATACACTTAACTGGATTCTGTAAAGTAACTTACAGTATCCATTCTCATCTAAAATTCATCAACCAACAAGGATCATTGATACACAGTGGCCAAAAGAAACAAGAGCACACAGATCGTTGATGTTGCCCTAAAAGCAAAGTAGAAAACAAAACCCAGAATGAAAAACTATGTATTCCAAGTGAAAAGCAGTTGGAGGAAACCCCTAGAACTCAGAAAGCTAGTGAGTTTGGACCTAAATTGACAGGCGTAGTGCTGATTAAGGTAAAAGCGTCAAAGTACCTGGCAGCCTCTCTGGATGAGTGTAGCAAATCCCATTTTCTCCCTCCAGCGTTGGAATAAACTCATCAATCAAAGGATGAAGCTTGCGCATATCAGATATTACCTTTGCCTCTAAATGCTCTAAAATTTCTTGGTCAGTTGGATCAAACTTCACCCCCGCTGGTAACCCAGGCAAATCATGAATTCCCGCCTAACCCCCACACATGAAAATAAAATATTAGTAAAGTACATATGCATCAAACTGTATGGAATAAATAACTACAGAATGAGATTATGAATATGTGCCTGATCTTGGAAGGGTATGTTATGGCCACATGAAGGGCAAATAATGATTCGGATATCATCGGTTTTGGTGTCGGAAACGGAGGCGGGTTCTTTAGTACTGTCGGCTGCTGTAACTAACTGTAGAGCTCTATCATCGTCTGAGTTATTGCACCATGTCATCTCTCTTGTTCTGCTCTTATTCCCATCACAAAGCTGATTTCTTCTGCTTCTAGCTTCTTCCCCCACTTTCTCCAACTCGCACGCAAAAATTCTAGAAAAGATTGACACATAAAACAGAAACCAAAACCCAAAACAAAAGATAAATAAAATAAAAAAATTAAAATAAGTAAAGCAAAACTTGTCTCTTTTAGAGCACGTTTTCAGTTACCCACTTTTTCTTTCTTGATGTTTGGCAAGGAATTTAATTCTTCCACGCTCTTTTATTCTTCTTTTTAATTTTCTCCGTATGATTGAGGGTATAGCTAGCTGTTGCTATATACTCCCTAGTTCTTGGCAAACAGAGAGAAAGAGAAAGAGAGAGGGAGAGAGAAAGAGAGAAGGTTAAAAGGACGGCATAAATGAAAGGAGAGAGTGGGATTTATTCATTTTAATTCCAAAAAAATTTATAATAAATGTTGCTTGGACGTCAAGTTTGGTTATGCTAATGTATATACGCTTGTATGACAGAATAAATGCAAGTCTTCGATCGGGGACCTTGCTTTACGGGTAGGTCTAAACATGAGACGGAATATACACTGGTTTAATTCAAAAGCTTAATAAGGAAAAGTTAACAGTAAATAACTGACTTAATCAAAATATTAAAATAAAAATGGAAGAAAGAGTTGAGTGGAGATAGGGCAACCAGGGTACTCTTTCCAGGACGTTTTACCTCCTTTGAGAGGGAGATATGGCGATTTCCTGAACAAAAAAAGCTTTTAGCTCCAGTGTCAAACTGAAGTGTTCTTAAAGCTATGGAAAAACAAAATAAAATTGTTGAAATTATACAAATATTATATTATTGCAACATAGAAACTACGAACCAACAAATTAATCCCATTTCTTCACGTAGACTTCTCATGTTAAGCAAGGAATCACCACCTTCCCCTCTCTCTCTCCTTCAGCTTTAGATGTGTAAGTCATATGTTAGGCTTGAATTGAAGTTCTCCTATAGCTGTAATTACAAGAGATTAATGTGATGTAATATTCTACTATTTTTCTGGTGTAACATGACCTGCACCAACTTTCAAGTTGGTGACAATTATATAAATGTATTGTATTTTATTGTTAATTATATATATATATATATACAATTTACAGTGGTAAGTTCCTTTATAATTAGTATTATTATTTATAGTATATTGAAAATTTTTTGCAAGTGCCAAAGATTGCTTTAGGCATACGAATATACCCAATCAGCAGCTAGGAGAAAATTTTGGATAATGAAATCATATCAGTAGCCTGCACGTTTCTGAAAGTATATTTGCTCTCTTAAAACCCCCCTCATCATCGCCAAAGATGACCTGATAATGTAGCTTTTTTGGATCAAACGGCTGACAGGCAAGCAACTGTAGGAGGTGGAAAAAGAACATGACCGTGGAAAATCACAATCCTTCACGTAATTAACTTATCATAGCCGACATTTGACAGGTTGAGGATAATATTAAAGGGTTTCCATCTTTCATGTGTTTCGAGAGCTTCCCTCAGAAGCCACGCAACAAGAAGAAACTTCTTTGTTAAGCTTTCAACTTTAACGTATGGCTTAGGGTTTTTTATTATTATTATTATTATTATTTTGAGGGGGACTTTGTCAAGATGTGCTATGTTCCCCGTTTGAAAAGGTGATTTTGTTTCCCAGATACCTCCATACAAATAATTGTCCTCTTTATCAGGGTTTGGCTGCGTCTGTCTGATCGGTTGCTCTTTGTTCATACAATTTCCTTATAAAAAACCCTTTTTTTTTTTGTTTCCAAGAACTTGAAAGCTCCATGGAGAAGAACTTAATCAACAAGAGAATGATGGGTTTTGTTCACCAAAGCTTAATGAGCAACCCAAGTTTGGGGATAGGGGAGACACGGCATGCAATGTCCAGGCAAACATAATATCATTTTCAAGCATTTGATAAGGGATTCACACTTTCCGTTCAGCACTGAAAGCGAAAGGCCATTTCAAAAGTCGTGATTTTAAAAACTCTTCAATGCCATCTATTTTCAATGGGAATCAACGACTTCTCTGCATCTTCCAACTTTTTTTCACCAAACAATCCTTTTTAACCCTAGCGCTTAAGCATTTGCATTTGCATTTGCATGGCCTAAAAGTTAACACGAACGTTATCAGTTTTTAATGAAATAGGCTTTGAAAATTAATGTTATGCTATCTTCATTTAATTATGATTGAAAAACACAACGTACTGCGAATTAAATCCCAATTAAATGTAAAAATCATGGTAAGTGATGAGGATGCCCTCCAGTCCTGTCATGATCACTACATTATATATTGCAAAGGCAACGCGTCTTGCCTATGAACGATATTAATATTGAAAAGGTTGTGATGAAAGTATCTTGAAAAGGGAGGTTGTTTTTTTTTTCTGAAATGGGAATGCGTTTTGCATTTCCATTATGATGACGGAATGATTTAGGAATTGAAGCAATCGAATTCAGTGACAGCAAATGGAAGTAATTAATGATTTCATATGATGGATTACAACTTCTCTTTTATCTGTTTCATTAGATTTTAAAGACATTCAAGCATTTTTAGTTAAAAAAATTAGTGATGATCAAGCCAATAGCCTTCAATTTACGTGTAAAGTTTCTTGATTAACAAGTGTTAATTTGCTACTTAGCTAGCAAGCTTTTGGTATTATTTGCTAATTACTACTTATACCTAGCAAGTAATTTCATCTATTTACCTATGTGGATTTATTTTATGTTAATCATAAAAGGCAAGTAAGCAATGCTTTTTAACTAATACATTGCACTACATCATATCTAAATTATACGTAGTTTATATGTATATGTGAATGATTGATATTAAATCTACGACAATGCAATCTTACCTTGATGTAAGACCTTAGAACATTAAGGTATTGAATTTTCTTTAACTATACACCCAATTTATTTGTTTGATTGTTGTTCCTTTTCTCTTGAATGTATTACTTAATTATGTTATAGTTTATATTAAGATTTGATTCATTAATTATGACTGTAATTGTCAACACCCAACACCATAAAGCATCAACTGCTCCAAACACCTGGTATGTTGGAATCAAGACTTGACCAAAAGGAGCCAGTAATAAAGTTCCATGAAACTACCAGCAACCTTGAGAGAAAATGTTACCATCTTATATTTTCTATGAAGAGAAAAACTATTTTTCTTTGTTTTGGTCGAAAAGAAATAGAAAGAAATGAGGAAAATGGGCGGATCACTCCATTTTCACTTTCTCATAAATCCAACCCTTCAATGGTGAGAGGAAAGAGAAGTGGAAGTATCTCCTCAAAATAAACCTTGCAGGAAACTGAATCCATGGAAGCTACTTTCGATCCTATTGCTGATTTAAGAAGCCATTGAATGGTCTCCAAAACATAAAAAGATCCCTACTAAATCCTATTCTTGCATTTAATTAGCAATAATCTTCAATCAATTAAACAAATAACTTTTACCATTTAAATGGGCCAGAATCTTTAACTAGCAGGCCTATTACTTGGGCTAAGTCTGCTCTGTACCGGGTCTGTTCTTCCTTTCCCTTTTTCCCAAGACCAAAAATGATCCAAGCCAAAACAGTTTCTTAGCCCAAGGGCCAACGACCACCCTCAATGATATCGTGTTTGTTTGTTTTATTCAAAAGACATATTTATAAGATAAAAAAAATATTTAGTTCAACACTCATTTCATCCTTTTATTAATCTGAGATATATGTTATTCAACTCTACCACTCTTTTATTCATATAGGAGAGAGACCCACCTCAACCTTAACATATCGCTCATGAGAGTTCTACATCAATAAAAAATTAAAAGGTAAAACATCTTTATTTTTTAAAATTTTGATCGAAATTACACGAATATTTATTAGTTTTTTAAATGAAAACTTTTAATCTCAAAAAAATATTTTTCACTAAACACTTACATCTAGTCGTTAGTCAACTATTAGTATTTCTATCAATTTGATTATGTGATAAAATGACAATTTTATCTTTGATTTATTTTTAAAATTTTTATTATATTATTATTATTATTTATTAATTAAAAAAAAAACCTCCCCTTATGGGGAGCATCGGTGGTCCCTTGAGAGTCCTGATTGAGCTCCCTTTTTTAGGGGTTTTTTTTTAAATATAATAATAATTTTTAAAATTAATAAAGAAAGAAAGGTTATTTTAATTTTTGACTAATCTACATTTGTATTTTTAAAACAAAATATTTATTTCGAAAATTAATGAATTCGTTTAAAATTTTGATTAGAACTTAAAAAATGTAAGAGTATATATTTTACTTAAAATAAATTATGCTCTCATATTATTTGTCACATGTCCGTACTTCCAATTCGAAAAAAATTATCTATCAAAATGAAGAAAGACCCTTAATTATATGTCTAAATCACATCCAATATATCTCTTCCTAATTGGGATACATGACATTTGTAGAGTCAAAAAGGAATTCCTATTCTGTCACAATGTCACGTCAGTCTATTTTTTAAGCGAATTGCAAGAGGTGCTTTTTTAATTTCCAAATGTCATTTATACTTTTTTGAAAACGCAAATTTATCATTTTAATTATTTAAAATAAAAATTTAGTGCATTTAAAAAATAAAATAACAAGAATAAAACTATTTAATTTATAGTCTAAAGCAATTTTAATATTTAGAAAACGATCTAAAAATAATTTATTTCTAATACATCTTAACAATAATTACTTGAAAATATATAAAAAAAATACTTTTCAAAAAAATATTATTATTTTTTATCATAATGTTCTTTCCAAACACTAAATTTTAACCCTTGACAATACTTTTTCACTATATACTCAAAAATCCCAAACCACACTTTTCACAACAATTTCTCAGAGGAACTTTTCGATCCTACTTTTCCCATACCAAGCTTTTTTTCAAGTGTAACAACAATGCCAAGAAATTAAAACCACCATTATTTCTTCTTCAATACTATTAATACTTTAATTCTAAGGTTTGAGTTATTTATAGATGTATTTTGGGCGACATTCCACGGCCCATATCCTATTAGTTACATCCACTGCTGCATTTTTCAACTTTAAATAGTAAGAGATTAGGACTTAATAAATAATTGTGAACAAACTTCTTGCATGATTGTCTAAACAGATTATTGACAAAGCAAACAGAATCTAATGAAGAATTAAGGGTTTAATTTACATTCAAATGGAACTAATTGGATAATTTGGACAAAGATTAATTGGAGAGAGAGAGAGAGACAGACACACACACACACGAATGACACACCAATGTCTCAATCAAAGTCCAATCAAAATGATATGGGATCCCAAAAAATAATGTTATAATTAAAAAAAATTGTACAACTATTAAACGTGATTATTCGTTAATGATTTACATGAAAAGTATAGTCAAATGATGGAGCCATGACAAGCCAAAAAGGGCGGTAGACAGAATAAGGAAGTGATTGAAAGAAATCTAAGAAAAACAAAAGGCCCGGGGTCCCCCTTTCACCACCAAGAAAAGATGCCCCATTTCCACGCGGAAACACAAGATTAAGATTAATAATCACCGCCCAAAGACAAGGCAGTTGAAGCCACCTTGCGCCCCCCCCCCCCCCCCCCCTCCCTTTGTTCATCTTATAATTTCCATTTTCAATATTTCCCACAAAATTCGTCCTCATTTGCCAACTCTTACCTTACATCCATTTTGTAGACACCCCACGTGTGTACTCTCTCTTCATTTTGCTGTTTATCTCATCAACTGATCAAAGGAAAAAACAAACCCAATGTTTCCCATTTCTCTATTTCAGACTCACGCTGTTCTCACAGAATAACCTCCGGAAAGAAGCAATATCCTCAAAGATCAAAATTGCTTCCCATAGGGTTGAAAGAATGGTGGAATATACTGGAACTTTTGGCTAAATACGCTAATGGCAGGCCTCAATTTCCAAATTGTTCAAGATTGTTGCCACCTGGGATATACAAGGCCTGTCCTTCCTGTAATTACCAACGCAAGTCGAAGCAACTTTGGCCAGTCTAACAAGAGGTTTTATATCAGATGGAATTACAAGTCGAGGGTCCAAAAGTTCTCTAAGCTTTTTCTCCTTTATCAATGGCAATGCCCATCTAACAAGCAACCCTTCTTCGCTTCTCCTCCCAGTCAAAAGCTCCAACAAAACCACCCCAAAGCCATAAACATCGCTTTCCTTGCAAGCACCGCCTCCTCTTTCCACCCAATACTCATCATCTACATACCCCACGAGCCCTCTCTTCTCTTGGGGTGCCAAAAATGATAGCCCGTAACCACATAACTTAGCAACAAATTTCACATCTAATAATATATTTGATGCCTTAATGCAGCCGTGTATTATATTTGGTGCCATCCCTTCATGCAAATACTCAAGCCCTCTGGCTACCCCGGCAGCAACCCTTAAACGCCTGTTCCAATCTAATAATGATGCACCGTCGGAGTTTTCATGCAAATAAAAATTCAAATTCACCATACCAACAAACTCCATTACTATAATTCTCTCACCTGGCGCTTGTGAAAACCCTATAACGGGGACTATGTGAGGATGTTGAGCTAAAGAAAGTGTTCTGATTATTGAAGCAAACCCGAATCCAGCATTGCTCAAAACCAGCCGCGGATGTATCCTTTTTACCGCAACGAGCTCCGCTCTTGGTGATATGGCTGCATAAACCGTACCTAAACGGCCTTTACCGATGATTCTTCTATGGTTAAAGCCATCTGTAGCTGCATCTATATCTGTTAATTGATACGCGCTTGCACAAACCTTGACAGGCAGTTCTTGTTTTTGATCAGATTTTACTGGTTTCTTTCTGCAGATGATGATGAGAAAGGTACCAAGAATGAAAAGAGAGATGGAAAGAAGAACCAAAACCAAATCATAAGCAATTTCCTCACCTCGGCTCATCTTTTCTGGTGCTAATAAACTATGGTCTTTGGCTACTTTTGATCAATGAAAAAAGAAGAGAAGGGGTTTGAAATTTGGCTGGCTAGTCCATAGTCCATACACTAACGTGTTGAAAAGGCTCACTCCTATATATCGGATTGGACTATGGACTTTGAACTTTGAAGAGTTTTTAAAAGAGAAAAGTGAAGGGAAAAAGGACGGGTATCTCCTTGAGTAAGTGCACAGACTTTGAAAATTGGGTTACATTTGGTAAAAGAGTTGGTGTTCTAACCCCCCGCCCCCCAAGTCTTGTTTACATTGATTTCTGGTTGGCCGCTTCCAGTTGTACCTTTTCAAATGCAAATTAGATTGTAACCAGACGAGCTTCGGAGAAAATTACTGAGACCCAACAAACAACATACGTTTCTTGGACAGATTCTGAAGAGAATTGATGAGTAATCTTATCTGTCCTTTGCTTTGTCATCCTGCTTAGGTGGCTAGCTAGTTCTTAATTCATAGGTTTGCGCTTTCTTTAATTCTGCAGAGAATAGTTGCTAACTTGTCAAGAATTGAGAATGTGAAGTCAAAAATATCTCATGCCGATTGAGATATGGATAATGAAAGATTGGCACCTTCAACTTTCCATCCAAGGGCACACCTCTTTTGTTTATATTTGTCATATCCATATTGGATAAACATCAGTACTAACGCAAATTTCATTTCATCTTTCATTAATTAATTGAAAATTACAGCCTCAATAATCTCAACGAAACACAACGATAATTTACCAATCATTTGAATCACAGTTTAGTTGCAACAAACGCAGGTACTATTCTGTCAAGCTCGTACCTAAAAGTTTATAAAGTATGGCTGAAGTTTGGTAGAAGGAAGTAGCTTTAGGGCATTTTGAAAGCATATAATTTTAAACCAGCAAATGCATGTACCTAACACAGGATTTAAGTGCTTTTCATCTCTTTCATGTCAGCAAATATTTATAGACTTGTAAAATATTGGCACTCTCTCTGCTGACTTAGATCAAAGGTTTTTATGCAAGACCCGGCAACAATTTAGTACTATTAAATTCAGATTATTCTTTTTCCTTGTATAACACTGTACTTGGGATTTTGCAGCAGCTATTGCAGGACTTAGGAAATTAACATTAGCAGGTGTCAGAATAAATAATGGAACCTTAAAAAATGCTTTTATTCAGAAGGATATGCTAAATGGTCTGATTAAGCATGAATTAAAAGGACAGGTAATGTCAAATATGAATGGAATAAATCAGGGAAAAGGTTTGTAGATTTAGCAGATTTCACCCAACTCAAGGCCCTCTTAAAGGGCAAGTCTACTGAAACAGGCCCTCTCAGACCTAGTTGAGACCCATAAATACTTTTGGACCAGAATTAAGTTTCCCACTGTGGCCGAACTTCGGCAGGGATTGTTTTCAGGCATTTGGGGCTTTATTCTCTGTAGGACCTAGTCCACCCATATGGGCTTCATGAGTGAGCCTTGCCTTGTGTTTTGACTCATTTTTCCCAATACTTTTTTCTTTTCTCCCTGGACCGAAGGAAGCTTCAAATTCGGATTGAGAAAAAAGAGTTCAAATATGTAGAGATCATTTGAATAAAAGAATCTTTCCATACTACTAGACTAGATATGGGACCATAAGAAAAAGTGGGAGCAAATTTTCCATGGATTTTGACACATCGACGATGGATAGACCTACCCCAATTACCAAGGAGCTGCATTCAATGCGTTCAGAAGTGTTAGGGAGATGGCATTGTCAGACCTTGAAGCCACTCGTGCCCTGATAGCAGCTCACGGTTTTCAGGATTTGTAAAGCCCACCCACGTTTCGGTCGGATTTATCCTCAATCCACAAAGGGTCAAAATTCGAACTTAGATATGTCTTTTGGTAATATTAAAGTAAAGGAGAGAACCGACAGACGTGAGCTACACTGCAACCAGAAGTAGCAGCAGTTTAGGAGTAGCAACCAAACTTTACGCCATTTCTTTATTTTCGCTTAGCGTGGTCCATGTATAGCCTTTCCCGCAACAAGGATTATTTGCAGAGATATTCCTATATCCTAACGTTGCTAACGGGATTCCACGTACAGGAAACTTTGACGTTGTAAAGATTTGTTTCCACTTGAGATCATGTTCTGTTAGAAAGAGACAGTGAAACTAAGTAAATCAATTATCCTTAGCAATCGGTGTTCCTTCTTTTGGTAACAAAATATCAGAGGGAAGTAACGCAAGAGAAGAAGAGGATGAGATGCAAAGAAAAAGACCCCAAAATCAATCGTATTAAAGCAGTTGTAATAGATAGGGGAACATGCAGAGCTTTCTGAATTATATACTGAAAGCAAAGCCTCGCCTAACTCTCGGAAGAAATAAAAAAACCAGCGTATAACAATGGCCCATTATGTTGGGATTTTGGTTTATATGGGACTCCTGTTTGCATCTCAAGTTTCTTGCAGAAAAGTACACGAGGCACTCGAAATTCCCCGGAAGCATTATGGATCACGGCAGAGCAAATGAGAGCAGTGAAAGTAGATTTGGGTGTTGGTTTAATGTGCATAATTGTACTGTCAAATCCTCGGAAATGCTTTATGGTTGCAATAAATATTAAGAGGCTGGTAAATTTATAGAGGTACAAACAACCAACTAACGCAAAATGACAAGTTAGACAGCCTAAGGCCGCTATACAGGACCATGGGTCTTGCCCTTAGTCACTTTCCAAAATGATGAATGGATCAAGTCTCAATAAGTACAGCAATAATAAGCAGCAGTGGCAAGAATGCCATTGGAATTAATGGTTAGGGTCCATGGAGGACCAACCTTACCTAACACTTCATTGACAGATTTATAGCTATCCCCATTATTGTATGTAGGTGATTTGATTATAAACCAAAGGGATAAGTCACTGTAAAATCTCACAGCGAAGAGTAACTCCAACCAATTTTAACTGGCAATGGCACAGGTTTAAGTTGGATGGTTTTCGCTTTAATGGGATCTTCTCAAGTTTCACAGGGTGTATTTACTAAGGTAGTTGGTGAAACAAATGTCACCTGACTTAGATGCTAGCCATAACTCTGCAGCATCACTTTCATCAGCGTGCACAACATTTTCAAGGCCTTAAAATGATAATGCAGGCAGCAACTAGCCATTTTGTAGACGTGGAATAAAACCTTCATTGTTAATAAATTTACAGTGTGCATTAACTCCTTAATAAATCTGGCTCTCTTCCTTTTCTTTTTCCCTCTCTCTCTCTCTCTCTCTCTCTTTCACTGTGTAAATTTCAACTCCTACTCACTTTCCTCCCCACTTAAACCAACCTGTAAAGCAAACATCAAGTGGGTACAATGATTGACAAGCAAAACTCGAGAGCAAGAAAAAATAGGGGCGTATCACCCTTGTGGCTTTGTTTTTGCAACAAGCTATACGAGGATAAATTTTTCTCAAGCTACACTTCCTTGATCTGAGGCATCTTCATAATAATAAGGAGTCAATTTCCCATCCTTTTTAGCAGCAGCCTTCGGATGGCTCTCAGCACCTGCTTCTTGCAACATCTTAACCACCCTTCTCATTGACGGGCGGTTGATTGGGAGCGGACTGGTACAGAGGAGGCCGATGTTGAGGACCTTGCATATTTCTTCTTTGAAACAAGGATCGAGTTTGGAATCAAGAACATGGTCCACTCCTTTCTGATCCAGAGTGGTGCAGACCCACTTTACCAGGTCCTTCTCCCCATACTCCGGGTCAATTGGGAGTCTGCCTGTGACCAACTCAAGTATAACAACCCCAAAACTGTATATGTCACTCTTCTCATTCACTCGAAGTGTATATGCATACTCTGCAACAAAATATTTTGTAGAGAGATTAGTACTGTTGAGGGAAAAATAACACATGCACTGAATGAGAAACGTTAAAATATTTGCAGAGACAATTGAAGGAGATTTATAAGGCAATGTCTATAAGATCATTAACATCCAAATTTATTCGAGAATCAAAACCAGCAAGACATATTAATGAAGTATCAAGGAAGGACTCTAATAAAGGATCCTTCTATTATTCAGTACAACCTAGAGATGAATATCGACTAATAAATGGACATCTATGGTGTTCGTTGCAGTTAAAGTTTCACATTAAGGGTTGCTTTAAATAGTTATTATCTAGATACTTCTGAATGGGCATTCAAAGATCTTGGTACAAACTAAAAGTGGCAGAGAAAAAGAATTACAGTAAAACAGTAAATCAGAAGACTGTCAGTAAAGATTTCAAAAACTAACCTGGAGCAATGTAACCGCAGGACCCTGCAATAACAGACATGGATTTAGCACCCCTTCCAGCTGCATCAACCACCTTGGCAACACCGAAATCTGCCACTCGAGCACCAAAATCCCCATCCAACAAGATATTATTGGACTTAACATCTCTATGCACAATCGCAGGCACACAATCATGATGCAAATAAGAAAGCCCCTCAGCTGCATCCACAATAATCTTGTACCTTGTCGGCCAATCCAGCAAACCACCTTTACTACTATGCAATAAATCACCCAAGCTACCATTCTGCATGTACTCATACACCAAAAGCTTGCAATCCCTGGTAGTACAACAACACCACAACTTAACAATATTCTTGTGCCTAATCTTCCCCAAAGTCTCAACCTCAGCTTCGAACCCATCATCCTGAACCTGAGCCTGACCTTTCTCAAGATCTACACTCTCACAACCCTTTTTCGCTCCTCCCCAAAGCTTCTTCACGGCAACAGCCTCCCCATTACTAAGCACGACCTTGTAAACCTTCCCTGAAGATCCTCTCCCTATCACATTATCCTCGTCAAGACAGTCCAAAATCTCATATTCACTAAAACCCAACTTATGAAACGACATCAAAGTCCACTTAGACTTGTCAATAGCCCTTGCTTTCTTATAACTCCTATACTTGAAGTAAAACCAAACCACACCAACAACAAACACCAAAGCAGCTAAAACAAAAATGGATCTAAGCAACCAAACATAACCTTTGTGCTTATCTCCATCCCTACCAGCACACAAATCACTAAAATTCCCACACAAACCAGGATTCCCTAAAAAGCTATTCTTATACATTTCCTTATCAAACAAAGGCGGCAACTCACCAGATAACAAATTATTGGACAGATTAAGCTGATTAAGCTTCAAGTTCTGCAAACCGAGCGGAATTCTCCCCGTTAACTGATTATTCGACAAATCAAGATAGTTCAGCACCGATAAACTCCCTATTCCATTCGGAATTTTCCCTGAAAACTTGTTATTAGCTAAATTCAACTCGTTTAACTTCTTCAAAGACTCGATTCCAGTAGGCAATTCCCCTTCCAACTCATTCCCATGAAGATTAAGAATTCCTAATCCATCAAGGTTCACTATACTTTTTGGCAACGGCCCACTAAACTTATTTTCACCGGCCGAAATTTGCACTAAATTATCAACTGAACCAATTTCTTCGGGCAATGATCCCGTAAACTCGTTCCTAGAGATAACCAAAAGCGATAGGTTCGCTGCATTTGCAATTGATTTCCCAATTTGCCCCGAGAACGAGTTATTAACAAGCTCAAGCAAATACACGTGTGGGAGACCCCAGAACCCGGCGGGTATTTCCCCGGATAACTTGTTGTAACCAAGTCGGATCCGGTTCAGGCTCCGACACTCGGCTAAACTCGACGGTAGTTGACCCGAAAACGAGTTGTATATCATTAGAATCTCTTCTAGGTTCCCTTTCTCGCATAAACTCGGCGGTATGAGACCGGTAAATTGGTTGTTAGAGACATCGAGCCATCTAAGCGGCGAGTTTTTGCCGAGGTTTTGGGGCAACTCCCCGGTGAGTCGGTTCTGAAAGATTCTGAGTTCGTACAGAGCTGGTGAGTCGGCGATACTCGGTGGTAATGCTCCTTCGAAGTTGTTCTGGTAAAGGTTGAGACTTTCAAGTGGTAGCTGAGTCAACTCGTCCGGAATCGTTCCCGTTAACTCGTTCATCGACGCGTCGAGGAGTCTCAGCTTGGTCAAATTCGAGAACCTGCGAGGTAGTTCGCCGGTCAACGAGTTGTTGTAGAGTTCAATCTGGACTACGCTGGTTAACTCAGTGAGAGAACTCGGGATCTTGCCCACTAAGTGGTTAATGGCGAGATCTAAATCGGTGAGTTTCTTGAGTCGACCCACCGAGTCAGGAATCTCGCCCACTAAATTACACTCGGTGAGCCACAAAATCTCCAAGTTAGTTAAGTTGCCAAGCTCCGGTGGGATCCGACCCAGACTAAACGGGTTGTACGATAAATTAAGCATTTTTAGCGTACTAATGTTTCCCAAAAAGGCGGGGATTGTACCGTCTAGGAGGTTGTAAACGAGTGACAAAACTTCAAGCCTTTGGAACCGACCGAAAGACTCCGGAATATCTCCCGATAGATTGTTACCAGTTAAATCCAGGTATTTAAGGTTAGGGAGGTCAGCCAAAGTGTGGGGGAGTTCACCAGTGAGGAGGTTCTGGGAGAGATCAAGGTGAATGAGATTTTGACACGTGGAGATGTCGGAAGGGATGGTGGAATTGATGTTGTTGTAGTACAAGGAAACGGAGGTAAGGTTTTGGAGACGGCAAAGGAGGGAAGGGAAAGGGCCGGCGAGGTTGGTGCTGGAGAGGTTGAGGGAAGTGACAGAGCCAGTGGCTGAGTCACACGAAACGCCACGCCAGTTGCATGGGGTTGGGTCACGAGGATTCCATGAGGAAAGGGCGGAGTCAGGGTCGGCGAGGGAGGCTTTCACTTGGAGAAGGTAGAGGCCTTCTTGGTTGAGAGAGAGTGAAGGTGGGGGTAAGGTGAAGAAGAGAAAGGAGAGGACAAGGAGAAGCATTTTTGCTAAGGCGAGGGGAGAGGAGAAGAGGAAGGATGAGGAAGTGAAGTGATTTGTGCGTGAATCTATTTAAGTCAGCCAAAGAGAGAGAGTTGGAGTAAGCTTTTTGAATGAGCAGGATTGTGTTTTGCCATTGGAGAGACAGGAATGAATGTGTGTGTATGTCTGCAAGAGAGAGAGATAGAGAGAGGAAGAGTGGGGATGTTATGATGTGTGCATTTTCATTGTTGTCTATGCTGGGTTTTAAACAGAATAATGGAGGGAGAGAAAAAAGAATAATGCAAAAAGTTAGAGTTTTTTCTCTTTTTTTCAATTGTATAACTGAAAGCAAAGAAATTGAAGTAAAAAGGGTTTCTTTTGTCCCTGTTTTTTTTTTTCTTTAGCGGAGAATCAATGGTTTGCGACAAGAAACGGGCAGAGGAAGCCAAGAAGTGCTTCACATCACTCGCATCACGGGAAGGTGATGGGAGGCAATGATCTCGAGGATGATAAAAATCAGATGGTGGAGATTTTGAGAGAGAGAAAAGAGACTAGTACTAATTTAATATCGGACAGTGACTAATTAAACTCTGTTTTATTGCACACACACACAAAAAAACAGAGCAATTGTTTCGCAGTAGTCTTTTTGAGCCACGCGTGCAGCCCCGTATTAACGAGCAATTGGGATACTGTTGCCCCTGACTGGTTTTAAACTCTGAAACAGACTGATCTAAAGTAAACCTCTTCCCTCTCGTCTTGCAATAAAAAGGTAAATGCTCTTCTAATCTCAAACTAAATACCACGTCGCATCAGAGGCAGAGCCAAGGTTCAGGAACCAAGACTGGCACCATTTCTTGGACTCTTTTGACGCCCTTTTACTGTGCCAAAATGGAGACGGATTTGAAACAACGGTTGGTCCTTTGCTCGCATGAAATAAGCAATGGAGGCACAAAGTTTTCAAGCGTTTTTCTACAACTTCATTAATTAATTTAGTCGTTTCAATAACTAGGAATGAGTTCAATGATAAATTTAAGAAGAAATAAAGCTACCCACCAATGAGAATAAACAATGGAATGTGTTCTTTGAAGAGGTGAAGGTAACTACTAAATAGCCCTCCAATATTAATAGTAGGGTGTAACTTTATAGTATTAAGTTGGGAAGATGAGGTCATAAGAACGAAAAGTGGGGGGGTTTCATTAATAAAAAAAAGAGAGAAAAAAGTTCTTAAGTATTTGTACTTTTCATGGAAACTTTGACCTGCTAGAATGAGATTCATGGGATAAATCTCAAATAACATTTAATGCTTTGATTTAAGCAAGTAACTATCAATTTTGCTCCAACGTCAAGTAAAAACATTTGACTACAAGTTTGAAGTGTACTTAAGGAATGAGAAAAGTAAATGAAATCTTGACCAATTTCCATGCATGTGCAATATATTTCACATTTTCCCACCTAATGGGAGTAATACAATCTTAATACACAACCGTCAATGAAGCTTGATACTAATAGTAAATCTGAAATAAATGAATTGTTCAGTTTTTTAAATTAAAATAAAATATTTCGTATCTCGTAGGTTCAAAATTAATACAAATAAAAAATTACAAATACGATAAAAAACCCAGAATCACTTATATTGAAATGAATCAACTCCCATTGATAATTCATTTAACATATGGGGGATTAATTTGAAGTTTAAAAAAGTATAATGTTAAATAAATATTCCTCCAAGTGGTGCAAGCAAAGTAGGAAACAGTGTTTGTCGGTAGTATCTTCCCTCATCTGCTACCCATAGATACGTCAATTTTATTAATGGAAAGGCGATATGGCGATCTATAGATAACATGAAAGACGTGAAACAAGTGGCTGCAATTGGTCGAAGCATTTGGCTTTGGAGATGGGAACAAGCGCAGTCAATACAGTTCAGAGCCAGACACCATGGCTTGGATCCGAAGGAAACTTCAAAAATTTACTACGCTTACCAGTAGTGGACCCAACGTGATTTCTTCTCTCTTTATTTGGTTTTACTTTATTTCCAGTCTTTGACTTCTATTTTTAGATTAAAGAAAAAGGAGTTATACAACATGAGAATCGTGATTCCATTGAATGGTTTGCAGTATTCATAACAGTTCCAATTTCCATCTTGGTAGATTAAATTTGACGGTAAAAATTAGGTTTCATCGTCCATTGAGAATATGGATGTTATGATCTTATATAAAATAACTGGAAAACCCAAAAGAAGGAAAATGGATTCGGAGGAATTGGGAGAAAGTGCTGGATATTGAAGGGAAAGATCAACAAACGCACTCTAAAAGTCAATGACA
Organism: Theobroma cacao; assembly: GCF_000208745.1. NCBI lineage: Eukaryota > Viridiplantae > Streptophyta > Magnoliopsida > Malvales > Malvaceae > Theobroma > Theobroma cacao. Next base: position 23,495,250 of record NC_030855.1, read on the forward strand.
ACAGTGAAAGCTGTCCGATTTGTTACAAAATTTCCTTTTCTTCACAAAATTCTCGGGTACACTAATTCCCACAGGATTCCAGATTCTCGGATAACTTTTTACCCGAAACAGGGGAGTTTTACACCACAAAGCCCTGTGTCAAGACGCTTGCCTTAACCATGTGGTCAGGATCAGGTTCTTGTTTTGGTCTGAGATTCTTTAGGGAAAAAAATGGACAATGGTGAACTATCTGCATTCTGTACAGTTTCCTTTGCACATGAAACAGTATTTCTTCCATTTCCCCTCCTTCCTAATTACACAATACAGTGTCTTAATTTTGTTGTTAAGAGGTTGGTGTCAGTTCTTGTATCAAAGCCATGCAGCAGCAGCAGCAGCAGCAGCAGGACATTACAGTAAAATATTAAATGTGAATTCGTTTAGTTGCTAGGATTTGAAATGAATTCCAACAACTGGATTTATGAACCAAAGTAAAGATGTAAAGGAGAGTTTGGTAAGCAAAATAAGGGTGGAAATTAATCTCCGAGCTCCCTTCCTGAGTTGCATATATTGCTAGAATTATGTAAGGTAGGGAAATTAAAGTTTGGGCAGACAACATAAATATCATAGCAACTACTGCTAGAATAACTGTACCCAGAAAAAGGTTTACTAGAGGAAAATGACGCATGATTTCTCCTAAATCAAGTGTGTTACTGACTCGTTTGAAAGGAATTTTCAAACTTTTCTACTTTTAAAATGGTTATCAAGAAACGTTTACTTAAAAGCGGATGTTGAGTCAACAGTGGCCAATTGAGTCACCTCACTCGCCTGCAATTGGAGCGAGCGTTATCGGATGGCCTTACAAAAATGATATTTTTGGCCTTGGCAAGAGGAGTGGAACCCATGGAGGGCCCAACAGCGCATGCTTCGAGACATTGGGTTAGACAGCGTCAAAAAAATAAAGAAACTGCTGATGGAGTACTTGGTGCATTTTTTTTCCAGGTTGGCGGCTCGTTTCATCTTGGCCATGTAGCTGCACTCAGCACACTGTACCTAGGGTCTACCCACCACCATTTTGGACCTACTTGTTTGGATGCTAATTGTTCTTGATAATCAATATGGAAAATTGGAACCTTTTTTCCCAAAAAGAGTCTAAAACTTAACATAAACAAACTTAACGACATTGAGATGAGATTAAGACCTTTGATTGGAATTTTAAATATAATAAGAGTCATTCTATTTATCTTTTTATAATTTATGTTATGTGATAAGTTTGTTGAAAGAAAACTCATTGTTAATTAATTTTAAATTAGATATGTGTCTAAAAAATTCAACAAATTTATAATGAAATACGAATTTATATCTTCTTTTTTATTTTTGGGAATGGAGAATCGTGTTGAATTCTAAGCTAAGAAATGCTGCAACAATGGGGTGCATATGCTTGTGGAAATCAAAGTGTCAAAGAAAATAGAATAGATTAAAACCTTCTACACATACATTGATGACCTTCTAGACAATCAAAGTGTGGGCCAAGACAGTTGCCTTAAGGTTTTAAACTTTTGCTAACATTTAAGCGATAAAACATTTTTATCGAATAGAAATATTTTAGGTTTTGTGGGGGTTTGAATCAATTTTTAGAATAATCATATAGGATTAATTTAGAAAGTCTCGGGTGGGGATCCACTTCCTGTCACTTGTAAATCACATCTATATGTAATCATCGAAAGACACTTTGATTCATTGTATTATGGAAAACTACGTATATCAACAAATGACAAACATGTCTGTGTCAACAACAAGTTTACTACTAAGCAGCAAGCTTTTCTTTAAGAAAGTAAAGAGAAGAGATCTACCACATGGACGAGCAGGATTGCTCTATGTTTTGAGTCATGGCACCTTAGAGTGGGTCAAGCATGGGATCTTCTATTAACATCAAGGGGATCAGGGTCCCATGTGGGTGGTTGTCCCATAGTTAAGATGCTATACCACCCATCAAGAACAAGGGGTCCCGACGCTGGGCTAGCCCACACATGAACACACTATGCACCCACCGATTTTTTGATGCAATCAAAGTCAAAATAATTTTAGATCTATCTTGTGTTCCATGATTGATATATAGCAGTAATTCACAATCATAATATCAAGTCTGTATATGTTTTTGCCTAACGCTTCCACTTTTGGGTCCCATTGGAATTATTTCTACAATAATAATGCACCTTATTATTATTTTGCAATGCCACTATACAAAAAATTGGTTCAGAAATTGAGAAGGATATTAACTTGGAAACTATTGGAAAGAACAGGTTATGTGGGGGTATTAACCATGATGACAAGTCACCCCGCGTGAAAAAGCGGCATGAGAGTTGCGGGGAAAGCCTTTGGGGAAAAGCATGATAACTTTGCATGTTCTTATTTTTTTACAATGAGTTTTATCCCTTTAATGTAAAATCAAATGTGTCTGCCTTTGAGTCTAGGCGATCATTCTGGTTGTTTGAAGATGATCCTGCAGAATCATTGTAGGTTTGTAGCTTGTGAAGAGGGGAAGGGAATAAAACACAGAAAAAGGAAAAGGTTTTTGACTTTTGATTGATGCAAAATTTCCACCCAATTAAGTCTTCATATCAGTTGAAACAGGGACTAATTTCGATGCTCTCGTTGTAATGATTTTACTTGAATACGTGCTTGCTGCAGGTTTTGTTTGTAAAGAGCACATTGAATTCAAAACACATATGCACGAGAAATGTTTGCTGAACTTTAATGAGACGAGTCAATGGTGTGAGTATGGAAATAAAAGCAACTTTGACCAAACTGTTTGTCTGGTTTTGCTCGAAGATTTATGAACAACATCGATGTCATTCAATGATCACTGATAATCTAGTTCAAGCTCATAAAATCTGAAATACTCTTACAACCAGAACTGGTCAAGGAAATTTAAGTTTTTGTGGGTTTTGATTCAATAATGAAGTGCCTACTTTCTTACACAGGGAGGGTGCATGATAATTAACAATGAGCAGCTCCAATTTCGTTTGCTGTCACCACTCACCAACCACTGTACGCCTTGCCCATTGAACGAAGAGGGCCTTTATGTTTGGTTTAACCAAAAGCAGTGAGATTTCACAATCAAATGTAATTAGTACGAGTTGAACGTTTGAGATGTTTCTTTCTAGAATTAGATAAGTGGCAAAGTTGGACAGGTTCGTAGAAAAATAGAAAACTTGTTCATGCTGTGTTGGAAGATAAGAGAGAGGTAAGATCAGACATAATCAGCAGGTACTCCTGTGGACAATATAGCCTGATAAAGTTGGGGGGAAATTAGGCGCTTTGCATTGATTATGTGTGGAATGGGATTGCTGGGAAAACAATGTCAGATTGCCTTGATTCAGGAAAAGGAATGGTTGTCACGGAGACCCAAAAACAGGAGAGACAGCAGCCCTCGAATGAGAAATGACTTTGGCTGATTACACTTTGCAAAGTACTTCCAAAGTACAAAGTCAGTTTCTCTAGTCAAGTTGATGTGCTGCAAATGAATGAAGCCATTGGGAAAAGGAATAAGAAACCAGGCAATGTTTCCCAAATGAAAAAAACTAAGGTTTTGAATGATTAATGGGATACAATTATTTTCTTGAGTAAAGCAAATGGAAATATAGATGCCCCAGAATGTAAATTCTCAACAAGGTTATGTCTAATCTAATGCGTGTCTGATCTCAATTTCAAAAGAACCAAAACTAGTGTATATATGTAGATTACAAGCAGGAACTTTTCCCAATTTTCCTATCAAATTAGAATGCCTTACAACTAAAGCAGCAAGATCATGAAGCTATCTTAAAAGCAATGGTGTAACTAGAAACAAATAAAAACAAATTAAGCATACTTGTAAGTCAATGAGATAATTTGAGCTTCTAGATTCCTGGTCTAAAAGAAGGAAACCTTAGTGGTCCAACCACAAAAGCCCCAACTAAGAACCTGTATTTGGAATTAAAAATTATTAACAAAAAAATTACAAAAAATACACCCCATATGGTGCAAGAACTGTTCCAGCCAACCCCATGACAACCCACAACTCTTTTTAAAAAGATTGGGAGCCATTTTCTGTGGACCCTTTGGCCAAGATTTGGGTGGGACCAAAAATCAAGTCCTTTTACAAACTTTGAGGGAAGTATATGCTTTGATTCATTATCATAAGGTTGATAAAGAGATGCAAAAGACTTGGTAAAAGGGAAATGGTGGCTCCAACCCATTTGAGCCTGTTCTTAACCATAATCATAATTGTCCTCATATTCTTCAACTCTACATTTCTTGCATTCCCACCATGCCCCAACTTTTCCTCACCCCCTTTTTGCACCAAAAAGAAGCTTTGCACCTGTTATGCCAAAATTTTTTGCCATCTTCATTGTAACTTTCTCTTCTTTTGGTACAAACCCCTTTCTTGCATCTTGTGAATGATTAGTGGGTGGTCGACTTGGAAAGATCAGAGAAAAGATTTTTTTTGTTCTTTCGGTTTTTATTTCATTATAAGGGTGTGGTTGCGGCATACTAGTTTAATCAGTGAGGACCAAGTGTATAAGATTTTTCTTGATTCTGTTTATTCAAAAGCAAGCTCTATTTCTATTTCTACAGATCAGTAGGGGAGAGAGAGAAGATTTGAAAGAACATGTTGTATTGCAATAAGCATCAAACAGTATAAGCACTAGTACTTTTCTGCAGACTGCTGCCTACCCACTTTTGATTCCAATGGAAAAAGACTATATCACTTTTTTCCCACTGCTTATAATTCTTATTCATCACTAAACACGTTTACTCTGAAACCAAAAGTAATTAAATGACCAGTTTCTCTCAAGCTAATGATGAATCTCTTGCATATGTGTCATAAGATAAAATTAAAAAGTCGTCTAAACACATGATTTCTTTTGCAAAATTGAAGGAATTGGTGATCAAATATAGAGGTTGACTAAGAGCAAACTTCTAAACTACAGCTTGGATTGCTTATTGCTGAAGCAAGATTAACATTAATTTGTTCAAAAATCTGTCATTCACGAGAAGAATAAATTAAAAGAGGATCATGGTTTCTAATCAACAATCATTAATAGATCAAGTCTCTATATGGGATGTTCATCATTTCAATACAATCTCAAGAATGGTATAATGATGAGACTTGATCTCGAGGAACTATATATTTTAAAGTACATATAAGGCTAATGTAATGAATTATAGGCTTCATTCAAAAATGCTAATGCAGCTCACATGTTTATCACGTGATTTTAGAAAAATGGAAGAAATTTACACTGCTGAACTCGAGGCTGAGGACCCCATTGTTTAACTAATGTCATTGAATTTGGAAGAAAACTCCAAGAAAATGAACAGAAAGAACATGCATATCACCACTGTAGTTTTGCTTATTATTTAAAAAACATGCTCAACTATCGCCCAAGAGTATGTTTCCCAATTCAAGTTAAATAACAGATGTTAATCCGAAATTTAGTTGAATCGCAGAAAGAGTTTGATTCGATTTCACCTTAATTTTGGGTTCTGGTAGGGCCTTCTAGTTAATAAAAACAACGAAAAAGAGCCCCCATCCCTGTTCTTGTTCTTCTTTTTTCTTCCTTTTGATACGAAAAGATAGAATTTATGACAAGCAAAAGAGTCAAAAAAGAGCCTAAAGCTTTGCTTTATAAATGGACTGACGCAATAGCAAATATATTTTTTTGTTTTCCTCTCTCTCAATGGAATGAATTTTGTTGCTTGTGACTGCCTCTTCTCCTACACACAACTGGCAAACCATGTCCTGTGACAGAATCATACTGCTGACAAACAAGACATGTTCTAGATTTGGGTCGCTCGAACTCGAGGTTTTGGCGTTTTATAGTAGAAAGCATGACAGAAAAGAAGGGATGACGCATCAACAAAAGGATATGAAGACAGGTGGAACTTCGAAATTTCATGTCGAGCATTCCTGAACATTATCAATATATACAGTTTTTTTCCCCTCTTTTTGTTTCTAGTTTTGTATTGTTTTTGATGTGAGTGTTGCCTGCGTATGATAGGTTAGAAACAGGTTGAGGTTGTTGCAAGAATTTAACCACACTGTTGGAAATAGACTAAATTCCTAACCTAGCTAGGAAGGAATTAAATAGGAATAATTGGTTTAAGATTGCACACAAAATAAAATATGTAAGACAATAGATGTACTGGTGTGTGTGCATAGTGCAATACCAGCAAAACAATCACTGCAAAATTTCCTTATAGGAGGAAATATTTTTATCAGTATATATTAGCATGTGACCAATTTCTGAAATCTTTATGATAAATTTTTTTTAAAAAAAAAGGTAAAGGAGTGAAACATAGTATCAAAGAAAGGCAATTCTGTGGTTGATAAGGAGTATTTTTAGCCTTTGTTGTAAAAGTGAGGTCATGGCTGGGTCATCATTGAGACTTTCCCAAGCAGAATCACCTAAATTTGAGGGGAAAGGTTCAGATAGCTAATCACTTGGGTAGCAGAAACTGGAGGGGGATGGGAACCCATTGAAGAAAAGGTTCTTGCTTTCAATTATTAGGGAGGGGGTGTGCAATGTAAAAAGAAATGCCTTCACATAATTGTGAAGGGTCACACTCTATCAGCATACTTGTTTGTGCAACTGGGCTACCCCTCATGAGTTGTTTGCAAAAGAGTGGCTCATTCTTATTGCAAATTGAGAAAGTCCATCATCACCAAACCTACAACCTTTTAAGCTTTCTCCTCTCTCTCTCTCTCTCTCTCTCTCTCTCTCTAGTCTAGTTCGTAGTACGTAGTAAGTAAGNCTCTCTCTCTCTCTCTCTCTCTCTCTCATGATTGGAGTAACTGAGAAGGAAAATCTTGTGGTGCTGTAGAACATGGTTGAGCAAGAAAAAGATTTAAGGGGTTACAATTAGACAGAATATATGAGTTAATCAACACTAATTTGTCTTGTGTTTTTTTTTCCTTTAATTTTTGGTACCAAAGCAATAATCAAACATTAGAGCAAAACAACAGTGCTTAGACACTGACAACTTCTCACATAATCCTAAAGTTTAGAAGGAAACAAAGTTTTAATTAATTTTAGGGTCCATTTTGATAGTGTTATTACTGGTGCATCTTGAAAATATAATTAGAAGTAAAAACCAAGGTTGGAAATCATGATGATTAATGTTGCCCCCTCTTTAATTTGAAGCTAATACTTTGGTCAATGCAATATATATACAAGAGCAAAATGTGAATAGTAGATTGGCAAATATATACTTATTAATACTTCTGACCCAAGTTAAACATCAAGGAATTTGCCATTGGGATGTGGAAGTAGCATGCATGGCAGCTTCCTCTCACATGATCATAAGCAAAGATTGAATGAGGTGGGTGGAAATTTGGCTAATTTAATGGTAAATATTTGATCAAATTTAAAATGAACTCAACCTTAGAATGATTGCCTGCTGGCCCGCACCAAATGAGAAAAGCTTTTCTTTGATATCATGGCCGTTATGATATAGGTTTGTATATTAATCATGAATTCCCCCCATTAAAATAGATTATAGGCAATTTCCAAGCTCTATCTTGTAGACAGCTACCTAACCATTTTGGACCAGATTCTGCATTCTAATCTCTCCAGGATTCTCCTGCTAAAAAGAACTCTGAGAAAAATGGATACATTTATAACAATTAGTAAACAAATATATGTAATGCAAAACAAAATGGTGGTCACTAAGCTTTTGGGTCAACATTTCTTTAAGAACAAAGGAAAAAAAAAATTCATTTGCCAATTTCACCAGCTAACCAATTGCTTTTGCTGATGAGAGGTTAGTATGATCCCTTCATATTGAAGCCGCAAATTGCCCTTTCATTACCAAATTTTTTGCGTTATGACACTTTTGGGGTGTCACAAAACTGATCAAGTTGGCATCCTGCTCTCATCATCCCTCATGGGAAGGGCCACCTGTGGGCTGAGCTCATAACGATATAAATATTGTAAGCATTGAACAATCAAATTAACCTAATTTGAGCTTTACTAGCTAGATGGATTAATACTAGTTTTCCTGTCACAAATTAATTGATTAATTGAAACATTAAACTTAATTATTGGCATGTTCTCATTCTAAGCAAGTAACGTCCGGTGATATGGTTGAGTTGGTTGATCAAACCCTTTTCTTCTTATTACATGTTCATGCAATTTAATTAATGTATAGGGCTTATATGCGTAATAATTGAAGGAAAACCATAGACTAATTAACATCAAAATTTGATGGAAAGGTACCCAATGCACGCAAGAAGCATGGCTTGATGTGTTTCGATCTAACTCTTTTATTTGCCAATCCTCTCATTTATGGCACAATTAGTTGCATGGCGATGTGGACCTTGGAGTATGAGCTCCAATAATGAATGGTGTGAGCGCAGCGAAATTCGAGAAAATTGCCATTTACGACAGCATTCAAACCTACAAAATAGAAGAATTGATTAATTGTGCAACATCCAAGATTAAAACATCTAGTAATTCGACAACATTTTTTTAACTAAACAAGTTGTAATAATCAAGGTTTGGATAAATAAAAATTAATCTCTGTCTAACTAAATCTAAAACATTTCGCTTTCAGTTGATCTTTATTTCGTCTCTTTGCTACATATTTTAATGCAGTTAAAAACTACCCTATAAAGTCCTTTGAATATATTGTATTACTTATCACAAATTGAGAATATAAAAGTTTTAGGAATCTTTTTGCAGCTTCTTTAATTTACTTCTTGTTGAAAGGCTTTCTAGCCATAGGAGTTGGATAGATAGAATCAGACAGGGAAAAAAATAAAAATTGTGTAGTCAAGCTTGAGCACATCATCTAAACTTGACCTAGTAGTCTATGGATATGGGCCAGTTTACCTACTGATTAATCAAATGATATAGCGTTCAATCGCCTTGCTTCATTGCCAATGATCTTAGCCAGGTATGCGAGTTTTCACTTTCTCAAATTCAAGACAAGCATTCTGTCTGGTCCGAATGACATTGGGCTCGATCTTAACTTTTTGGTCCTAATTAGAGTAGCGCTAACTGGACAAAGCCTGTTCAAGTTGGGCTTTATGGGTGCACGGTGACAATGAACTGGATAATTTTTTTAAAATAATTTTTTTATACAAATAAAGGTGTCGAAAATGATGTAAAATTGTTATGTATTATTTTTAGGTATGTACGTACATATAATGTTACAATCTACACTTTTAACCCAAAAAATGTCTATTAAGTGGAGGAAGACTTATTTTATCTCTTACTAATATAAAATACATTACATTCTATCATATTCAATTGTATAATACGAACTCATTATATTAACTCTTTCCACCTGTAGAGAAAAAAGACTCATTTTGGCATGAACCTACCTCGACTCTAATATCTCTCATGAGAATCTTATATCTGTAAAGAATTGAGTAAACTTTTATACCATTTGTCACAAGTTCACATTTTCAATCCAAAAAATATATTTATCAAGTGGAGAAAAGTCTTTATTTATAAGTCCAAGATACCTCTCATTTTTTACTAATGTAAAATACATAAAATATATAGTCTTTAGTCCTATTTAAGCAAGCTTAATTTGAATGATAAACTAAGTAACTCTCTTGCGTAGTGTTCATTGTTTAGTTTTGTCTTCCCAATGTGAACACTAAACAGAGATGGAAAAATCCAGTAGCTCATTAGATGGAATGAAATATTTGCTTATTGGCCGACGTTTTTATCCTTTGAAGCAATTGATTACTTGACAGGCTGGTTCCTTTGCTTGAAGCTTCAACAAAATCAAAGAGGTTTTTAGATCCTCCTCCACTTCTCAAATACCAAATCAAATTACTAAATTTGCAAGAATTAAACCTATGAGGATAAGACCTTACTTCCTTCAATACAAAGAGTTAAAAATCCAGAAAGCCTAGTGGAATACCACCTGATTAAACCTTATTTACTGGGACATTTCTTTTCGTTTTAAAGACTTCTTTTTCCATTGCACAAAAAGCCTTTGTTTGGGAAAAAAAGGGATAAGAATTTGAGGAAAACGATACTGGGCCCCCGACATAAAGGATGAGCAAACAAGAAATGGCTTTATTTCAGGGTATGGCGGTGAGTTTTAAGTGCATTCTTGCCAAACTTGGAAGCCATAAAGATATCCGACCAAAATCAAGTCACCAATCCCTTGAAGAGTTCTAAATTACTAAGCATAGATAATCCTATCTTAAGGCAGGGATAATGCTAAAAACATTGTCAGGTAATTATCAGATTAGGTAATAAACCAGGCACATAATACAAAAACTGATTATTTACACTTTACACTAAGCAGGATTTGGCGATTTGCATCCACCCCCGAAGGGTATCAGGAATTCCCCATTGATCTCAAGTTATAACGTGCAAGCGATGGCTCTATTTATTTCCCTTTCTTTTTCTTTTTTTTTTTTTTGCGACTAGAGTTTGAAAGGAAAACCAAGTTAGCAGCTTCAAAGTGCAGAGAGAGTAGCCTCTAAAAGAAGCATTAAAAAAATATGATAAAAATGGGAAAGTTCCCTCACAGAAGAAGACAGCCAGTTCACATGTATTGCGTCTCAGCAAAACAAGTGACGGATGCTGATTTGGCATAAGCAACAGACTTCTCGCTGGAAAGCAGACTTACTCGTTAAAGTTGGTTAACTGAAACCCCACAACATCTCTCTTTCTGGGTACAATGCCTTGCAAGCTTGGTTTCAATAACGGCCAATGAAGAATACATGGACATTAGCCACTCTTCCTAACTTTATCCAAGTAAAATTTTTGGAACTAACAGACATGGAACCGAAACTCCCATTCTGGAATGGTGGAAGACCATTTTCACTATATTTTGGTTTCTGTTCCTTGCAAGGCATCACTTAATTCTCTTCCTTCCCTCCCTTTACCTCCACTCAAAAATATGTCTATTTGCACATCTATAAAGACAGTTGCTTAGCACAATCCCTCTCAATATCAGCCAAAGTGAGATCAACACAACAGGGAAACGAGAATAAAGAAGACTTCAGTTATGGAGATTATGATACGAGGTGAAGAGTCTCCTGAGCATGGTGAACAAAAAGTACCCCTGCTGCAAAGTTTGACCGTATCTGAAACCGAAAAGAAAAATGCCGTACAGAAGGCAATCAGTCAAACGTTTCAAAGCACAGCACATTTGGCTAATCTATTACCCACCGGAACTGTTCTAGCTTTCCAACTTCTCTCACCCATATTCACCAATCAGGGCAACTGTGACTCAGTCAGTCGGTCTATGACGGCTGGCCTCATTTTACTTTGTGGTTTATCATGTTTCCTGATGAGCTTCACAGATAGTTTCAGAGACAAGAATGGCACTGTCTGTTATGGCTTTGCCACATTTTATGGATTGTGGGTCATTGATGGTTCAATCACTCTTCCACCGGAATTAGCTGCAAAATACCGACTACATTTTATAGATTTCATGCATGCCTTCATGTCAATACTAGTATTTGCAGCTGTGGCACTTTTCGATCAGAATGTTGTTAGTTGCTTTTACCCAACACCATCAGATCAGGCTCAGGAGATCCTCACAGCATTGCCAGTTGGGATAGGTGTCCTCTGCAGCATGTTATTTGTTGTCTTCCCTACTACACGTCATGGAATTGGTTTCCCCCTGTCTGCAAATTAACATTTTCCTCTTTCGGTATGAGATACAAATACACGTATGTTTCCAAAGTGATAAAACTTTTCTAATACTAATGTGCTTGTCATCCTTCATTCCTGATCTCTTCTAAAGTGCAGACAATGATACAATTTCTTGTTATATCACTATAATCTTAGTCAGATTTAACCTTTTTAAGCACTTGCCGGTCAAGTTGCTAAACAAACTAGAATTCTGTTAGAATGACTCCTGTATTCGTTCCCAGTAAGGAAAGTAACACAGCAACAAACATAATACATGGTTCAGAATTCAAAGGCATCAGTTGCATAAAGCTCAAAAACCTGTAAATAAACAAGAAAATTAAATTAAGTGAAAATTGAACAGCAGAAAAGAGTAGCTAAATTTTGTCACTGTAGGAAAAGAGAAAATAAATGATTTATTGTATAAGTAACCCAAGTTACAGAAAGGAGATACATGTTAAGTGAAGTAATCAATTCAGATTGGAAAGTAAGGCTAAGTCAGAAATATGAATATAATTAGATTAACAGAAGTATAAGGTCCATAGTTGCATACCAAATCACAAACCTTCAGCTTGAATTTCTAAGTCAGGTTCAGTAAAGTCCCCCATCAGCTCGAACTCAAACAATTCAACAGTTTCTTGGACCATCCTTTGATCCCAAAATGCACTGACCAACGTACCCCATGCTCCCTCTTCTGGAATACATCCGTCAATCAACATTTCATCAACAATTCGAGCAGCTTTTTGCAAGTCTCCTTTCTTACAGAAAGATTTCATAAGAGCCTCAAAAGTCCCAGCCTCAACTGAGATGCCCCTAGTCCGCATGCTTAGATACAATAGGAAAGCTCGACTTAAATCACTCTTGGTACAAAGGCCTCTGACCACCATATTATAAATCCTAACATGAAGACTCCAAGTTAATCGGTTTGGCGAGGTCCTGCCTAAGACCATCTCATCAAGGAAGTTTGCAGCCTCCTTAAACTTGTCAACATCGCAGAAGCCACTTATGACCTTCCCGTACAACCCTGCATCTGGTTGCAAGCCTTGAAGTTTCATCCTGTCAAGAATCTCCACAGCTTCTTGAAGCTTTCCTTCTTTACATAGTCCATGAATTAAGGTACTATAAGTTATTGTGTTCGGTCTACAACATTTGCTAACCATTGTCTCCAGTAGTTCCATGGCCTCTGAAGAACGCCCATCCTTGCAGAGACCATCCATTAAAGAACTGTAAGTAAAAACATTTGGCTTAATACTATTGCTTTTCATCTCTTCAAGCAATCCCATAGCTTCATTCATATTCTTTGACTGACACAAGCCATGTATCAAGGAGGAATACGTAACAACAGATGGAGAACAATCTCTTGTTTTCATCTCTTGAAATAGCTCCTTTGCTTCAGTAATCTTTCCAAATCTACACAACCCATTAATCAAAGTCCCATAAGTATAAGAGTCTGGAGGACACCCACGATTAGGCATCTCACGAAATATATGTAGAGCAGAATCCATGGTTCCACTGTTCTTGCAGAGTGCTTTGATCAAAATATTGAGAGAGGCAACACTAGCTGGAATACCTACTTCTCTCATATGCCTGTAAAACCTCAAAGCAATCTTTAACTGGTTCTCTTCAACGAGAATATCAAACACAGTAATATAAGATCTTTGACTAGGTTCAAGTCGGAATTCCTTCATCTTATCAAAGACCCTGATGGCATCCAACGGTCTATGAACCCTTCCATAGCCCCTACAGATAAAAAGGAATATATCTTCCCTTAAATCACACTTTTCCACCTTCATTCTATCAAGAAGATCTTCAGCTGGTCCAAATTTGTTCGCTGAAACTAATCTAGAGATCATAACACCAAAAGTGCTGTCATCATGACGAAAACCATTGGTATACTCGGCTGTTGCGGAATCAAATATAGCAAGAGCCTCGTCTATATTCTTCTCAGCTTTTATTAAGTGCACCAATTGGGAAGGAGTGATTTTTTTCGACCATTTAAACGCAACTTTAGTACCCATCATTGCTAATTCTCTATGTTAACAGTACACTGCCCCAAATACGAATAACGGCATCATTACTTAACATGCTTCAATGCTAATTTGCAGCTCATACACAAACCTACACGAGATTCAGATTCGGAACTTAAAAAAAGATCCATATTATTCAAATTGAAACTAAATTACGAATATATCAACAGCAAGTTTCGTTATCCTCCAATATACTCAAATAAATGGCTCTAAAATTCATCAAAAAGTGAAAAAAGAGAACCAAACAATACATAGGAAATGTTATACGCGATAATATGACCTGTTTATGCATTAGACCGCTAGCTTGAGCAATTTATCGAACACTTGGTGGGTGGAAACTAGAAGATTGATTGGCTAAATAACCGACGCATATGAAACCAACATACCAACGAATTTACAGGACAAAGAAAAAATGAAGTAGAAACGTTTTCAATAGCAGTTTTAAGAGAACGAAGCAGCTTACATTTGGAAAATCGAACAGCTGTTGCAGTTCGTCCTCGGCGATGAGCTACTTTTTTGCACCGTCCCACATAAGCTGGCCTAAGTGCCTGATGCTGACCAAAGGTGGCCCATTCAGGGTCCCAAAACCAAAGCAGCCCAGCATTTCCTAAGCCGGGAAAAGAAAGACCAACTCGTTGTAGCCTTGGTTGGGCCCAGTTTCCATATCCAACCCAAGATGCCGAGTCACCTTGTTAATTGTCAGTTTCATTTATTATAATCGAGTAGAGGATAATGACCTCGTAACGTGATGAGAATGAAACACATATCTTTAAATATAAATTATCATTATCACATCGTTCGATCTTAATATCGATTAAGTGTATGATACGAGACATCTAGGCTAAAATCTGAACTCCAACATCTCTTCCAAATCGGTCTGTTTTAGCTGAAGTTAACGTTCCTCTCCAACAATTAATGGAGACAAAAGTTCAAGGATCTTTGGAGCTTGGCAAGAGGAAAACACCAAAGAGAAAAACATGAAGCTGAGTTGAAAGAGGTGTCTTATACATGTGTCAAAGCTATAACCTCAACTCAAAAGGAAAGATACATACGACAACCTCCCATGTTTGCTCACTCCTTTAAACGGGTCGCTACCTCACGGATTTCAATCTTTTTCTTTTAAGGCTATTAACTCACCATATGCTATACGCGATAAGGGACGTAATTGAGTCAACTCGATATAGTAGCAGGTTCAAGTTCAACTCGATTAAAAAATTGGAGGTTTAAAAATATATAAAAATAAATATTGATCTTATTTATATATGCATGTGATATTAAAAAAATATAAAAACTCGATAACATTCAAAATTGACTCGTTATCTGAGTAGGTTGAGTTGGGAGTGGACTCGATCGAGTTTGAGTATTTATGATTGACTCGTTTGGAAGCATACGCACTGCGAAAAACAGTCACCTAAAATGATATGTTGGTGACAATTGTTTTTCTCGAGAAACGGAGATTGGAGACGATAAGGATTTTGGAACTATAAGAGCAGAGACCACTCACGATTGGACAAGGCATCCCTTCCTTCACGAGCCTTTCACTGGGGATAAGATGGCCCCACCTCTCGGCTCTCTCCTTCCCCCAATATCCTCCACAGCCACAATTAATCTCTCCACTGGATTACACCCAAGCATGTCCCATCCTCAATATTCCTTTTTTTTTTTATTACTCTTTCGTCACCGTTGATCAATAATCCCCTCGGTTTCTGATAATTTGTCTACGTGATCAGGTTAGAGTGCGCAATTTAGTATTCTGTGTCGCGTTGCAGGGGGTGAAAACGACGTGATTATTTGAGAATCGAGAGCCACTAAAATAGGAATTTTATTAATTATTCTTAAAAAAACGAAAAAGGGAAAAATCTGTTAATTCCCTCCATCCATTAAGAGCTCACTCTAGCTACTATACATACATTTCGTTCTCTCTCTGTCTCTCTCTCTCTGTAGCAATGGAGTCGCGATTGTTGTCACGCGCTTCCACCATCACTGGCTTCCCTCAGCTCAGGCCGAAGCTTTCACGGGAGAGCGTCAACGTGTCATTTGCTTCGTCTAAGCCGATCGGAGCCCTCGGAGGAGGCGGGAACTTGATATGGGGAAGGCAGCTAAGGCCGGCTCTGCTACTCGAGAGCTCGTCGGTTAGTAAGCGAGAGATTTTGAAGCCGGTTTCAGCCGCCGCGTCGTCGCCTGCCGAAGGAGGAAGCGATTCCGCCGGGTGAGGTCCGTTTCCTCCGTTCTGACTCAGCCAACTCGTCCACGCTTCAGTCTCTGACTCACTGACTCGGTGTTATTGCAGGGACGCAAAGATCGCTCCGGTTGGCTTCTTCGAGAAGTATCCGGCTCTTGTCACCGGCTTTTTCTTCTTCATGTGGTATGTACAAAAAACCGGTCAACGATTTTAACAGTCAAACGTTCGATGGCTCAAACGGTAGCTAAAATTCGTTCAAGACAAGATTACTTCCGTTTGTTGAAATCACAAGATCATCCTTTGTTTTTTTTTTTTTATGCAGGTACTTCTTAAATGTGATATTTAACATTCTCAACAAGAAGATCTACAATTACTTCCCTTATCCCTAGTGAGTAATTGCAAATATCTTTTTACATTTTTTATTTTTTAAATGTTTTTTTTTCATGGCATGGTTTCATGAATACTTAGTTTTGTTTAAAGTTTTTTCCATGGCATTTTTTGGCGCAGTTTTGTGTCGGTTATTCACTTGTTCGTTGGGGTAGTTTACTGTTTGGTGAGCTGGGCTGTGGGCCTCCCTAAGCGGGCTGTAAGTGAACCTTCAAAACCCACATTCTCAATGTTTCTTTTCGCAGTTGTTATCCAACTTTTTTTTATTATTACTATTCTTTACGTTCGAACTTGTGTGATTAGCCACTGCATGTGCGAACTTTATTACCTGTAGCATGAATCTTATTAAAGTGCATATTGCGTAAGAAACCCGGGTTAATGTTGGAAAGTGGGGTTCTCCAGTCCAGTCACTGACAATTCCTGATCACATTTTCGGTTTTCTCCTCTTTTTAATCTTTTAAGCTTGACTGTGGATTGGCTAGGATCCTCACTGTTGGAAAATTGGAACATGCTGTAAATTTTAACCTGCTTTCTTTTGATGAAAACCTGAGATTATAGTATCATGTAATTGTTGTTTTCATGTGCAGCCTATGGACTCAAACCTACTGAAGTTGTTGATCCCTGTTGCTGTATGCCATGCTTTAGGCCATGTAACTAGCAATGTCTCTTTTGCAGCTGTTGCTGTCTCTTTCACCCACACAATCAAAGGTGACGTCATGAATCTATTCCCCTGCTCATATATATATTTAGTGGAATGTGACTTTGTATATGCATTTGACATCCTGTAAACAGGACAATTAACTGCGATTAATCAGGCTCATTAAGTCAAAACTTGTTTGCTTTTCAGCTCTGGAGCCTTTCTTCAATGCTGCTGCTTCCCAATTCATACTTGGACAATCCATACCATTTACTCTATGGCTGTCTCTTGCTCCTGTTGTTATTGGTAATTTTCTGTTTGATCACCTCATTCAAATCAGTTTAAGTGTAAATATATTCTTTTAATGGGGCTCTGTTATTATGTTGGCATATTGACGTTCCATCATGTTTGGGACTTTGGGTGTCATTTTAACTACAAACTGAATGCAGGTGTTTCCATGGCATCACTGACTGAGTTGTCATTCAATTGGACGGGTTTCATTAGCGCAATGATTTCCAACATCTCCTTCACTTACAGGAGCATCTATTCCAAGAAAGCTATGGTGACTTTCTTTGACACTCTTGACCTTTCTTTTCAAAAGAATCAAACAGAACTCCTCCTTTCCTTCTTTTTGTTTTCCAGTTTATGCAGAACTCGAATTTTTATTTTTGACCCTTTTCCCTCGTAAACATTTTATAATAGTGATTGTTGGTTTTTCATATGCAGACCGATATGGACAGTACAAATGTCTATGCTTATATTTCCATCATTGCTCTCTTCGTCTGTATTCCCCCAGCCATCATTGTGAGTAAAATATGTTTTGAGGACAACTGAAGATTTTTAGACAATTAAAAAATTTAAGCACAAGGTCTCTTAAACCCTTTCATGTTTTCCCACCTGCCTGTTGCAGCTCGAGGGTCCCCAACTGATCAAGCATGGGTTCGGTGATGCTATAGCTAAAGTGGGTATGACTAAATTCATCTCAGATCTCTTTTGGGTTGGAATGTTTTACCATCTCTATAATCAGGTACATTATTTCCATTCCTATTGTTGACTGACGCTACATCTAAATAACATGATGCCCCTTAACATTAAACTGAAGCTGATGAAGAAATTTTTTTCTTTTTTGGTATTTAGTTGGCTACCAACACTCTTGAACGGGTGGCACCACTTACCCACGCTGTCGGCAATGTGCTGAAACGGGTGTTTGTCATTGGCTTCTCAATCCTGATCTTCGGTAAGTTTATAACTTATACTCCTTTGAAGTATTCTTTTGCTTCTTTGTGTCAGGATATAACTCTTTGGACTGAATATCTGACAACCTACTTCTCACAGGAAACAAGATTTCAACACAGACAGGTATAGGAACAGTCATAGCAATTGCTGGAGTGGCAATCTACTCTTTCATCAAGGCCAGGATGGAAGAAGAGAAACGAGTAAGTAAAACATTCTGACTACAACACGCATTACATCAATTTGATTGCTCTCATAATTGCCCTCTTAACTTAGAATTAAACTGACCTGGTCATGCAAAATCTTATGTGAGCCCAAATCTTTTTTATCGTTTAACCTGAGTGAATCTATAAACTATTGAAAATAGGCTACCCTTGCTTATGAATATGTGATGGGCAGAAGAAGGGTGAGGATTGCATCTTACGTACTGACCTAGTGTTGTCATAGCTGCAATAATTATCATAATTTTCCTGTAATCTTTCAAGAAGTGAGAGAAAGAATAATTGCAATCTAAAATAATGCAAATGGGGTTTCTTTTGCAGCAAATGAAAGCCGCATGAGAAGAAAAAAAGGCATGGAAATGGAGGAAGTCACGGGTGTAAAGTTATATGTCTCTCCTCCCGGAGATAAAACAAGTGACATTGAATATCCAACTGTTGTTTTGAAGTTTTTTTTTTTTTTTTGCTTTTTCCGCCATCAATTTTCTTTAATTCAGAGTACAAACCATTGCTAATCTTCCATCAGCCTGTGTTGACTGAAGAATAATGTACTGTCACTTATTCTGTCTCTCAAACCAAGCTTTTATCTCATCAGAAGCTTTTGAAAGGAAGCTTGAACAGAATACGTGCAAAAAATAAAAGATATGTGAATAGTATTTATTCTCGCATGCAAGATGTCTTAAATTTTAAACTTTTAAGACAAGACTGACAAATAATGAGGAAGGAGACAACATGTGATTGTGCAAATTATTATACGGAGGGATTTGCATGATGAATGTGCCAAGAACATAACATGATTAATTTGAAAAATACATCGATCTGTTATGTTTTTGTTTGTCATGATTGGGAACCACCATAGATCATCATGGTCATGGCATGCAGAAGATCAGGAAGGGTTTTATAGCATATGAGGTGTTTGATATGAACACGAGCCACGCCAAAGAGGCCAAGACTACAAACTTCGTTGCCAAGACCGATGCGCAGCTTGAACAATTGTGAACAAGTCGAAATGATTTCAGATCACTTCCTATAATATAACTAACTCCATGTATTAGAAAGTATGTACGTGCGTGAATATGTTATCAAATGAAAAGAAATAGGGATATCAATGAGTATGTATTTTGTAGTGTTTGACTTGATTAAGTAAGATTAAGATGCTTATTACCAAAGTTGATTATCAATAACAAGTTTTAATTATATATTATCTTTTATAATTAATGTAATACTTATTAAAACTCATTAATTATTCTAAATATGATTTTTAATTTGAATATATATATATTTGAATTAACTTTAATTTATTAATTTATTTTTTATTAATAATATACATAAAGATTAATTTTAAGATTTATTTTAATAGAATATTTAATAGGTATGGGTATTTAACCAATAATATCAAGAATATTAGGATAAGAGATCAAATAGTAATTTAAAAAATTAATAAGATATTTATAAAATTTGGATATCTTATCAAATAATAAGATTCAAATTAAAATATTTAGAGCCTATTTGGCTTAAATTTTTTTTTAACTTAAAAACTATTATGAAGCTCTTATGAAAAATAATAACTTTTAAAATTAAGTTAAATCCGTTTAGTAAATTTACTTTTATAAGTTTTTTTTTATAAATAAGTTGTTTGACAAAATAATTTATATAAGTTATAATTTTGATTAAAATTACCATAAAAAGTATTTAATAAATAATTTTCTATTAATCACAAATTCCTTTGTTCATAATGAAAAAAAGTTAATTTTATTTTTTAATTTATAAAAAGTATAAAAATTTGTTTTATATAACATAAAATTTATAATTAATAATAAATAACATAAAAATGAAAACAGATAATGTTGGAATTATTTTTAATAGATGAAGATATTTTTGAAATAAAAAGAAAAAATTTCCTAAAAAAGAGACGTATTTTTAAAAAAAGAGAAGAGAAAGCTTCTCCTTGTAGCCTTTTTTAAATTTTATTTAAAAAAAAATACTTATTTTTTTTTTAAAAAATTTAAGATTTTGATTTGAACTGATTTTTACTTTTAAAAAATAAAATAAATTTGAAAACAAAGGCAGNTTTTATTTTTAAGAAATAAATAAATTGAAAAAAAATTAAGTCAAACAAGCATTTAAGATTTTGTTACTTTTTCATTGATACAAAAGGACATAAAAGAACCAAATTCCCATAAACAAATCAATCTAAAATCTAAACCACCTAGTGTCCTTGCTTTGGCCCGAAATTCATAAATGGACTCAAGATGATCCGTCCAGCCCAATATAAGGGAAAAGACAGGGGCCCACAACAACAAACACAAACCAAAATCCTTAGCTAGGCTTCAACTCGATTGCCGAACCGAAGAGATCACACTACAGGCTGGCTCAGAGCCTCAAACCACGAACATAGAACTCTTCGGCAAAACGTCAAGAACCATTAGCTAACGCATTTAAAAAATACAAGAAGAAAAAAAATAAAAAAGAGAAATAAATGAATAAATAAAAGACAAAAAAAACCAGAAAAAGAAATTCAAAAAGGCTGCACTTGAATCAAGATAAATAACGCTCAGGGAACAGTGAAAAAGAATTGGTCCCCTGTAAGAACGTACAGATTTTATAGCAAAAAAAAAAAAAGAAAATTCATTTTAATTTTATGTTAAAAAAAAAAAAGAGGCCATTGACGATATTAACACATGGTTTTGACACGAACAAACACATAATTCAATAAAAACAAAAGAAAAACAAAACCAAAAGAGCAAAAAAGAAAAAAAGGATTAATTAGTCAGTACACCCAAAAAAAAAGAAAAAAAAGTTTTTATTATGGAATTTGTAATTGGACTCAGGAAAGAGTACTATTGTTGTTGTTATTGCTCTGTTCCTAATTTCACCTTTTCCTTTTCCTATTTTCCTTTTGTTTTTCTTTTGTTATTATTATTCTTTCCTCTCGATCCCTTATTTATTTTTTTTGGTCTTTCTTCTAATTCATTGTTCTTCTTCGATAATAATTCTCATCCTTTCCTTTTCTTGACTTTTACGATAGAGAGGAAGAGGGGAAAAGAAAAAGGAGAAGAAGAGAGAATAGCTTTTTCTGAAACCCTAAAGTTTCCTCCTTGATTTCTCGATCTCCTCCAATGGACCCTGGTTCAGAGGAAGAAAATAATCCGAGCAAAAATCCGAATAAAAACGTTAATAGTTCCAATGAAGGTCACGTTAAGCCTAAACGACAGATGAAGACTCCGTATCAACTCGAAGCTCTCGAGAAAGCCTATGCTCGTATGTTTGTTGTTCATATCTCTCTCTCTCCCCCTCTCTCTTAATTTGTTTCGAAGTTTTTTAATTTCGTTTTTATTTATTTTTTGTGAAATTTCTGTTGATTTTTCGTATTTTTTTTCAGTGGAGACGTATCCATCGGAAGCGACGCGAGCGGGACTATCGGAGAAACTGGGGTTATCAGATCGGCAGTTACAGATGTGGTTTTGTCACCGGAGATTGAAAGAAAAGAAAGAAACTCCTTCAAAAAAACCGCGAAAAGGCGCCGCGTTACCACCAGAATCTCCAATCGATGATTTACATGCTGGGCCGGAGCCCGATTACGGGTCCGGGTCGGGTTCGGGATCCAGCCCGTATACGGATTCAAGGAAGTTGGGGGGAAGTTCGTCTCGGGGCATGACGGAGGATGTGCCAACGGCGAGGAGGTATTACGAGTCGCAGCAGTCAATAATGGAGCTGAGAGCAATTGCTTGCGTGGAGGCGCAGTTGGGGGAGCCGTTGAGGGATGATGGGCCTATGCTCGGAATGGAGTTTGATCCATTGCCTCCCGATGCTTTTGGAGGTATAACTAACTTGTTTTTCTGTTAGTTGAACGTTGATGGCTTTGTTGTTTTATAGTAATTATATTTTCACGAAATGTAGGCTATATTTCTTCTGTATTATGCATGGATTTATAAATTTACTTTTTATTGTTTAGTGTAGTTTTTTTAGTAGGCCTTGTAGGTGGACATGTATGGCTTTTAATCTAATATCATTTTTATCTTTCGTGAATAGCTATTCCGGAGCCACAGAAGAGGTCTGGACATCCTTACGAGAGCAAAGCTTATGAGCGACATGATGGCCGGTCAAGCAAAGTTGGTTTCTTGAACTCCATTTACATTTAACTGCCAGTATATTTAGAATGCTTTGTGTGGTTGAAGAAATTGTGATATTGTGACAATTTCTCCATGGGGTCAGATGAATTTTCCATTTGTTTGCCCCTATTATTTGACATCAAATTTAGCGACAATGTTAGGTATTGCTGAACTCTTTTGCTTTTGGAATACTAGATTTTCCTTTATTATGTATGTTATTTGGGAAAGGTTTAAGTGGTTCTAAAATGTTGCCTCTTTGTTGCACTGGCTGTTATGTAGTTGGTTTGGCTGTCTAGGAAGTTTAATTTGCATACCATGCAGGGATGATTATCTCTAAGTTTTTGTTCTTTGAGCGGGAAGTTATGGTTTATTTAAAATGCTTATTTGTTCTTGTTGTCTGATGGGTATGAAAATTATATACATAGTTTATATGGGTTGACTTATCATGTGAATTATAATCCCAGGCTGCTGTGAGGGCTTTACATGAGTATCAGTTTCTCCCAGAGCATGCGAGTCTTAGATCTGATGCATATGGGCAAGTTACTCAGTCTCATGAATCCCCAGTTGATGGTGCAAGGGCTAGAGCTACATCATTTGTGCATGGAGAGGAACCATTGCCCAGAGTTCATGGTATCCAAGGTCATGGATCACGAGTTCGTGTTTTACCTCAACAAGACAAGACAGGAATTATTCCTACATCATCTCAAGTGGCTGACGATTCTCTTGCAGAAAGGGAGTCATTTACAAATGGCAGATTAAATACTCAGTCTATTGGCCATCCAGTTTTGGGATCTGAAGATTCATATGTGTTGTCTACTGGGCAAACCTTGAATATTGATGCCGATCTACGAAACGATAGGAAGCGCAAGGTACCTGGCGCAGGCATCTTAGATTTTGTATTAAACATTATCTATTTCCTTCCATGATTTCTGATTTAATATCATCTTTCTTCTTGTAGAGTGATGAAAATAGAATTGCAAGGGAAGTTGAAGCACATGAGAACAGGATTCGTAAAGAGCTTGAGAAACTTGATTTAAAGAGGAGAAAGGTTTTCTGATTTTTATTTACCATGAATTTGTTTCCCTGAGTCCTCTTTATTCACACATTATGAAAATTGTTGTTCTCAGAGTGAAGAAAGAATGAGGAAAGAAATGGAAAGGCATGCACGTGAAAGAAGGAAGGAAGAAGAGAGGTTGGTGCGAGAGAAGCAGCGAGAAGAAGAGAGATCACAGCGTGAGCAAAGACGTGAAATGGAAAGAAGGGAAAAGTTTTTGCAGAAAGAATGTTTAAGAGTAAGTTTGAGAACCTATTAATCTGAGTTATTTTGCAGATAATATTTAAATGATGAAAACTCTCTCTCTCTCTCAATCTTCTAGTTATTGGTTTTAATTTTGGGGTTCACTTTATAGGCTGAGAAAAGGAGACAAAAGGAAGAGCTTCGCAGAGAGAAAGAGGCAGAGCGACGCAGAGTTGCCATGGAGAAGGCAACTGCACGGAAAATTGCTAAAGAATCCATGGATCTTATCGAAGATGAACAGCTAGAACTCATGGAGTTGGCTGCTGCAAGCAAGGGAATACCCTCCATTATTCATCTTGATCATGATAGTTTGCAAAATCTTGAGTCATTTAGAGGTGTATATCACTCGTCCTTTGTATTTGTCTGATTGGCTTTATTTAATTTATACTTTGATTGGTGAGTATTTTGAATAAGAGACATACTCTAAATTTCTGACGTGAGTTTTTTTGAAAATTGTAGACTCTGACTGAAAATGGTTCCCTAGTTATTGAGTATGTTTAAGTCACCTGCTTCACAATTGCAAATAATATATTTTTTGCCTGCTTTTCTTTTATTTCCTTTCTCCTCAAAATTCAAACATTGGGATGAAAATACCGGATGCAACTAACATAATGAATGTTTTCAACGTGGTTGGTTGGTAATTATGTTCTCTTTAATGAATAGTTAGATTTTTCACTTTGATTTACAGAAAGATTGTTTTATGTTTCTCTGTATTGTTTGCATTTTATTTTTTAATAATTGTTTGATTTTTCATATTTTGATGGGTCATGTTTTTTGCTATCTATTTTGACTCTTTAGCATCTTTTAGCTGATAATAACACTAACATTTCTGTTTTAGATTCTTTAAGCCTGTTCCCCCCCAAGTCCGTGCAATTGAAAAGACCATTTGCCATTCAACCATGGATTGATTCAGAGGAGAATGTTGGGAATCTTCTCATGGTATGACTTACTGATCATTTTTTTCTCTACTCTAAGTTACAAGTCTAATGATCTTTCTTATTCTTTTTATACCACTGGAGTTTAATTCAAATATGGTTTAGGGTACTACTATAAATATACTACCTCCTATTCCTTAAGGTAAATGTCTGAATAACATGGTTCCCTTTTTCAGGCATGGAGATTTTTGATTACTTTTGCTGATGTTCTCAGACTATGGCCGTTTACTCTTGATGAGTTTGTCCAAGCTTTTCATGACTATGTGAGTTTCAAATGGGATATTTTCTTTTCTATTTCATTTTTTATTCAGCTTTCTGTCTTGTGATATTCTTGCCTTTTGCTATCAGGATTCAAGGTTGCTGGGTGAGATTCATGTTGCTCTTTTGAAATCAATAATAAAAGACATTGAAGATGTTGCACGAACACCGTCTACTGGACTAGGGATGAATCAGTATTGTGCTGCTAACCCTGAAGGTGGACACCCTCAGATTGTTGAAGGGGTAAGTGGTGTTGTGTGATAGGTTTGTTATAGTGCTTATTTTTCATTGTTGCTGAGCGCCTTTGCTTTTGGTGTTTGCTAGGCATATTCCTGGGGTTTTGACATCCGCAATTGGCAGCGTCACTTGAATCCATTAACATGGCCTGAAATTTTCCGGCAATTAGCTATATCTGCAGGACTTGGACCACAGTTGAAGAAAAGAAATGCTGCATGGACATTCATGGGTGATAATGATGAGGTTTGTGTAACTTTATGGCACTTATCTATTACTGTATGATAATAGTTCTCTCTTCCAGAAGAATATTTAGTGCGTGCGTGTGTGTGTGTGTGTGTGTGTAATCATGGGAATGCTGTAAGGCTTGATATGATGCTGGGAACTCCACTCTTTAGAATAAGTAAGTCCTTGATTGATTCCTGACAAATCTCACTTCTGATGGTTAAGATGGTGGAGGTAAAGGAGTACTACTTAGTGATACAATAGCCTATTAGATCTGTTTTGTTATATTGCTGGCACCATTCTTTTATATGAATCTGAATCGCTTTGTTGCAGATCAATGATATCTTCTATCAGCTTTGTATCAGGACATATTGATGTACAATATGTTGACACACTAATATATTGCCTTATCATAATAGATTATTGTTCCCTGATTATTTTTCTAAGCTTGATTGTGCTTGGGCACCATCAAATGTTTAAGTTGGGTAAATTTTATGCTTTATGTGTTAGCATTTTTAAATAGTTATTTGCTTCAGTGATTTGGTACCATCAGATGTTAAACCACAGATTGTTATTGGCTTATTGTCTTACTTTATCATTTTATCTGTACGTGCAGGGTAAAGGTTGTGAAGATGTAGTTTCTACTCTACGTAATGGTTCAGCAGCTGAGAATGCATTTGTATTGATGCGAGAAAAAGGTCTGTTACTTCCACGAAGATCGAGGCATCGTTTGACGCCTGGAACTGTCAAATTTGCAGCTTTTCATGTTCTTTCACTTGAGGGAAGGGAAGGATTAACAGTGTTAGAACTTGCAGATAAGATTCAGGTGAGTTTGGATTGTGTTCCTATTAGAT
This sequence comes from Theobroma cacao, assembly GCF_000208745.1. Taxonomy (NCBI): domain Eukaryota; kingdom Viridiplantae; phylum Streptophyta; class Magnoliopsida; order Malvales; family Malvaceae; genus Theobroma; species Theobroma cacao. The sequence continues at coordinate 23,521,473 of NC_030855.1, forward strand.
GTTAAATTAGTTTGTATCTTTTACATGCCTTTTCCTAATTTATCTGTTTCCTATAAGAAATCTGGACTTCGAGACCTCACAACTAGCAAGACACCAGAGGCTTCTATATCGGTTGCTTTGACGAGGGATGCAAAGCTTTTCGAAAGAATAGCTCCTTCAACATACTGTGTGCGACCTGCCTATAGGAAAGATCCTACTGATGCTGAGGCCATACTTGCAGCAGCAAGAAAAAAGATTCGGCAATTTGAAAATGGGTTTCTAGGTGGAGAAGATGCTGATGAAGTTGAGAGAGATGAGGTGGAAAGAGATGAAGAATCTGAATGTGATGTTGATGAGGAACCTGAAGTTGATGATATAGCTACTCCCTCAAATGCAAACAAAGATGCTGACTATCCTAAGGATGAAGTAAACACTTGCTCAGGAAGTGGAAAAGTCCATGTCTCAACTGATGCACTAAATGTTCCGAGTGAATTTGATAAGGATTTTTCATCTTTCCCTCCAAATATTATGAAGGATGCCAATGGTCCAAGTAACACTGGACAATATGTTGCTAGGGAGGAGATGGGAACAGGCAATCCTGATCAACAGAACATTGAAATTGATGAAAGCAAGTCTGGTGAGTCATGGATTCAGGGTCTGTCAGAAGGTGAATATTCTCATCTTAGTGTTGAGGAGCGCCTTAATGCTCTTGTTGCCTTAATTGGTATTGCAAATGAAGGAAACTCTATCCGTGCTGTGCTTGAGGTAGATCTTTTAACTACAGTTTAATGTCTGATTCTGCTGTTGCTTTGATCATAAAATTGTTTATAATTTTCCTCATTGTAATTTGATTTATGTACTTCACAGGATCGTTTAGAAGCAGCAAATGCTCTTAAAAAGCAAATGTGGGCTGAGGCTCAGCTGGATAAAAGTCGTCTGAAGGAAGAAACTATGGTTAAAATGGATTTTCCATCTATGATGGGAATTAAGGCTGAACCTCAACTGCCTAATTCTGTAGTGGAGGGCAGCCAAAGTCCATTTCCTGCTGCTTACAATAAAAATGATGAGGCATCTCCAAGCATTCCAGATGACCAAAAACCCTTGCTCTGTTCACAAAATGTTCAGAATGACCTCAATAGTTATCCTGCTGAAAGGGCCTTGGTACTTCAAGAGGCCTCCATGGGTCCAGATAACTTCTCTGCTCAGCAGATTGGACATGCTTCAAAAAGATCACGTTCACAGTTGAAATCTTACATTGCCCACAGAGCGGAAGAGATGTATGTATACAGGTCCTTACCTCTTGGCCAAGATCGCAGACGTAATAGATACTGGCAGTTTGTTGCTTCTGCTTCTAAAAATGATCCTTGTTCTGGCCGGATATTTGTTGAATTACGTGATGGAAATTGGAGGCTGATTGATTCTGAAGAGGTATGCTATAATAATTAGAAAGGCAACTCTGTGGATATATGTTGGGATTGGATTACTGGACTATTAGCGCAAACTCTTTAAGTTTTGTAACTTACATCTGGTTTTATTTTTTTCTCATGTATTTAATCTTTTTCTCTGTAGGCCTTTGATACTCTTTTGACATCTTTGGATGCACGAGGAATCAGGGAATCACATTTACGCATCATGTTGCAAAAAATTGAGACTTCCTTCAAAGAAAATGTTCGCAGGAATTTGCAGTGTGCCAGGGCTATTGGCAGAAGTGGAAGCTCCACTGAAAATGAAGTTTCTGAACTAGATTCCAGTCCTGACTTTCCTGCCAGTTTTGACAGCCCTAGTAGTGCGATCTGTGGATTGAACTTCGATGCATTGGAGACATTACCTTCTTTCAAAATTCAGCTTGGGAGAAACGAAAATGAGAAAAAGTTGGCGTTGAAGAGGTACCAAGATTTCCAGAGGTGGATATGGAAAGAATGTTATAATTCCTCAACATTGTGTGCCATGAAATATGGGAAGAAGAGATGTGTGCAGCTGTTGGCTGTTTGTGATGTGTGCCTCCGCTCTCATATTCCAGAGGAGATGCACTGTGGTTACTGCCACCAGACATTTGGCTCCGTTAACAATAGTTTTAATTTCTCAGAACATGAGATTCAGTGCAAAGAAAACAGGAAGTTAGACACCAAGGATACTTGTACTATTGATTATTCTCTTCCCCTGGGAATCAGCTTGCTAAAGTCCTTGTGTGCCCTAGTTGAGGTGAGCTAGCAACAACTCTCTAATGTATAAATTGGTATTTTTTATATTAGTTATGTCTTTATCTTTTTGTTTCAATTTTTTCCATTTGTAGGTATCTATTCCGCCAGAAGCCCTTGAATCAGTTTGGATAGAAGGCCGTCGAAAGATGTGGGGCAGGGAGCTGAATGCATCTTCTTCCGTGGATGAACTCCTAAAGGTTTTCATTTGTTTTAATAGAAGTGTTTATGATATTTGCCTAACCAAGTTCTTGCTCATGTTTCTTGTTCTATGCATTTTTATTATGCTGAGGCTCTCTTCTAAGAAATGCTATTAGCCATTTAGCATGTGCCTAAAACTATGAGACATTTGTTTTTAACAAATCGCTGATATTACATTGCCTATTAAATAATTAAATATGTTTTGTAGATACAGTTCAGGTCTTGGTCTCACTTAAATGTCATGTTGGTGTTCCAGATATTGACTCATCTTGAGAGTGCCATAAAGCGAGATCATTTATTGTCTAACTTTGAGACGACAAAGGAATTATTGGGTTCTAATCTTCAGTCAGAGAGTGATTCTAGTGTTTCTGTGCTTCCATGGATACCCGAAACTACTGCAGCTGTAGCTTTAAGGCTTTTGGAGCTCGATGTTTCCATCATGTGCGTAAAGCAGGAGAAAGTTGAACCTTCCGAGAACAAGGAAGCTAGAGCATACATAGTGAGTGTTTCAGTGCCTCTTATCCCCCTCTTTGCATCCTTCATAGCATGTGCTCATGTAAGTCGGTTAGAAAAGAGAACTTACGATGAGTATATTTTAATGTGACCTATTAGTAGGCTAAATAGTTAAATGCTCTTGGTATTTTCCAGAGGTTGGCATTTTGTGTATGTGGAATGAATCTAAGTAACCACGGAATTTTCTTTCAAATTTTTTCTCCAGTCAAATATGTTATGTTATTGTTTTCTGGACTTTGCCATTTAATTTTTGAAATGAAACAATGTAAGCTAACCTTTTTTTTTTTCAAATATGCAGAAGCTTCCTTCAAGAACCTCTCTTTTCATCAAGAATAAAGAGCTTGAATTAAAAGAACTAGACCAAGATGAGGCTATGAAAGAAGAAAACTTTGCTGACATGAGTCACAGTAAGCGCAATAGCTATAAACGGGGAAGAGGGGGTCGTGAACAAGGATCTGGTAGGAAGTGGCAGAGGAGAGCTTCTGGTTCCAGATATGATACTGGCAAGCGAAGTGCTAGAGAAAAAAATAATTTAAGTTTCCGCCTGAAACAGCAGGGCCAAAGAACAAATGGTCGGAGTTCAGGACGTGGACGGCGAACAGTTAGAAAGAGAGCAGAAAGGAGAGCTGCTGATAATACAATGGTGGCGCGTGTGGCTGATGTAATTAAACCTAAGGTCAGTGATGTGAGAGACTTAGATGAAGAATGGAGAACTGAAAAATTCAGGGTGATGCAAATGGTAAATCCTCCTGATAGTAACAGTGCGGAAGAGGAATCTGATGACAATGCCCAAGGTGAGGGATATGGACAAGGAAACTGGGACCTGGATTATAATGGTGCCTCTAATGGATGGAATGCAGAAGCAATGGAAGCTAGTGATGAAGATGACGATGCTTACGAGGACGATAATGGCGTTGAACAGCTGGGAGAAGAAGATTCAGATGGAGATTTGGAGATTAGTGATGCATCAGATGTAGTAGCAAATAAAGCTGGAAATGATGATGGCTCCGACTTAGCAGTTTCTGAAGATTATAGTGATTAAACTACTCTTTTTAAAGAATATTTGATGATGCATGAGCTGCATCTTGTTTTTGGAGTTGCAGCTTCCGAGGCAACCGGACGAGGGCAGGGGGAACAAAGTGGAAGTAGGAAGTGAAGTACCAGTTAGCCCCTTGGGCCCCCCCCACTTGACCGTAAGGGACGGTTCAAGTAACTATAGAAAATTAGAGATTAATGCAGACAGGTTATTACAAAAGCTTGCCCCCCATCGGGGCATTCTCTTTAGGAAATCTTTAAATCTTATGGCTCCTTGTACACCAAAAATTTATTAATAAAGTTTTAGCGATTCATATTTTTTTACACTTAATTTGAGTTTTTATGTTAACTTTGCATTTAAACTTGAGAATATAAAGCGATCGATAGACTCGCCTAAAAATTAATAGCAAACGGTAATACTTGATTGTCTGGTACAAAATGGTTGTTGTGTTACAACTTCGCTTTCTCAGCAGTGCTAAATAGGCTAAACTTTTATTCTTCTGAACACCTAAAAACCACAGACAAAAACATTACAAATCAGGCAGGCAACCTTGCCCATAAGGGGAAAGAGGAGAAGGTATTCACAAAGTTTTTAACTCTCATATTTTGCTGATGATGATGATGATCAGACTCCACCCTATGGTGCCAATAGCTTCTTGATTCCAGACTTCTGCTCCGCAGTCAACCTCGTTGGGAATTTTATATTGAACTTGATTCTCAGGTTACCTCTCCTCGACGGCTCCTTGGGTATTGGCATACCTTCCCTTGGGACAACTTCCTCATAGTTTGGATGAATCACACTGGTGATGGGGATGGTCAAGCTCCTTCCATCCAATGTTGTAAGGTGGACAGTGTAGCCTGTTAATGCTTCTGCCAGCGATATCTTTTGCGTCACAACAAGGTCATTGCCCTCGCGTGTAAATGTGCTGTGCGGTTTTTCATCAATTATGAACACAAGATCTGCAGGGATTACATTCGGTTGTTCATTTCCTTTCTCAGGGAAGGTAATCTTTGTTCCCTTTTTCCAACCAGGCTTGATATCAATGGTCAGGATTTCCTGCACCGGCAATGTCTTCCTGCATCACATAGGAACATTGGTAAGGTCACCATGTTAGCAAACAGCAGGCAGAGACAGATAAAAGGTAGACAATATACTACAACAAAATACTCTTTATCTTCTCAAAAAGAAGGCAGCCATGAGATTGGCCCGTTTTCTTATAATTAGTTTCACTCATAGTGGATTCAAAATGGATGGAGTCTAGTATGCAAAAAATGATCAAGGCAAATCCTTGCAGCTATCGTTTTCTGTTTAAGTAGACTAAATCAGATCAAATTAAGAAGTTGTCCACTCGTCTTTCCCAAGCAGCAAACGCATTGCAATATTTCATTAATGGTGTGAATAAATGTGCGATCAATGTTGCAAACAGAGACTTTCATTTTACTTTAAAGAACCAACCATAATCAATAAACGATCAGCTCAAAAAATAAAAATTATGTAGTACTCACTAACAGACAAACACAAGAAAGTAACAGCAAAATTAGAAAAGGAGACATACCCGCTAGCATCTGCAATTTCTCTTGAAATCTTCATCTTCTTGGTGGTTCCATTGTATAACTCCTCGAGGCTACAAGGCAGTGTATTTTCAATAGGAGGAGCTTTACGAGGAGCCTGACTCATTGGTCTTCCTTCACCAAACGAGCTAAATATATCATCACCAAACATGCCACCAAATGCCCTTGAACCACCTCTCATCCCACTGCCAGCACCACCCCCTCCCATTCTTCCAAAGGGGCTAGAAAACCCAAAAAACTCGGCAAAAATGTCATTAGCATTTCTGGGGTTGAATCTAAACACATTTGGACCATCTCCAGTTTGGAAAAATGTTGCTCCACCCGGACCACCGGCATCTGGCGGTGGTACTTGGCCTTTTAGCCCTTCTTCACCATACTGATCATAGATAGCTCTCTTCTGTGGATCACTCAGAACCTGTAAATTTGAATGTTAGTCACCCTTAAGACTATCTATATATGCAAAAGATTAACCTTTGAATTGATGGGCAATCTTATAATTCGCAATTGATCAGACCCAGATGATAAATATGTGATTTTGACATGAGGGTCACAAGAATCAAAGAGAAAGAACAAAAACTCCATCGATGATCATGACGATTCTTGATAAAAGGAACCCAGTTTTTCTATTGAGTCTTAAAATTAATTAATGAATGCTATGCTAGTAAAAGATAAGCTAACCTCATAGGCTTCAGAAATTTGCTTGAATTTGGCCTCGGCTTCCTTTTTGTTGTTTGGGTTCTTATCAGGGTGCCACTTCATGGCAAGCTTCCTGTAAGCCTTCTTCAAATCATCATCTTTTGCATTCTTGTCAACTTGCAGGATCTTGTAATAATCTGCACCCATCTTCTTCTTCTTCTTCTTCTTTTACCTCTTCCTGTTGCTCTTGTTTTGCCGCAAAAAGAAAGAAATGAAGAAACTTGAAAGCTGAATCACCTTAGAAGCTAGAGTTTTTTCGAGTGTTTTAGTTGCGTTGGGGCGTTGATAAAAGGGAAAAAGATATGTCTGGAAGGCAAACCGAGAATGACCAGAAGAGTGTGGAAGTTTCCAGAGAGTGCGACAAAGAACCAAGCAGGTACCCGACGGTGCGTTTCTAGACCAAACAATCCAAGCTACCTTCAGTTTTACAGTTACGTAGAGCTACCCATGGATCATTAGGACATCCAAATCAATCATTGAAGAATATATTATTAAATATTATAAAAATAATAATAAATTTTAGCTCAACTTTATAAAAGGCTATTTTGTTGCATTCCAAAATTTATAACTAATTTAATTAAAAAATAAATATTTAATAATACATTATAAAAATATATATTATATAAATATTATTAATTCTTTTACAATATATTTAAAAATATTATATTCAAATCAAAATAAGTCGATTTTGATTAGTTTTTTTTATAATAGTTCGATGATTGATACTTCTTTTAAATTATAAAATCTCATACTCATTTTCCTCCAAAGAGTTTTTTTTTTTTTAAATAGACCCTATACATAAAGTGTTTTTAATAATAAACTTTTTTATAATTTTAATTATTTTTAGTCAAAAAAATTAAAATTTGAACAAAATTACTATTAATGAAATCGACCCATTTATTTGACTTCACGTCTCAACCCGAAACTTATTAACGGGTCAAATATATTTAGGTCTGCGTCTCAAATCGAATCATATTCTTTGAGCTTTCTTTACCAAACTATTCATTTTGGAGTATTTCTTAACAGAAAGAAAAACGTTTAAGCATTTTGAGTATTTTAGAGTAATTTTTGATACATGAAGAAAATCTGTGAGCGTTTTGAGCATTTTTAAGTATTTTGGAGTATTTTTTGTATATGAAAATAAAAATTTTGAACATTTTGAACATTTTTTGTCAAATAGGTATATTCGTTAATTATATTGTTAAATAGAATATAGTGTATTATTTGAAGTTGTTGATCTTGTTAAATGAAATTCAATAGTTTTGGTGATTTTTGAGAATTACGTAACAAGTTTTTTAGTATTACGTGATTAAGTTTAGATATTGCATGATTAAATTTGAGCATTACGTGACTAGTTTCTAATAAGGTATTGTGTGACTAGTTGATAGGCATTGCGTGACTTGTTAGTAAGGCATTGCGTGACTTGTTAGTAAGGTATTGTGTGACTAGTTAATACGGCATTGTGTGACTTGTTAGTAAGGTATTGTGTGACTAGTTAGTACGGCATTGTGTGACTTAGGCATTACTTAGTGATTAAGTCACACAATGCCTAAAAACTAGTCACGTAATACCTAAAATCAATCACGTAATGCCTAAAAATCAATCACGTAGTGATTAAGTCATATAATGCCTAAAAATCAATCTCGCAATATTTAAAAATCAGTATAATTAATTTCAACTCCTTAACTTTAGGATTTTATAAATAAACCAATAAACTCAATAACCTAAAACACATACTTTTTTTTTTTTGCTAAGGCATGAAATTGTGCATTTTATAAAAGATAGGTTACAAAACTTCATAACCCTCTAAAGCAAGACAAAATAAATTCCTATCAAGAGAGCTTTACTCACTCTCCTTATACAAAAACAAAATAGACTCCCTTTACAAAATATTCCTTAAACAATTTCAAATCAAAATCTTATAAAAAAATCAAAATCCCCAGCAAACATGCTTAACAATCATCTCAATCTCAGATACAACAAAACTGTGAATCACCATAAAATCCATCAAACATATTTTAGCTATTTCTTTTCCCTGAGTCCATCATCTTAATCAATCTAATCCAACTCATCAACACAGGCATCTCCATTGCAGCACATGTTTCGAAGCAAGTCATCACCAAAAAACATCCAATTACCAAATTCATCATGCTGCCTACAATCACCATAGAATGTTCATCGTCATTTAAAACCCTCAAGATCCACCATCTAAAAAAAATAAAATAAGAAAGAGCTTGATGTCATCTCTGGATGGTAAGATAGATAGTATTTAATCAGAGAGAGAAATTGAGATTTAATTTTAAAATTTTTATCTGGATGGCGGGATAGAGAAAACTGAAATCATTTTAACTTGTTTGAAATTGTTTAAAGGGTATTATTGTCAACTCATGTCAAAAATTGACTAAAAATAGTTAAAATTATAAAAAATGATATTTTTGAATTGAGCTTATGAGGAAGGTTATTTTTCACAATTTCCTCTTCCTCCAAATTTGGTAAATAAAAGACATTCCAAGCAATAAAAAAACAACAAAAATTTATCTTTTACAACCCTTCGTTCCAATCATATTCCACAGATTCTTAGTATTCCAATAAAACCCAAGTTTTGATTTTAATGAATTTGTAAGCATGCATATCTTGGAAATTATCTATATTATTATCTAAAAGGAAAATATGAGTTGATAGAAATTTGATTTTAAATTTAAAATTTGGAAATATTTAGATAAAGTGATAACAAAGCACACTATATATTATAGGCAAAATCACTTTGTAGTTTAATTAGTGCTTTTCAGAATTTTTTACTTTGAAAAAAAATTCTTTTTTTTAAAATATTTTTTAATTGTATTTTACAGTTTTATTGATGGGCCAGGCCCTGAACGGAATGCATTATTTATGATGGGCCAAATGATAGCTCAATGAGTGCCCATCTCCTTTTAACTTCTCTGGACCAGATTTTCACATGCTTCCTTTTCGTACCAAACGACAACGTCGGGCAATGCCATCCGTCGTCTATTGCAACTTGAAGCCTTGGATCATAGGAAAATAATAATAAAAAAAAAAAATGAAACCGCCGATAATGGACCATGGACTGTCACGTGATATTTTCACTCGGCGGGTTTTGTTTCGATGATTTTGAAGCTTATCAGGTTGGATTTAGTGTGCTGTTTATAATTTTGGAGAATGAACAGTGACATTTTAAAAATTTTTTGGCGGGAATGTATGTTTGCTTTCTAGTAATTTGATTTTCATTGTTTAGCATATTTGTAGGCTTTAGCACATAGTGTACGAGATCGGTTGATTGAACGTTGGCATGATACTCAGATGTATTTCAAGAGGAAAGGCCCAAAGCGAATTTACTTCCTTTCACTTGAGTTTCTTATGGGTACTTTCGCACCTTTATCTAAGCTGATTATTATTAGTATTATTATTATTATTTACATGATTGATAAGTTTAAGAGCTCTCTAAAAGTTTGGTTATGTGGTCTATTACTCTCCTAGTACCTATAATGTATCAAATCTAGAGGATCAAACTTTTGTTTTTGTTATACACTAAAACTGAATTTCTTGGATTGACATCTTACTCTGGTTTTTCATTGCTTTTCACATGCTAAAATTCAGTGTAATTTTTAATTTCAGGCCGTTCATTGTCAACTAGTATCATCAACCTTGGAATCCGGGACCAGTATGCAGATGCTTTAAGCCAGCTTGGTTTTGAGTTTGAGATTTTAGCAGAGCAGGTTAGCTTAACATTTTACTTTTTGTAGTCCTTGATTGTCCTAAGCATAGATTTTTGTAATGCAGCAGATCATGATTTTACAGACAAACAATTGTTTGCTTGTGAAAAGAATTGAACACATGGAGTAAATATAGAGGTCATGTTCTGTGGGAACTGAAGATTTGAACTTCGTTTACTGAAGTGAATCCTGTTCTAGGGAGCATAGAGACATAAACTTCTCTGATGATAAGGTGTGCTTGTCCTGCTAAAACAAGCCTATCATTCTAATCAATATTAGGGAGGGACATCTTGGTTTTAACAAGTCAGCTAAAAGTAAATTCTTAATGCATGTACCAAGAAAGCTTTCTTTTATTGGCTTGTTTTATTTTTTATAATTGGTATACTCAGATAACTATTCACTTTCCTCTTAGCTTATTCAGTATGATATTCTAAGGAAGGAGATGCTTCCTGGGTAATGGAGGCCTTTCTCTTCTTTCAGCATGCCAAATGGATTCTCTAGCAACTTTGGACTATCCTGCAGTAGGGTATGCTTCTATTCTATGATTTGCTTGCAAAATTTGTGGGGGTATTTAAGTTAAATTTAACTCATCTAAGATTTGACTTAAGTAGGGGATCTGAACAATTCTCCGCACTGGTTTTGAAACCAAAATGGGCTGAACTTGACTTGCATATCTTCTAACAAGTATTGGTGCTTTTCCATAATTTATACTAGTTTTCTTTTTTCCAAGGTCAGTTTTGCAAGCCTTGCATCAACATCCAGACATTTTTAGAGACAATCCATAATTTATTAATTAATTTTTTTTAGCTATGAAGAGCTTCTTTAGTTAGTTTATCTTAATTGTTATCTATCAATTCTTTGCAGGACTTCAATGAGCTGTGGCCTCACAAATTTCAGTACAAGACAAATGGAGTAACCCAGGTTTAAATAAGATACAATCTTCATTATATTGATGAACTTATTGATTGATTGAGTTGCTTGCTACACTTTAAATAAATCTTAGAATTGTTACTTTGATGCAGTGATGCATCCAGCGTTGATAACTAAAAGTAGATAAATAATTCAAATTCATCTACCTTTGTATTGATTTTGATCTCTTAGTATTTGATTTCTCAGCATCGCTGGATTGTTGTGAGCAATCCTGGTTTATGTGCTCTTATCTCAAAATGGCTAGGAACAGAAGCTTGGATCCATGATGTTGACCTTTTAACAGGCTTGAGAGACGATGCAGCTAATGGCGAATTGCGTCAAGAATGGAAGATGGTACTGTCTGTCTTAGTAACCATGGTTTAGTTTGAAAACAAAACGCATAAAATCATTCATTTATTGTTAATTACTATGTCATAGGTTAAGAAGGTCAACAAAATAAGGCTTGCTGAGTACATTGAAGCAATGAGTGGCTTGAAGTTTGTGAAGATAGCTTTTATTTGTCCCTAAAGTTCCTTTTCCTGTCTTAGAGGAGCTTTGTAGTGATCTTATGCTGGTGTGCATTATTTGTAATCTGCAGGTCAGCTTGGATGCAATGTTTGACATGCAGACAAAGCGAATACATGAATACAAACGGCGGCTGCTTAATATACTTGGCATTATCCATAGATATGACTGTATCAAGGTTAACACTATCTTTGGCCGAAAGAGCCATTAAAAGAAGTTAAATTTATCAAATGGTGCTTCTTATACGTGTCTCATTAACTTGTCCCTGTAGTAAACTAACAACCAGAGGTTAAAGATATCACCATCTTTTGGCTGCATTGTACAAGATCTAGGATTCTTACTCATCTTGATTGCATACATCTTTAAACTGTCTGAATGAATTGATTATCTATTCTCCTTAAGCATAATCCTTTTGGCTTTGCATGAAGATGATATACAGATTGTATATATTTTCAAACATTGTACCATCAAGTTAAAAAAATTGCCAATTTTTCTCGGTTTTGTTCTATAATCTGGCACCCATGGATAGCTTGCTCATTCCATTAATACTTTGGTGTAAAATATGGGCAAGAAAGATAGGGTAAAAGTTGTACCATGTGTCTGCATAATTGGAGGAATAGCTGCTCCAGGTTATGAAACTGCAAAGCAGATTATCAAACTTTGTCATGCTGTGGCTGAAAAAATCAACAATAATAGTGATATCCGAGATCTTTTAAAGTTGGTAAGGCAGTATTATTTTTTCATATGTGTTTGCTGAATGTAAGTGTAACTCTGAAGCATGCATTATTTACTCAGAAAGGTCACTAACTGCCCTTAAACAGAAATAATCAGCAACAATGATGATGAAATAAAGCTGTAAGGACCTGTATACCAGTCTTCTAATAATTGAATGTGCGATCTGTTTCCGAAGTCAGGTTAACTACATTTGCAGGTTTTTATCCCTGATTACAATGTTTCTGTTGCTGAGTTGGTTATCCCAGGGGCTGACCTTTCTCAACACATAAGGTACTAAGCATATGTTTTTCACATTAGAAGGAATCCTCGGTTTTGTTAGCAGTTCTACAATCTTTTGCACGATCAGTGAATGGGGTTTCACTTGGTGTTTTTGTATGGTCAATTTCTGGCTTAATATGTCTATATATTCACTCTAAACATGAATGCCCTTTTTAGTAGTAAATTTGGGTCGACTATCATTGGAATCTATTAGCATTACTTGTCATTAGGCTTCATCATATGTAATGAATGATATTTCCTATATTTGCAATGCAAGTGCTTCTGATCTACACTTCTTTCACCTAAGGTTTTCCTGATTCTGATGCAGCACTGCAGGACATGAGACATCGGGAACTAGCAGCATGAAATTTCTGATGAATGGATGTTTACTTCTAGCTACAGAAGATGGGTCTACTGTTGAAATTATTGAAGAAATAGGGGACGACAACATGGTTAGTGCTACTTAACTTTGGCCTGTACATTGACATTGAATGTATACAAACATAATCAACAACAATACTAGTAGGATTCTGACAAAGTTTTCTTTCAGTTTTTATTTGGTGCAAAAGTACATGAAGTTCCTGCATTACGCGAGCAAGGACCTTCTCTTAAAGTTCCCCTGCAATTTTCACGTGTTGTAAGGTAAACATCGGCCCCCTTCTCTCTCCCACCCCTTGAGATATGATGCAAGTGATTCAGTGCCATTGTGTTACAATATGTAGGATGGTTCGTGATGGTTATTTTGGCTTTAAAGACTATTTCAAATCTTTGTGTGACGACGTAGAGGGCGGCCACGACTATGATCTCCTCGGCGCTGAATTTAAGAGCTATTTAGAGGCTCAGGTAATAGTTTATCTTCAAATCCCTCAGGTTTCTCGGACGTGTAAAAATGCCTTGAGGATTTAACTTGCGTACATATTGAAACAACAGGCAGCTGCTGACAAAGCGTTTGTTGATCACGAGAGATGGACTCAAAATGAGTATACTCAGTACTGCTGGCTCTGGGAGATTTAGCAATGATACTGAAAAGACTTGGGAAATTCAACCCCTGCAGATGCCCCTTTTGAGAAGAGACATCGCCAATGCACTGTTTGTGTTAATTATATCCAAGACCCGTTTCGGGTTTTAAATTATCTACGTGTAGAGTAATTTAGTACTACTATATTTGATAGACATGTTTCCCTATAATAGTTAACTGAAATACTTTCGGTGGAGATTTTTTCCTCTTTTGGACATCATTCTTATCTGTTGTCGCATTCCGACCTCTTGGATATGACGTCATAATTAGTGGTCAGTTGAACCTTATTTTTACAGGGGATAATTTGAAGAGAAGTACAGAGTTTATTTTATCAATTCGCCATTTTAAACAATTTTGGACAAAGAAGACTGAATTATTCGGTATTTTCACATTTTTTCTTTATTGCTTTGGTCAACTCACGGATCTATAAAGCTTCGACTACCGGCGCTTGCCACGTAGAAAGAACCACTATTCCTTCTCGCGGGAAGCAAAGGGAAGAAGTAAAGGGCGATTGTTAGCTAGTGCAGCGAAGAAGCAGAGACAAGAATGGCGGCTTATCTGATTCTCATTCCCGCCATCTTCAGTTGTTTCTTCTTCTCTCTCGCATCCCAAAATGCACAAAATAGCAACCACAACCTCTTGATCCGTGAATTGCACGACGCCAAGCTCAAGATCTCTCGTTTGGGTAAAACATTTCCTCTCAATTTCTTTGCTAATAAATACTACTATATGAAAACACATATTAATCTTGATCTTGATTCCGTGCTGGTTGTAAATTGGACGCAGAATCCGTTCTTGAGGAAAGTGTTCAAAACATGAATGCTAAAACCCTTTATCTCAAGGAACGCGAGAAGCTCCTCGAGGAGATGGCCGACAAGATCACTTATCTGCAGTCTACTCTATCCAGTCTTAAGGTTCAATTCTTTCAGCTTTGCTGATGTTTTCGCTTGTTGCATATATTCAGGTTTATTTGGATTGAATCCCTTCTCCCAAGTCATGTCTCGAAAAGGAAAAAAAATAAATAAAGGCATTTTGAAAGCAGAAGATTGGAGAGTTCAGTGTATTAAATTAGGGTTTATTCACTTTGGAAAACATGACTATTGACTGTGCATTAATTAATTGCAGGATGACTCATTACTTGCTGATGAAAGACTTAAGGATCTGGAAGAGGAGGTACATTTTAAATGCTCATATAATCCTTGTTCTATTTTTCTCCTATTGAATTCCTTGCCAATAGTCATTAGTGTGTGGCAAGAAATGTCTTTGCTTTATGCGGTATTCAACTGACTTGAGAAGTAGGCTTCGTGATCGTAGGTACGTCTGCTTTGGGCTGTTTCAAGAAAGAACAATTTTGAACTTCATGTTTTAGAATCAAAAGCACAGGAGGCTGAGGATAAACTGGAAGTGGTTACTTTACAAGTTGAAAAGGTCGGCATTTACATTCATTATATTTCATTTCTGTGTAGAACCTCTGCTCATGAATGAAGGCTTTTTTTGTTACCTGCAGAGTTAGTCAGACATAGTGAACATGTAATGCTGAATGACTAAGCATTTCTGCCTATTATAATTATTTATAAACTTAAAAGAATTTTCATCTTGTTTGCAGTTTGCAGTTTTGGTTCCTCCAGTTCTAGATTTTAATATCATTGCTGGTTGGGGGGGGGGGGGGGGGGGTGGGTTTCCAGTCAGTGCTAAGCTGTTTTCTTTAAATAAAGTAAAGAAAGAATTTTTTTTTTCTTTGGATTTTTATTTAATTTGTTAATGGAAATGATCATACTTTGTCAGAACTCAATCTTGGTTAATTGTGATGTGTAGAAGAAGACTTGAAAAGGTGTCTATTCCCTTTTGATTTTGTTATCTTTTGATACACCTGAATACCCTATGTTGAAATACTACATGTTGAAAATGAGTTTCTTGCTTGTACTTTAATTTGTCTTTTACTCACTTAAAGTTCCATTTCCGTGCTTTTAGATGGCAGAAGTTGTTACAGAACAATGGATTCAAATTCAACATCTTGAGCAGGCACTTCAAATTGCTGAAGTAATGTCTTCCCTTGATCCTAATGATATTAGTTATACATTAAAATTATAAGGAAATTTCAAACAAAGAAGAAAATAAAGGTTCTTTCCTAATAACAAAGCTTCTTTTTGCATCATCGCTGTTTTTCTTAACAGATGAGGGCATCGCAAGCTCGAAGAGAAAGGAATATGAGATGCACATTCTTAAAGGTAATAATATTAATAAGTTGACATGGTCTTTCAGAACTTTTTTTCCTCTTTGTCTCAGTGTGTTTAAGCTGTGAAGTTTGAAATCTAATTTTGATCTTTGTATACCAAAGCATCATCAACAACTATAGCTTCACTCTTTATTATTAAAATCAAATGGTATGTTGCCATATGCTGATCTTTCATGCAATTCTTAACAAAATCTAATGTTTTGTTTGCATATAGTTCATTAGCGACCTTTCTGAAAGACATGTTCCAAAGATGTTTGGGGCATTGGGTTCTAATTCATTGAGCAAAGGATCTGCTATAAATTACTACATCTCTCAAGCTCTGCAACAATTGAGAAGATTATTCTCAGCAATTAAAAAGTATCACCATGAGGTATGTTTTGATTATTGCATATATGGGATTTTCCATAATTGATGTTTCTTAAAAAAAAAAAAAGATGTTAATCTTGAAGGTCTTCACATGTTGAAACTTACATGCAAGTTCACATTGTTAACAATAAAAAATGTTCACAGGAAACATATAAAGTTCACCCTTGCCCTTGCCTCTCTGTCAACACCTCTTCCACCATCCTAAACAGTTTGAGCCAGAAGATTCTGAGATATAATGGTTGCAAGATCGCATAATCTGTTTATTCTACTAAATCAATTTTGACACTGAACCATGGAGACTGATCTATGGAAACTTTTGGTCTCTTCCAACCTCATAATTGAAACTGGTGAGTTAGTTCTGCAAAGAAGATTGTAGGTGTTCATAGTTATATCAGCCAAGAAAAGTATTTTTGGAATCATAGAGTAGTACCTCAACTACTTAGAGTAGTTTTTTTTTTTTAAGATAAACAAGGTTTACTTTTCAATTCAAACTTCACAGGGAAATAGTTAATATGAATTACAATGAGATTGATTCCTAATAAAACAGAAAGGAAGTGGTGCAAATGACTTAGTTATGAACCTTCATTGGCTGTATATTTGAGGCCCATGCCATATGTTTCTTTGAACAAGAAAAACAATATGCTAACATTAATTACCAAGGCACTGAGATTGTTCATGAGAAAAGCATCAAGAATTGTATTACACTTCCAGCTTGCATTGCCTGTGGACAACTATCTTTGTGGGGATGTATGCGAACATGAATTCCACAAATCAAATTATTACTTAGTTCTTAAGTGATAGCAATTCATTTTCTTCCAAACCAACGGAACTTGACTTGATGTAGAATTTAAGGATTTAAATTTACTAGCAATTCATTTTCATGCACAATAATTTATATTGTTTACTGGAGATATATACATATATATATATATATATATATATATGTGTGTGTGTATATATATGTGTATACATATGTGTGTATATATATATATATATATATATATACACACATATGTATACACATATATAGGTTCCATTTACAAATTAATATGTATTTGTCCAGGCAATAATGCCTAGGTCCAAGGAAGTATATCTCTTCCTTAAGGAACCTTTGCCTTTGAAATAAAATTTTGATTCTTTTCTGTTTGTTTGTAGTTGCAAGGTTTCATCAAACAAGAAATGAGAAGAAATGAATTCACTGCAGCTTTTGTCAATGATGAACTGGTATTCTTTCTGGTATGTTCTCATGTGTCTGCTGCCTTCTTCTGTACCTTCAAAGTTCTACTTGAATTACGGGTATAATTCATTTTCTGCTATTTCAGGCTTCTGCTTTGATTACCTTCCCTATACTGAGTGCTTGGATGCTGCTGTTATCACAGTTCAGCTAGGTCAAGAAACCTTACCTTCCATTCAGATGTAGTAGCTTACCTTGAAATACTGGATACCATCCAAGCTGCTGCAGTTTGTGTCCTATTCTCTCTTTTACATTTTGGTTTTGCTATTAAGAAATGAAAGAAGAGTTGACACTTGCACATCCCCACAGCACTGGCTCAATTGGTCTATAATCATCACATAAGTCTACTTCAGCAATATTCCGGGTCCAGGTCAATATATTGCTATCAATGTTACGGGGTCCAGATCCCATACGTTGTGATCCTTACCCATCCAAATCTTGCTTTGCCAGGCTTATGCTGCGAACAATCTATTTGTAGCATAGGTGCAATTGAGTCAAATCTTTCAATTGATTTTATGCTTAAAGATAAAATAGATAGATGAGAGTGTTTCACGCCCGTAATAGTTACCATCACACATTTGCCAGCTGGTACATTCGATTTTGGTTTTACGCACTTTCATCCCAATTAGCGCTACTGCAATGTAATGATTCTAACTCAACTGCGCACCATTAATCATTCTCGTAATTATATGCATTATTATCCTTTGGACGATTAGCCTATCTATTATAACTCCAGTATAAAAAACAAAAGAAGTGCCGTGAAATTCATGAATAACTAACAAAAGAAAATGTGGAGATTCGTAAGGTGGGATCGCCGTGTCTGCACGCTGCAGAGCTTCAATGAAACGTGATTGATCCGTAAGGCAAATGGCAAAAAGTAATTGGCGACATTAATCCTTCATTTTTGTCACCTTTCCAACCTAATCCACTGTCCGTTATCCACTCTGAAATACAATGGACGACACGACATGGGAGCAAAAGCTCCAAGCTTTAACCCACATCCTTACAAGCCCCACAACCTCACCGCCACTCCACTCTCAGTTCTTCATCTCCTCACAAATCCCATGTTACCTCAACTGGGATTACCCTCCGGTTCTCTGCAACAAACCCAACACCGACAGATTCCCTTCTCTTCACCTGAAATGGGGATTCTCTATTTTCCTCAAAAGGGTCTCAACATTGGGTCTCCCTGAGACTTCCTGGAGGTCCAAGTGCCCTTACCATCAGCCCCCGCCATTGATTCTGGCGAAAGGAGTGGAGGAGGCACAGTGGGATGATGGGCAAAAGAGGGTGTATGTTAGGAAGAGGCTGAGAAGGAAACTTCGAGGAAGCGACATCCAACCTTGGATTCCAATTTTGATTCCCGATTTGTTGTTGTTCTCTCTTCTGTTGTTCAATCCGTTTCCTCTAAACGATTCATGAGAAATTGTGTACTAAGCACTACTAAATCCTTATGTTTATCAACAATTTTTCAGTTTATTTGGTTGCTTGACGCTTAGTGACTTCCCAATAAGTTTCTCAATAGGACTATTATTTGCCATGTCAAATCTAAATCAGCATTCATAAACAGATGAAAACGGGTTTAGATTGGGACCCCAATCATCACCATTCAAAATCATAAAGCAGAACCAGCAATAAAGGGTTCCAATTCACTTTGCTTAATCTAGAATTTACCTTTCATGGCCAAACAAAGCTTTGCCTGTCAAGTCCATGACCCACCTGTTTATTACTACTACTCAACTGCCAAATCACCAACTATAAATTTTGCTTGACGTGTAAAAATGTCATTTCTTTCGCAATATTGAAAGTTTAAACGGTGCTGGAGCCCTCAATTATACTGAACCCAACCAAAGGACTTTGAATTTATTCCATGTACAACTTGCCCCCCCATGAATTTTCCTTAGACATATGACCCACCAAACGCCAACTGCACTAACTGGAAAATCTACTTTGTATTCTAGTTTAGTTGAATTCTGCAAGCAGCTACCCTGGACTTTCCCACATGGTTTGGGGGCCATTGCCTTGACTTTCTTCGAGATGTTCAGATTTTGTATTCCAACCAAATGTGGTTTGGTTTAGTTGTGTTAAGCTAAGCTTACTTCCCCAGCTGCTGCCTCACTACTAGTCTACTAATCACTTCCGATACTGTCTTTTTCTTTTCTCTTAGCCCTTTCTCTTTCTAATCTCTTTTCAGTTTGCCAAACATTTTTCAAAATTGGGTAGGAGTTGATTGCCAGGTGGATACATGCTTTGTACGGGCTGAGAGCCTTCCTTACCGGTAATCACGCAACTAAAACTTCACTTAATCCAAGGAAAAAGGCGAAAAAAAAAGAAAGCAAAAGCAAAAGCCAAACAAAAAAAATAAAGGATTTCAATTGATTGGTCAAACACTTACGTTGACAATAAAGCATATCCACACCATTCCTTTGGTTTTTTTACTTAGCAACAGAATCTTTTCCTCAATGAATAATCAATCAATTGTCTATAGCCCTCTAAGGGACTAAACCCAAAATCGAGAATGCTAATGCGAACTATTCATTTGTCTTCTTCAATCCTCTTACCCTAAAACGCCAAATATCGTAAACTCCAATCCTTTCATGTCTTTATCAAAGAGTTCCCTAAGACTAGACTTGAAGACGTACTTTCATGTTTTATCATAAACATATAACTCCCAACATTACATTTCTGTAAGAATGTTTAACCCAAGTTGCAACCACATTTAGCTATGGAGAGTTCAACCCTTTTCTTTTTTTTAATCTTGTCTTGGTTTTGGTTATGTTTATATTGTAGCTGGTTGAGCCATTGCTGCTTGAATTTTCAATGCATGAAGCACAAATGGAGGTGATCAGTCAGAGGAAGTTTCTTTTCCTTTTACCCTTTTTCTTTTTTTAACTTTGCCCTTTGATATTGGCGCCAATCATATTCTTAAAGTTTATTAAGAAACATCTGGTGATGACCAGCAGCATTAAATTACAATGAAAAATATGGATGGACATATATCAGTAGCCAGCCCTCAGTATTGATGATGTTGCTAGTTTTGCACTCTAACAATATTATGAAGCTTTAAATTGATATTTATGAGAAAAGAATAAGAGATGGGAAAGGGAGAGACAGATTTTAGGTTTGCCTTAGCCCTTAGGATTGCAACTCAAAACTCTTCCAGCATGCATTTGCATGGCCAAATTCATGTAAATGTAACTACCATTTGGATGCATTTAAATTGGTAGTTAAGGCTGTCTCTCAATTGTACTGGTTATAAAAAGTTGAGCAACTTGTATATGAAGCAAATTAATTAAGGTAAAGTATGTGATCAGCCGTTTCCATGCCTTGAATTGAAGAAATTATTTTATCACAATGTGATTCACATTAAAAGAAAGGGAAATCTTCTCACACATCATGTTGGATTAACTCAAATTTAAACTAATTAAATTTGCTGATAATTAAGCATCTAATTCGTGTCAAATGGTAATGTAATACAACATCGATATGAACAAGTTTTTCTACAAATTAATGTAGACCACTACTTGAAAACTTGATAAAAATTCCACAAAAAAGTGGGAAGTGAGGAGGGACTTTAGCTTAGGTCAAGGCTTCGAATGCGCATGGCACTTTAAAAGCTAGAGAGAGTAGGGTTATGGGGCCAGCTGAATTGCCTTCTTCCGTGTAGAAAAAGGATGGGTGTGTCCCTAATATTAGACAAAGAGTAGAGGGGCAGCACATGCAGGAGGAACTAAATGTCATTATTTATTGTCCCCACCCACTCCCCTTCTTCCCCTCAATCCTCGCATCATCACTCGCCGTCCATTTCATGTACATCCTCTCTTACACTAGTCTACAGTTTCTAATTAAGCAACCCTCGTTCACAATTATGCCTCTGTTCTCTTCTCTCTTTGGTATAGAAGAGATGAAGATGGAAATTAGAGGAGATAAAGTGGAAAGTAGAGTTATATAGTAGCTAGTACTTTATAACTTTCAGTAAAGAAAATCTTATATTGAATTTGATAAATTGGTATTGTTTTATTCACTCTATCATCCAATATATGCATCAAACATACCCTTGTTGACTATGCCTTAACATTTTGATATTATAAGATCAATTTAGTTTTTGCTTAGAAGATACGAAAGAGTCTTGTCACATGAGCGAATCTTGAGAGAATGGTAACAAATATTTAAACCTGTTTACCTTGGTGGGGGTGGGGAATGGGATCATAAAGTGCACCAAATTATATTAAAGGAAGAAATAACTATCATTAACAACAAACACAAAGGGAAGGGACTCTTTTGTGAAAGTTCTCTCTCGTGCAAGGGACCACAATCATCACCCTCCCCAGTCCAATTTGCACCTAATTGAGTGGAAAATTTTTACATAGAGAAAACAACGAAGATTGGTCTTTCTATATAAGGATTTTGTATCATCACAATTTTCTCATCAGCCTTAACACTAGCTACCCTAACACAAAAGGCATTGGCTACTTTCGCTTTCCCTTGCTAGTCGCCGGCCCCCTGATCATGGCTACCTCACCGAAACTCATCCCTATCCTCTTCCTCTTGGCCTTCTTCTTCATCCAAATCCATGCCAGGGAATTCTTCAGCAAAATCCCAAGAGTCAACAACAATGAGAAAGAGTCGACGACTGTCCCTAACACGAGAGAGCAAGAGCATGAGACCTTCATCCCCGAGAACGAGAAGACTTCACTTCCCAACAGGGAAGAGGAGACTTTTGGGAGGCAAGAACAAGAGCCGAGGTTTATCCCCGAGACCCGAAATGGCTATGGCCTTTATGGACATGAGTCAGGCCAGTTCCCTCCCACCACCACCACCACCACCACCACCAAAGAAACCTACGAACCCTATGTTACCCCTGTCAAATACCACGCTGATGAACCCTACAACATGATTCCTGAAGCCAACAACAACAACAAGAACACTTACTACTACAACAAGAATACCTACGAGACCGAGAAGCAAAACTTGGGTGAGGCCAGGTTCACGGAGAGAGGGTGGAGCACCAAGGAAAACCAGAACAACAACTACTACTACGGCAACAATGGCTACAACAATGGTGAGAAGCAAGGCCTGAGCGACACCAGATTCTTGGAGAATGGAAAGTACTTCTATGATGTTAAGAATGAGAACAACTATTACGCGAACCAGTTCGAGAACTCCAGGGGAGTTGCTTCAAGGAACGAGTACAATGAGAATCGTTACCGCAACATGGGAAGGTACAACCAGAACCAAGAGGAGTTCGAAGAGAACGAGGAAGAGTTCGAGCCCTGAGCTGTGTGCAATCTACCGTCGAGTGAAGAACATCAAGTAAAACAAGTGGTTTTAGATGTTTTAAGTATGGTAATTAATTAACAAGGAAAAGAGTAAAGAAGATAAAATTTTATTTATTGGGTCTTGCGGTTAAGTTGTGATCCTTTCATTTCCTGGTTTGCATAGTCCTTTGCTTTGAAATGCTGAAGGTATGAGAGTTATGTTTTTTCTTTTTTCCTTTTTTTTTTTTTTTACTCTATCAAACAATTTATTGAATAAAAATGTAAGTATACTCTAATACTAGCTCTTGCTGTTCCTCCTCTAGCTACTTAAATTGCACCAAAAATCCACTTAAAAGAGCTAAAAGCCAAGAGAAAAACAAAATCAACCTACTTCTTTAGCCTTTAATATTGACATTGATGTTTAATGATGTGCAAGGATTTCAAATCTTGACAGCTTCATCAAAATTCTCTAATCCAAGATTTCAATCATTCATGATACTATAATACGATAATACCTTTTAATCAATGAACCCCACTTCACCGACCATAAATCTAATTAAAAAGTTAAATTTGATTAACGTAATGATTACATTCGTAAAATATTTAAAATTTAATATATTATTACATTTAAGTATTTAATTTAATAATAAATACATGTATCTCAATGTGAAAAATCTCCAAGTTGTTGTATGGTTATACATATAAACCGATCGATTTTCAACTGCCATGAACGAAGGAAATGTTTCGTTGTGCACCCCCTCCATGTGCTGATATGCGCCCCCCCACCTCCGTCGCTATCGTTGCAGTACTAACTTGCTTTTGTTCAAAACAGTAGATGGAGCACTTGCAAACCACCACTTGCCAGTGTTTTCCAAGAGAGAGATGAGTGGGACTATCCTGATGTTTCTTGCTAGTGCTCTGCTCATCACTCCACTCAACTGTGTAAATGCATGTGCCTTGAGAGGAAAAAGCCACTTGGAATTGTTTCTTATCCATGCTTTCCTATTCCAACACTGAAAGAAATAAATGTTGGGTAATTCAATTAATTAAAATATGCATGAAACTTTTAAATGCATATTATAGTAAAACTACCAAATTTATAATTTGTTTTCCCTTACGCATGCTTCTCTCCCCAAACCACCATTTCGGGTCTATTTATGGGCATTAATTAAGAAAGGTAATCCCACCAATTGATGGTCAAGGGTAATTAATTATGCTAGCTAGTCGGTAAACAACAAGCAAAGGGGGAAAATATGTAGGGCCACCTACAAGCTCCTCATCATAAAAGAAAAAGGCAGAAAAATGGAAAATCACGCCTATTCCAATTGGATTGTCTTCTCCGTGAATGACGGATAGACTATGATCTTTTCTTTTCTTGGTATACCTTTTTCCAACTTTATTTGTGCTCTCAAGCTTTGGGATCCTTTCTTCTTTTTTGACTTGCAATCCAAAGACTTGTGTTTTGTAGGTCTATATGCCACTAGGGAATGTTTATAGTATAATTTTCAGGGTTAGGTTCTGACCTTAATAAGATATTGATAAGAATTACTTCAATTCTGATGGTAACCCAACTAAACTTTGGGGACTAGGGGCTGCCATAGCAGCAAAGCTGTTCCCGCAATTTATAGGTATAGTGTCTTTATGGGAACCCCATTTCGACAAGGAAGTAACTTATTGACCCCAGAAACAGGAGCATATAATTGTGGGAGCACTCATGATGCTGGGAATTTCAATGGTTAAAATTGAAGAAAAAAGAATGAAAAATATTGGACCATCTGGAAGAGAAATAATTGTTGTTACAAACAAATAATGACACCCACCCACACTTCCTCAGTTCCCCCTGTTGCTCCCACCATTGCTAGCTGTATTTCCATTTTATTTCATCATTCTTTTCAGTGCCCATTGCTTTTTCAGCATTCTTATGCAGATATAATTAAAATAAGTTTGCTTAAAAAATAACATGGAAATGCACAAGCCGATACATCATCATGTGTTAGGAACTCTTCGTCATTTCTATACAACACTTTTTCAAGTACTGAAGTACTGCTGCTGGAGGCGGATGGATAATAATAATAAATACAGGCAGGTGACCATGAAAATAAAAATAGCACTACTACTTAATTTCGGATTCAGTTGATCTGCTTTGCTTTCATTGGAAGTTAAAGACATTAGCTGAGCCAGACCTAAGGAAATCAATGAGGAGGTCTATCAGTACGATCACCTCCTCTCTCTCTCTCTCTCTCTCTTTCTCTACCTTTCCCTCTCCGTTGGGTACAAGGGCATCAACTTATTGGCAGGACGGTGAGAAAGCAAGATGCATAGGGGGGGAACTGGATGGAGCTAGCAGCCCATAATGTTGGCATAAAATCAGGAGGATGTTTTGGGGAGTGTTTGGCATTAGTCCAAACTATCATGCTGCATTGACTGCATAGGTCGACAGAGAAAGAAAAATCATATTCACAAGCTTTGTGATGACTAGAAATCTTGTTTACCGCTCTTAACTTTGGTATATCTATTTCTTCCCTAATAAAAAGAAAGTGAGAAAGGAGGGGGTAAGGGATTTTAGAATCCTTGTAACATGAAGAGGAGCAGCTGTCTTCTTTTGCTAGTTTGAACGGTCAAAAAAAGAAGCATGACCAATATAGAGGTATCTTGTGGAAAGAAAGAAGAGAAAGAGAGGACAATGACACAATGGACCAAAGGCCCCTGGGCTAGGCCCAATTTGAGCCCATAACCCACTAGTCCAGTAGGACCAGTAACCCATCTATCCTGGCCCGTCTGGGTTAGTGCTAGATTTCAAACTAAAACAAATTTGATTGGGCTGGGGGACTCCGTTGTGGGCTCGTATGCATCCGTCTCTTCCCTTACCATTGCGGAAGACAAATTGAAGGGTATTCTATGCAAGTGTCACAACTTGCACACAATGCTTGAGGCTCTCTTGTTTTTAGCCACAAAATTTGAAAGGCTTAGAAATCCAACAAAGCAAACAACTCAGCGAAAGTGGTTACTTAACCATCTAAAATTAATCTAATTGGTATTATTTTTTATTAATTTAATGATAAAGAGTCGAACCTGATTAATGTAAACAAAATTCCAACTCCAGACCAAACGGTAACCTTTTTCTTATTAAATTATGTATTACTTTTAGGTAAAAAAAAAAATGCTAATTCACGGGATCCACGATAACATTGCCTGTACATCATCCTAGGAGAACTAAACCCTAAGCTAATACTGAAGTAGAGTGCCGTGTTGGTTAGGATCTCGGAAGTAAGGGCGGGCGTCGGTCTCGTTGGGGGAGTTGGCCAGCTAACGACCAAAACAATACTTTTTCAGTTCTTCTACGGAGCGCCACGTGTGTATGTATTTCTTTTTTCTTTTGGTATTTAGAAAAAAAAAAAAAGGGGTCCTTTAAACCCTATGCTGACGACCCACTTTGGCCTTTTGGCTTTTCCAACCAATCATTTCTGCTGACCTTTTCCATACGTTTTGTCTCAACATGTCACTCTCGGATGACTCCAAGTCACCGTCTAGTCCACCCACTCAAGTCCCAACTTGATCCCTTTGTTTTTTCTTTGACCCAAAGCCCCCGACTTTGGTCAAGACGATGAAAGCAAAATGCCTTAATTTCTCATGCAATTTGTTCATGACCATGACCGCCCCTTCCCCTTGTTTAAAATATTCGATCATTCCATGAATATTTAACAAAGTCATGATTGATGTCAGGATACCCAAGTAATGAAAGACAAAGCAAGTCTGTTAAGTTGATTTCCAGAATCTAGTATCTTCAAACTCTTTTCTTTGTTATTTAGTGGTGGCTTTTACTATAATTAACGTCTGAGAATTCTGAGCAGAAATCTCACTAACGTGAGAGTTAAATGGCGAAGAAAGAAAGCAGAGGATGGTGAAGTTAATGATTGTAACAACCCAAACAGTGATTGATTTCAACTTTTTAACTCCAAATTAATCTGGATAGTGATGTGTTTTTTTTTTTTAGTTAGCTAAGCTAGAACAAAGAAAAACAATAAACCTTCTTTGAAAAATGAACCACAGCTTTTGGTCCCATATTACTGTCATGACCTGCCTTTCTTAATGTTTCACCTGTCACCAATGCCCCGCCAGTTACCTCTAAATCAACACCCTCCAGCCCTGAAATTTAAGGAAACAATTCAATGCCGTACTTAAAAATTGGGTAAGAACCAATTATAGCTCCAACGGCTCTTCAAAGGTAATTCTATGGTGTAGATATATTGAAAAGAGTAATTTACAGCAGAAAGACTAGCCAAGTTTGTGAATAGACTAGCCAACAACAATCCCATTTTCTTTTGTTTTCTAGCCTGTTTGGATAATATGATTACTCCATCATGGAATATTGAAACAACCCATATTTCTCCCCTCTTGAAAATAAAAAATAATAATTACACCATAAGATAATACCAGGACATTTTGATAATTTTCCACTTGCTAGGTGTTCTGCTAATTTAATGCAAGGTGAGAAACTGTTGGCAGAATACGGTTCAAGGTAAGACACATCATATGATAAGATAATTCAATAATTAATCTTTATCCATCTCTTTATAAAGTTGATAAATTAAGATATGTACGACATGTTACTACTAAATTATCAATATCATGATAATAGTATTTTGTGATCAATCACATTTTAGTGATAAATGGACCTGATTAATTCAAAGTCATCATGCTTCTGATCCTTAATCTTGTTGCTGACTTAGCCGTTGATTTCTCCTTTTTTTAAAAAATTTTTATAAACATAAACCTAACAACTCAGGGCCATTATCTCTGACCTGCTCCATGATGGACCATGAGGAGAATTTTGTTTTGAAAAACATGGCGGTAAATTAGGGTTAAACTGTTGTTGTTAATGTCTGAACAGTTGCGATTATCTCAAGGTTTAAGGTATTAATGATAATAAAAAATTTGGTTATGAAAATCTTTTCTGATCTGATTACCCATGCTGAACACACCCCCCCCCGGTGGGACCCACCCCATTCAATGGCTCCTTGTTTAAGGAAGCATCTCCGGGGAGGAACCCAAGCCCAGGCGCTTCTTGACTCTCCTCTTTCCATTAGGACAATTTCTTTGTAGTTTAACAGGTACAGGGATATTTGTATTCCGGTGGCAGCATTTTGTTGATCATCTTCTTTATTCACTAAGCCATTTTCATTTGTTTCTTTGTGATAGAGAGCTCACCTAGCTCAAGCCAGGCCATGGCCACTCAGGTAATAAACCAGTCTTGTTTTCTTATTCATTTTCTATTGGTTCTGTTGATCATGCATGTTCAACTTTCCATGATCTTTTGTTCTGATTGTTTTTGCTCTTTGCTGGCAATTAAGAATCGGTTTCTGGGTTTTATCTTACTTTTAACTTACCTGGTATATTCCTTTCGTTTCTTGGTTTCTTGCTCATCTCATTTGTGGTTGGAAATAGAAACCGAAAGGAATGCTATCGGTGTTGCAGTAATAGTAACTATGGATACTGGCTCAGTGGGGAGTCCGACTTTTACAGATTGTTAGAGAGACGAACAGAGGAATGCTCAATCTGAAAGCTTTTTGAGAACTTTCTTTGGGGACACTAAACTGTTTTCATGACTTTTTCTCATCATGGGTAGTATTTGATTTCAATTTTAGAGAAACAGCTATTGAGATATGCTCAAAATTCTGATGCTTAAGGAGAGTATTGAGTAGGGACTTCATCTCAGAAGCCTTCTCTGGTTGGCACTAGACAATTACTGATCTGTGATTCCACCGACAGTCTTCCAAAAGAAAGGACAAAACATAAATAAATGAAAGTAGAGAGCTGAAAGTGTATCAAAAGCAAGTCATGGTCACAGCTGAGATTTGAATCCAGGCTTCTGATATCTTTACAGCACGAGGTGTAGTCTAAACAGGGAGAATTGTGCTGCTGGACTCCGGACCTTATCATTATTTGGAATCTAATTCGTATTGCTATTAGATTTTAATGTAAAATTTTAATAAGTAAATCCTAAGTAATGTTGATGTTTCACTGCTATATTTTAATTGATGAATGTTCCCAGAATCGTGAGATGTCGAATGGCTGGCCACTTGGGCTACAGATAATGACCATGAGGCTTCGGTTACAAGAAAGACTACAGGCTGCAGCTCCAACGGTGGAACCATATTCTTTGCACATGCCTTCAAGCAGTTTTTCCTCATTCTCCTCCTCCAACCTTGACACCGAGGTAATTCCAAGCAACCTTTTCTTCCTCCCTCGTTCTACACACTGAGCAAACATAATGCACTTGTGATATACCATCTGCTAATGTTTCTTCCATTGCGGAATCGGCCCAGTCCTCAGCATCATTTTTCCAAGACAACAGCGTTTCTCTGGGGAGGCTAATTGGGTTCAGACCACGCGACAGAGGAGCACTGTACTTTCAGAACACAATCCATGCTGAAGAGAACAACAGGCTACCTGTAACAGGTGCCTGCAAGGATGTCTCCAGACGACACAATTCAGATATGTCTCAGGGAATTTGCATCCCACTGATACTAGGCGCTCTGGTAAAGATGAGCAGGAATAGGAGCAAGTCAAAGCAATTGGATGATTAAGGGTGAAGAAGCCATTCGATTTTCTTTGATGGCCATGGCATAAAAAAAAAGAATAAAACCCTCGTTGACCACCTCCACCAAATTCTTTTCTGCCGTGTATTCAGAAATTACCCATTAATTGTAAGATTGTCACCTTAACAATTTTATTTGTATGGAATTCTTGATTTTCACAGCATTATTTAGAGGGTAGCAAATGGAATCAAGTTAATCTAGAGCTGCATTTGTAAAATGCAAGGAAATTAACTCCTCAATTTGTCTTGTTAATCGTAAGTTGGCTGCATATTATAGCATAGCTTCATTACTTTTAATCAATAGAAGTTCCCGTTGTAATGGATTGTCAAAAAATAAAATAATCCATTGTCAAGACTGCTAAATCAGCCACGTGGAAGAGAAGCTCCACGTGTCAGGTAGATGAGCAAGAACCATATGCGTTTCCGTACGAGTGTATACACAGAAAACATCAGCGCTAAATTGTAAAACCCTTGGAAATCTCAAAACCCCCACACGAATGCACAAAGCTTCTAAAATCTCCACCACCAAAAAAATGTCCGCCGCCAGGTCCGTCCTCCGTTCCGCCGCTTCCCGAGCGACCGCTGCGACTAGACTCGCCGCCGGACCCAAGGCAGTGCCGCGACCCGCTCGCTCTCCCTTTCGGGTCTCCAAGCAAAGCCCGTTCTCTTCTCGCATTTTCAGGTAATGGATATTAATCCCTCTCTTCAATTTGTTTAGGAAATCAATTAATGATACCAATTTAGAGTTTTGAATAAATTTGAAAAAGGTCACCGGTGGAGATGAGCTGCTGTGTGGAAACCATTTTGCCGTATCACACAGCCACTGCTTCGGCTTTGCTGACTTCGATGCTGTCCGTCTCTCAACGGAGCTCCGGTTGGACCCCTGAAGGTAGTTCTATCGGCTCTTGTTTCATGTTGATCTGTTTCTTTTTTTGTGTTTTCAAGGCATTCTAACTTTAACTACATAGAAAGTTTGCTTCTTCTTATGATTCAATGAAAGTTGAATGAAGTGAGATGTAATGCTTCTTCGAGTCGTAGTTCCTACTGGGAAGTATTTGCTCCTTAGTTACAGAAGCAAAATGATAAACTTCAAAATTTTTAATGATTCCTAAACCTAAACTTTGCAGTGTACCAAATGAGAGGCTTAAGTTTTTCATATCATTTTCATTCTTTATTACATATCAGAATGCAGAGAAAATGTTGGAGACAAAATACCAAGTAGAAACATGGTAAAGTGAAACTCTTGACTGGTAAATAGTCATTTACTTGATAACACTTAATGAAGCTAAGTTTGGAGAAAGATTACTCCGAAAACATGTATTAGAAGCTAGAATTAATGATGGAAAGCAGGCTGTCTCTGTGAAGTATGAGCGGCCCATAACAATTGTTGTAGATGAGCATCAACCACTCAAAACAGTAGCCAAATGTTGTATATTTGTACTCCCTGTGTCACCTCTTTTTTTTCCCTCCCTTTTTTTGATAGGTAATCGTTGCTCCTCTGTCTCGTAAATAAATGAAAGAATGTAAATTCTTTTCTCATTTTGTAGGGCAAGACAAGACTAGATGAAGGACAAGCACAGAGGGAGTGGCTTGTATTAGAATTCATTGTTAAACTTTGGGAACTGTTACTGAATTTTTCTTTAGTAGTTTAGTTGGGGAGATCATCTTTCTGAATTGATGTAAAAAGACGAGAGGTTGAATGCTATGCCTTGTAATTTCTTTGGTTTAGAGATTACAGATGAAATCTTGTTCAAATAGTTTTTAAACAAGTTAGCTAATCGATCCTGAAATTACTGTTAAACTTTTGAAAATTGGTACCAATTTATGTAGCTTGCTATTGTGTTTGTTTGTTTTCTGGATGTTTAGACTTAATTTAAAATATGCACTTTATGGATTGGTAGGGGTCAAAAGGCCCTCATGATGCACATTAGTTGTAAAAGTACTAAATGCATGAAATCTGACTTCTTTTCAGTCAGTAAGGGTGTTGCTTGTGCATATTTGAGCTGAACTTGTTATTTGGCTGTTAATAAGTGTTCCAACTTAACTTGAACTAAACCTTATTTTCATTCTTATTCATGCCAGCATAAGGATATAAGACCAATAATGATTTGTTGTTTCACTCAGATTGCAATGATGATGTATGATGAATGTCAGAGAGTTCGGGCAAAGTTTTTGATAAATGCAGTCTAAGACAAGGTGGTGGAATAAAGCTTTATAGTAGGGTCTTAGATACTTTTTCCTTCTTAAATTTTTAACTAGGTGATGAATAACATTCTTTTTAGTCAACAAGTTGGAAGGAATTAAGTCAAAAATATATGCTTTTGGAGGTTTTGTAATTGAAAGATAGGATAGGATACGATGATGATGATGATGATGATGTTTTGTTATTCTATTAATGTTCATTGCACTTAATTTGAAAGCACTCTTTATATTTGGGGGCTGTAATGCATAACTCGAAGACCCTGCCCCCATTTTATCTCTGAAAAAATTAAATTTTGTTCTGGTATTGACTAGTTTGTAGTCTCCACAAATATTATTTGTTTCCAGGATATTTTGCAGTTCTTGGCAATTGATTATTTGAGAATGACATGTGCTTCCACCATTATGATGTTCCAAATCCTAGATTGTGAACCTATAATCTTCCTATCACTGCTACATTCCACTTCCATTGTTCACGTTCGTTTACTTTTAACTTGGGCTGTTTTAGGCTTATGAACTGCACACACTCATGGAGTCTGCCTTAGGAGGTTGTAGTTGTATTCTCTCTGTTCTAGTTCTCTCATTTTGTGTTTCAACAGTAGATCTATGATTTAACCCTTGATAAAATCCAGTCAAAATGAGAATTAGAACAATATTGTTGATCTTGTTTTGTATGGATAAAATAGTTATGCATTTCTAATACCATGCACCCATTTTTCTTGTTCTGTAGATGGATGATTGTGGTTGGGATGCGGTGAATTCTTCATCTCCATGAAAATTCAATCGACTTTGTAGGACTTGATGCATTATTTCTCCTTGGTCAAATGTGAAAATAAGATGTTATACAACTTTTGTTTCAAGAGCATCTGGAAGTAGGTATAAGATGGAAAATCGATCATTTTTTATTCTGATAATGTTAATTACCAGTTATCACTAGGTTTAATCTTTCTTCCTCCTTTCCCTTTAAATAATGGAAGTTCTGCATTTTCTTTGTGACTTTATCAAATGGGGTAGGCTTGTATCCACATGGATGACTACCTAACCTCATGATCCGCCTACTGCGTTAGCATTGGCCAGCCGCCAGCTTACTCTAGTGTAGGGTTTAAATAGAGTTAATTTCTGCCTGATGCCCGAAAATTAGACATGTAATCTTGCTTTAAATCCAGACTAGTTTAAACCACGGGCTCTGATTCTATTGATTCTTAACTCATGATTCTCCATGAAAGCTGGTATAATACACAAATATAGCTTCCTCTTTTTTCACCAAAAAGAATAAGAGAACACTAATGAAGGCTACCTTTTACAAATATGACCAGTACTATGAAAATTGTGTATATCTAGAAAAACATGACAAGTAGCCAATCTGCCTTTTGAATAGTCGTAGAAACAAAATTATTATTTTCCGATGAAAATCACCTCACGGCTCTGTCTTAACTCTCGTCAACGGAGGAAACTGGAAACGTATGGTAAGCAGTTGAGCTGGCATAGCACGGGTCAGAAGTCAAGGTCAATGGACGGTGAGCCGGTCTCCCTGGGGCCTGGGCTGTAGATCAGCGCGCAATTTCGCAGCGTTGATCTGGTCAACCAACCCTCCATCAGTTGCAACATTATTTTTGGGTCCAAAGACCTCACTACAAGTCTTTCTAAAGAGTAGTCTAACATTTATGTCAGTGAAGCATAGCATTTATAGGAGAGAGCTCTTCTAGCTTTGCAGGAAAGCTGAGACGACAGCAATGGACTCTTCAAGACTGGCATTGCTATTCTTTCTCGTTTCTATCCAACTTTCTGCTCTCACATCTGTTCAGCCAGAAAAGCTCCTTCGACTCTGTTCGACCCAAAGCAACTTCACCATGAATAGCACCTACGGGAACAATCTCAAACACCTCTTTTCCACCATTACCTCCAACACCCAGATAGACTACGGTTTTTACAACGTTTCTTATGGCCAAAACTCTGACGAGGTCAATGCTTTAGGTCTGTGTAGAGGAGATGTTAAGCCAGATATTTGCCGTAGTTGCATAACTAACGCCACTAATGAGTTCACAGAAAACTGCCCTAACCAGAGGGAGGCCATTGTTTGGTACGATGAGTGTATGTTAAGATACTCAAATCATTCCATATTTGGTAAAATGCAATTCCCACCTGCTTGGGTAATGGAAAATGTCAACAATGTCTCCAAAGTAAATCAATTCAATCAGGTGTTGGCAATCTTGTTGGGTGACCTTAGAATTCAAGCGGCCTCTGGCGATTCCCTTCACAAGTTTGCAACAGGGAATGCTACTGTTTCCAACTCGCAGGCTATATATGCGTTGGCTCAGTGCACTCCTGATTTGTCCCAAGTGGAATGTAACAATTGCCTGAGTAATGCCACGGAATCACTTCCACTATGGAGGGTAGGAGCCAGAATTCTGACACCAAGCTGTACTGTTAGGTATGAGAATTATATCTTCTATGGCCCTTTGGTTGATATGCCACCCCCAACGATGTCACCAGCATCACCGCCGGTTGATGACGCACCATTATCACCACCAGCTGATGTACCGCCACCACCATCACTAGTGACACCAGCGCCTCCTCCGCAGCAACCTAATCTTGCTACCAGAAAAGGTAAACCATACTCCCTTGTTAGTTACCCATGTCTCGTCTTTCATCACCATCTAGCAGGTCCCTCTGGTTTGTTCATTTATTAGTAATTTTTCAAGCTTTGTTTCTGCATATCCACTAACCATCAACCAAATATATCTCTGGATTTCGCAGGTAACACGACTGCAGATTTCAATTCCTGGCTCCAATGGTTTCATTTGCAATACTTCGTATTTTGAAGTCTCTTTAATCTAAAGAAGTAGGAAGCTGTGAGATCAGAGATGTTTAACTCATTACTTGCTAGTATTGTCGCCTCTTCAGCAGTACTTGTATTTTATGTATGGAAAATTGAGAATTGAGAACTGAGAACTTGCAATCATACTTTCATTTAAAGGTCATATGAAATCAATTTCAAGCATTTGAAGCAAAGAGCAGGGGAAAAAGAATCTCACAATAGAAAGATTTTACCATCAATGCTTGATTATATAAATCCAGATAGTTTGATCATAAGAAAGAAGCATGAAATATATAATTGGGCAGAGTTAGATTTCTCTACTAACCCGTACTACTTTTTCTCTTTTTCTTTAATTTCCATGCTGACCCGCCAGTCTTCTCATTGCCTTGTTCTTGCTTAGTAAAAAACTCCTTCTGGAAACGAAGTATTTGTCGTTGTACCATGAATCAAGATGGACCCCAGCTGACAGAAGTTATAATGAATTAAAAGTTTATATAGATGGGTCACAAGTTAAGGTAGATAATATCTCATGTAACTGATAAACCATAAATAATTAAAGCCATACTAATTATCCCAAAGTAAATAATAATGATTTGTATTATCACAATGTTTGGGTAAGTTAATGCTTATGCAGATAATAATCACTAAGATAACGATTATCTAATTAATACCTAGAGATAAGTACATAGTATTTATATCCCTAATGAAGAAGCATAGTGGTAGCATTTATAGGAGGAGAGCCTTGGATGTGGAAATCCCATTCTCCATTGAAAAGGTGTGACGTACAGCAGCAATGGACTCTTCAAGACTAGCAGTCTTATTCTCTCTCGTTTTCATACGACTATGTGCTTTCACATATGCTGAGCCGGTGAAGCTGGTTCAAGTCTGTTCGCACAAAAGCGACTTCTCCCTGAATAGCACCTATGAGAACAACCTTAATGACTTATATCTCACCACCATTACCTCCAACACCAAAATAGACCATGGTTTTTTCAGTGCCTCTTATGGCGAAGACTCTGATAAGGTCAATGCTATAGGTCTGTGTAGAGGAGATCTTGTGGCAGATATTTGCCGTAGTTGCATTAATGATGCCATCAATGACTTCGCAGAATACTGCCCGAACCAGAGAGAGGCCATTGCTTGGTATGATGAGTGTATGCTTAGATACTCAAATCGTTCCATATTTGGTAAAATGGAGGTCGAACCGTTTCGTTCACTCGTCAATGTAAACGTTGTCAACAATGTCACCAACGTAACTCATTTTAATCAGGTCTTGGCAACCTTGTTAGATAGGCTTAAAACTCAAGCGGCCTCCGGCCGTTCCCTTCGCAGGGTTGCAACAGGGAATGCTAATGTTTCCAAGTCGCAGACTCTATATGCAATGGTTCAGTGCACCCCTGATTTGTCCCCAGAGGATTGTAACGATTGCCTGAGAAATGTCACTGAATCACTTCCACGATGTTGTAATGGGAGGAAAGGAGCAAGAGTTTTGACTCCAAGTTGTAATATTAGGTATGAAAATCATCTCTTTTATGGCCCTTTGGTTGATATGACACCCCCAACGCCGTCTCCAGCGTCACTAGCGGTTGATGCACCATCATCCCCACCGGTCGATGCACCATCATCCCCACCGGTCGATGCGCCAGCATTCCCACCTGTCTATGCACCAGCATTCCCACCGGTCGATGCACCAGCATCCCCACCGGTTGACGCACCAGTATTACCGCCGTTTGATGAACCAGTATTACCGCCGGAGGATTATGACTCACCACTATTGCCACCATATGATGCATCGTCACCACCACCCCCAGAGCCACCAGCGCCTCCTCTGCAGCAACCTGATCATGCGACCGGAAATGGTAAATCATACTTGCTTTAGATTACTTGCTAACGTATCATCCCTTTCATGTTTTTTTCCCTTGTTATTATCTGTATTAATATATATCAAGTCAGTAATTGAGTTAGTTTTTTTAAAGTTGAGAATTCATTTAGAAAAATTAATCTAGAAAGATGAATAACATATAGTAACTGCTATAAATTATGGATATAATTAATTATTTATTTTACATTGAAATTTTATTAGAATTTGAAGAGAATATCAGTTTGTTCACTCACTGTCTGAAGTTATATATTTGCATATTGGATTCATCTTGTGGATTTGCCACTGAGGGGATTCAAGCTCCCCTGTTTCTTGACCAACCATCAATCAAATAACCATTTCTGGATTTTGCAGGTGACATGAACAGCAAATTTCAAGCTCTGGGAACAGCGGTTCTGCTAATGATTTTGCAATACTTTATATTTTGAGGTCTCGTTCATTTAAAGTAGGAAGATCTGATTAGTTTTTGATCTGATTAGTTGTTAGCATGTAGCCTGTATTTTACATTTTAAGTAAAAGTCTCTTCAGTAGGTACTAGTACCAGTAAACTTTGTGAATGGACTTTTGAGAAATGGGAAATTGCAATGATGCCTAGCATTTTGAGGTCATTGATAGCAAATACTTGAAATTCAAAAGGCATCTCATTATGTATGTTCCTGAATTACTGAAACAAGCTACATGCAACTCTACCATGAACCATGAAGCAAGTTATATAAACGCGTCAGAAGTCAAGGTCATGGATGGGTGCGGCCCTCTGATCACGGAAGCTGCTAGCCCGCCATGTTTAATGCAGGCATGCAGTTGATAAAATCAATAAGAAATTTCCCAGCTTTGATTCAGTGAGGGTCACCCTGCTCAAACTAAAGATTAGAGAAGCAATATTCTATTCAGTCTTTTACCTGCACGAATTGGTTAGATTCAATAACAATAAACAAAGCAGTGTTTCCTCAACCAGAAACGCTCTAGCCATGCTCAAGTCAAAAGCTATATCTGGCCTTTGCGGTAAGATGGACAACAGATTCCAAATTCTTGTTAAAGTGGTTCCGTTGATGGATTTTGCAATATTTTCATCTATCAAATCCTAATCAACTCAAGAAGATGTTTGAAGGGGGTGTGGGATGTTTAATTGGTTACTTGTTAGTTAAAATGATGTGTGCTGTGCCTTACATTTCAAGTGAAACATATACAAAGCAAAAAGCCACTTAAGATGGCATATATATAGCAATGATCTCTGAGTACATGTCCTGATTGTTCAGCCCTGGTCCATTTCATCATCCAAACAAAACCAAAATGCAAAAGTAAAGTATAATGTATGGACATTTAGAAAATGAAATTCTTGCAAGGCCATCTTTCAACTTTGAAGCAAACATTTTGAAGAAGAACCAACAAGACTAGAGTATTTAAAGCAACAGAGAACCAAAAACTTGATATAGAAGGATTTTTACTATCAACACTTAAAAATCCAGATGCAATGTTATCACAATAAAAAGTCTTCTTCATACTTAACTACAAAACTTAACTATTAGATGTTAAAAGTATAAACCAGAAAGATCAACCATCAGCAAGATTTGTATACCAAGCCCAACACTTTCACAATGAAAATTGTACCGTAATAGCATCTCACCAACATCATAAAGAGTAACCAAGAATCATTAGGCCACTTCATAAGAACATCCTTCGGTATCTAATCACTGAGGTCCATGCGGTCTCTATCATTCTTCAACTACATTAACCAACTCATACTCGACAAGAGATAGATTGTTATCTTCTTTAACAACAAAGTTAGCAGGATCAGTGACCTCAATGCGGCCCCATTTGTCAACAGCCAGCCTCATAGAACCCTTAAACATATCAATCTTTGCATTACGAAGAATTACAGTGGCAACTGGCTTCATCAAGTCAACTGCAATATGATTCAAGCGTCATCATCATCAAACTGCATGGAGTTTAGAGTAGCATTTTCCACAGGTCAACCATTCTCCCAACCCACCACCCCCCATGAATATATGATTGGGTGAAGTGTCTTTCTCCAAATAAATTCATTAAGCAAAATGCAAAGGAAAACCCAATACATGCACCCACAACATCTAAATGTAAATACTAAGCAGTTTCAAATGTTTGTCAATGAGTGGCAGATGCTGTGACTTCTGGAAACCCAACAACTAAAGTACATTAAAGATTTGAACAGCAATTCAACTAATAATTAGGTTCTTGATTATTTCACCATATAATCTTTGAGGTTTTCATAATATTTTGAGTTGGGAAATAAAAGAAGCAAAAATCAACACAAGGACAAATAGATTCAATCACAATATAATAATAGAATAAGAAATTATTTCACTTTGACAGAGATTTATCCCACCAATCAATAATATATCAAGACACTTAAGTCGTGGAACCAAACCAACATCACAATACTAAATAAACCTTAATGACAGCTAAGATCCTAGATCATATCAAATCCAAACTAGCAGTAACAAAACAAAGAAATAGAAAGGATTCCAAAATGCCACCCTATTTCATCTTTAAAACAAGCCAAAATGAAAAAGAAAACCAAAGGAAAGATAAAAAGCTCTGGCATCAAGTTATGAAACGAAAAATACCCTTTTGGGAGAAATTAAGATCAGATCAGTAAAACATAAAACTTTTAAGAGAAACAAAAAAAAAGGGGGGGTCTAGAAATTGGACCTTGATCGTTACGAGCAGTGAAGAGGATGGTACCGGTCTCGTCCCCAACAAGGCACTCAGCGATGCGGGTTTGGCGGAGATGTTGAGAAGCAGCTCGACCCTTTTGAAGGACCATGTTAGACGACAAGACCTTGGCGATTAAGGTGTGGCCGTTGGTCCCTGGCTTTAGCTGATCCACTTTCACAAACACTGGCTTTCTCTTCTCTGTTGTTTTCTTTTGTTCTTGTCCTTGCTGCTGCTGCTGTTCTTGTTCTTGTCCTTGCTGCTGTCCTGTCGTCGCCATTGATTCCAATGTTAAAACCTGTCTTCTCTTCTTCGCTCCTCTTCTTCTTGTTGTTTTTCTCCTTTTCACTTCTGTTTCAGGGCTGGTGGGAGAATGAAGAAATGGGGAAGCCCTAGCACAGAAAATGAAGCGTACCTAAGTTTCTCCTAAACGGAAACCAGTATTACACGGCGTCGTTTGGTTACTTTATAAATTTTGAAGGCATTTTTCCTCTATGAGTTAGACTTAATTTTGGATAATAATAAGTACTAATGTCTTTTTGTAATTAAATTATGGGTTTTAATTAATGCTTGTCCTAATTTTTTGATTAAGATACATAAGGTGCCCCTCTTTCTACCACCCAAGGGATGTTCACCCACTAAAGCTAAAATTGTTTTAAATTATTATGAAAAATATGATGCATGATACTAGTAATTTAAGCAAGTAAAATTTTTTTTAAATGTATGGGGTGGATGGAAAATTTGGAAATTCCAATTTTGACAAATAAATAGGAGTATAGGTTAATGTGTTGTCTAATGTAATCCACACTCTTTAAAGTTACTAGTTTTGTTAAGAAGTCATTATCAATATTGATAAAAAATAAATTAATTTTAAATGGAACTATGGTAGTTTATCTTCATCAACTCCTCATTGGATTAGAAAC
The DNA here is from genome assembly GCF_000208745.1 of Theobroma cacao. NCBI lineage: Eukaryota > Viridiplantae > Streptophyta > Magnoliopsida > Malvales > Malvaceae > Theobroma > Theobroma cacao. Next base: position 23,561,045 of record NC_030855.1, read on the forward strand.
ATTCAACCACATGCCTATTTGCAACCTTTACCAAGCCGTAAATGAAGACTTTCTTTACCTAAAAATATGAAAAATTAGAGGGAATGATATTAAAAGCACTTGTTAGTAGTATATTTTTAAGATATAATGTTCTAAGTCATTCCAAAATGGGTTTTTTTTTCTTGATCAAGAAATTGTTAATTTTTCCTAATTGTATGACTACTAAATCAGGAAGGAAGGAATAAAATAGATGAACATCAATGCATTTATGGAGATTTTATTTGTATTATATATGATACTTTATTAATGATACCTTAATATATATATGAGTAAAGGCTTAAAATCTGCAGAATATAGAAAAACATGGGAGGATATACATTGAAAAAGAAAAGGACAGCCAGTTACCAAAAAAAGGTGAAAGAAACTAAGAAAGTATATAAATAGTAAAACAAAGAAAAGAAAAACAGGAACGTGAGTGAAAAACAAGGAGATGAACCCGACATTTGCTCTACGTCACCTCTTGTCTAGTGGTCTTTACCACCACCACCTCATCTCTCTCTCTCTCTCTCTCTCAATTCAATCGTCATTTTCTGAGGCTTCCTCAGATTAAGATATTTTTTTAATTAAAAGAAATAGTACAAGTTTTTAATCATAAAATCATGTATCATCAATAAACAATAATCTACTCTCTCTCATTCTTCTCCTTTGAGTTGAAGCTTATTGAGATCAACAAACCAAAAGTTCTCTCAAAGATAAAGTCAAAGAAAAAAAACCCATCCTTAAGCTTGTAGTAGATAGATTTTTCTTTGTTTTGAAGTTCTTTTTTTGGGTGGTTGGTAATAATAAATAAATAGTAGTTTTTTTAAAAACATCCAAGGCCAAACTCTACCTTTGGTCTTTCAATGGATTCCGATTTCTGGACGTCTCGCCTTGCAGCTGCCAAACGCCAGTATACGTTGCAGCACCATCAGCAGAGCTCTCATTTGGGTTCGTTTTATTTTTTTTATATGTTTGATCTGGGTTTTTTATTTTCTTTTTTTCTCATTTTGTTGGTTGTCTTTCTGTCTTGAACTCTCTCTCTCTCTCTACTATATATATATATATATATATATATATATATATATATAAAAGATCGTTTGAGCATGGATGATTTTGAGGTAGACGACGAGGTACGACCCGATTTCCCATGTCCGTACTGTTACGAGGATTTCGATATTGCGTCCCTCTGTTCGCATCTCGAAGATGAGCATCCCTGCGAGTCAAAGGTTACGGTAAGCAAGTTCCATATTATTATTGCTAGTAGCATAAAAAAAAAAGAGGAAAAAAGTTTTTTTTTCTTTTTGGTTTAATAAATAGAGAGAGAGAGAGATCTTTCTGTTTCCAGTTCGGGTTATGTTTGATGTAGTACGAGGTTGTTCTCGTAAGTTTTTGTCTGTTGGTTTATTTTTATGGCGAAATTTCTAGTTTTCCTTTTATAGAAGGAGAAAAAGAAAATCTAATTTTGGTTGGATAATTTATTTTTCCCTATTCATCTTTATATTATTGAAGGAATACTGGAAAAAAGGTCTTAACTTGTCGGTGTTGGCTGAAAAACGAATGAATTTGTTGCTTGGATTGCTATAGGGGCATCTGTTTGCACGTTCAAAAGAAATAATAAAATAACAGTTGCATCCTTTATATTTTCTTTTGCATCTTTTGATTCATCTGATCAAACTAAGGCTGTAGTAGCAACTGACCCAGGCAATCAAAAATCTCCAATTGATATGAACCTAGAAAAGAGTTGCTATCATGGTTTTTTTCTTGTTAGGCAATCTGTGCAACTAGCTGAGTAGGCTTCATTTTGGGATTTTTTTTTTTTATTTTCTTTTGTGTCTCCTTTGGCCATTCTACTGTTTTGCTGAACAAGATTGTAAAGTGATGAGACCACCATTTATCCATTTTTGTTAGGTTAAATTATGAAGAATCTTTGATAGAGTTGTTTTTTATAACATTTCCACGATGCTGCTGATGATTTTAGGACCGATATTCTTGGTTGTGGTTTGAAGGTTTGGGTATTGTATTGGACGCTTGATTTGGAAGAAGAGAAAGTTCAATTGCTTTGATTCTATACACTTACCATTGGGGTCAAAGGTGCCTGAATTGAAAGATGATTGGGATATAGAGGTCCTCTTTCTCTTTGTTGCTGAATTGGGGGAAAGTAGTAGCTATAGTTTTGGTGCCCATGTACAATGACATCACAGATTCTGATACCAAGTGGACTTGCTTATATCTGTTACTAGACAACCATAGCGACACCTGAGATAGTAAGAAATGAACCTAAAGGTATTCGTTTTAAGTGGAGTGTTAATATAGCATCTGTTATCACATTTTGTAGATGAAACTTGAGGTCCTTGTGTAAGATAATCATAGGTCATTTAGGCAGCAAAACTTATGTTGGAATTTGATAGAGTTTTTAGCCAGCTCTTTTCATAATGAATTAAATTATATACAGAGGAGAACTCCCACTGGATATGGAGGAGCTTTAGCAGGATTAGTGATGTTATTTTCATGCAAGGGAAAGAATGCATCATTCAACAGATAAAATTGGAAGTTGCATACATGGAAAGGGACGAGAGTTGATATAGGTAGAGAATGTTATGAGCATTTACTATTCACTATCGGTCATGGTAGAGGAATGGGCATTTGGTGTTTTCCATGGATGATAAAGGTAGGTTTGGATATCTAATCATTTCCTAGGTATGAAAGAATAATTAACAAGTCTCACCCTTATTTTTTGGTCCATAGGAGATATTCTTCCTCTTTAGTACAAACCCTCCCTTTGAGCTCAGGTCCATGGTACAACCACCAAGGGACTTCACCAACTAAACTAGCTAGCACCTTAGACAAGTCTCACTATAGTTCTTAGGTTTTCTCGTATTATTCTAAATTTCTAATTGAGAGCTTTTTCACCTTGCTACTTATTCTTTGAAAATTATATGGAGGAAAAAAAGTAGTAAACTCACGTTTATTGTCAATACTTGTTGTACTTAACCTTAGGATTTATGGTGTAAAAAAGCTTCCATTTATGTTTTCGTAATGAAAGAGTCTTATATGCATCAATGTTTATGTTGCAGATTTGTCCAGTTTGCTCGGTCAAAGTTGCAAGAGACATGCTAAGTCATATCATGCTGCAACATGGACATTTATTCAAGATATCCTTAATAATGGAACTGTCCATTACCTTGCCACTCTGACTTGGAAAATTATGCATGAAAAGCTTCTTTTGTTGTTCTGTATTTACTGAGAAAAATTGAATTGTTAAGCAAGTTTCCCTTAACAAAAGATTACTTGCAGAGATGTCGCAGGTTACGTAGAGTTGCAATTCCTAACAGTCAGGCACTGTCTCTCCTGGGACGTGATCTCCGTGAAGCACATCTGCAAGTACTTCTAGGGGGTGGTGGATATAGGTCAAGCAGTGCTAATGTATCCAATGCAGCTACCGATTCATTCCTTTCATCACTGATTTTGAATTTCCCTGCATCTGAAGCAGAAGAAATTTCAAAATCTGTTGTAACTAGTGCTGAAGACACTGCTGCAAAAAATGTTGCACCAGCACATATGTGGAAATCAAGGTATTGGTTCAGATCTTTTCTACAGTAGAGAAATTCAATAATGTTCTAACATTTTCCTAGTTCGTTATCTTTTTGTTAAGATGCATTTAGTTTGCAACTATGATGCAATTCCAATAACCAATCCAAGGGATCCCCTTTTACCAAGTGGAAATAATGTCTGATGGAGGTTTGCAAGAACTTTTGCTGCATGAGTTGTGGACAGCCTTTAACATGTGAAAGAACTTAATCATTTTTTCCTTCATCTGTTATGATTTAATTATATTTATGCTGATATCCATTTCAAAATATTCCTCTATTGACTGTCCAAAGTATAGCCTGATGCCTTTTAAAACGCTTCTACAGGCCATGAAAACTTTATAAACATTTCCTTTTCCCATTTGTTAAAATGGAAATCTTGTGTGCATTCAATTAAACTTATTCTAGAAATTGTTAATCTTGACCTGTTCATCTGACTGTCTAATCGACATGGACAAATCATCGTTTAGAGAGGCTCCTTTGTGGTTTGAAGTAAGTGGTTAGCTAAGGGTATCACCTGTCTAACTATCTCCAGAAACCAATTGGAAACCTTTGATGTTGAGATTCAAAGCATCCCATATCTCATCATGTCTCAAATATTTAGAGAAACTGTCTGATATAATTGAGATTTAACATCTGTTTTCTTTTACTTTTTCTCTTATGCAGTTTTGATCCTTCTTTGAGTTATGAAGAGCGGGAAAAAAGGATTAGGCAAGCCACGGGAAGAGCTGGTTTCGTCCAAGATCTGCTGTTGTCAACTTTGTTAAATGACTAACAAAAGCAGTAAGTCAAATGAAAAATAATGGAGTTAGTTATCAAAATCTCGGTGAGAGGCATTTCTGGGTAGGATTCTAATGATTTTATAATGTTTGACAACCCAATGCAATGCATTCCTAGTCTGAATGTTGAAGCAGCCCCTTGATGGCTTCATGATAAGATCCCCATCCTTTTTATAGGTCCTTTTCAACCAGAATTGTGCTATATTCTGGAGAAAAACGATGACCTTTTAGTTTATGCTTAACTTTAAATTATGAATTACTTCTTACCTTTAATAGATAAAGCTCTTTAATACAAGTTTCAAGCATAGAACCTTTTGTAGCACTTTGCTTTGTGGCTGATTCCAGCTGAAGTGGACTGAACAAAGAGAAATCCTGCAATTCTTAGTATGTAGGCAGGATTGGGTTTCAAATCCTTTGATGCAACCAATTGAACCAAGGGACTTTTCAGTAAGCAAACCGGCACCTTTGTCTTGTAGTTGCATGGCTAAAACTTGGGAATTGAAAGAGATTCTACACCTAGCTTTGCTTGAATTCAGAACACTCATTCACTCACCTTAACCCCTCTCCTGCAAGACAACTAAATCTCATGCATCTATCAGTGGAATTTCTTTCGTACTAATCAGTTTCTAGTAATCAAAACATGGGTTTCCACTTTTTACTTCTGATAATCGGTTCACCAACAAAACTTATTCCAAAACTCCACCCATCTCTAGCTTTGGCAATGTGACATCTAACCAGAAACAGGCGGTCAAAAGTGGAAAGCAAGTAGAACGTCAGGGACGTATATTATTAATATGGGCTAGTTTGCTGAGTTGTAAGGTTAGGACGGTGCGACCAAACACAAACTTTTGTACAAACAGAAAGGTCGGTTGGGTGCATACGGCGCCGTTGCACGTGCAGGCAGTTGCCATCGACCTCCCCGCTGCCTGATCAACTGCAGTTTGTATGCATATATATCCATCTTCCTCCACCTTATTCGTTTCTTGCTTTTCTCCATACTAAAATCTCATGGGATATTACTTAATATAACTCATGAGTCATGATGTTAATAAAAATTATAAGCCATTGGTTTCGCCTTCTGTTTATAGAGAGAAGAGTACTGACTCACTGAGATCATGATCCTAAATCATATTGGAAGGTTCCTTCCTCTTTTGCAAAAAGAAAAGTCATCCATATTAAACAAAGATTGAACCTGGTATAACAATCATTAGTCAAAATTGTTAAGAGTACAAACAGAACCACTTGCAAAACAAAACCCCCAAAAAGCCAACTAGAACCAGAAGTGCAACACCAGGGGTTGGTGGCGGTGGGTCGGTCCTGTGGCTAAAAACTAAACCAAGAATGGCAGTTGGCAGACCGCAAAAATCAACGTCATTGGACCGATGGATAAAGTCGGTTCCCAAACACCAAATACTATAATAATAATATCAGTACCACATACAATTCCACGCTTTATCTTTCACTTTATTTTCTTTCCCCTACACCTCAGCTGCACCATTTCTCCATTCGACCCACCAAAACCAACTAATCAAGCAGTGACAATTCATTCGCTGAAAGAATTTAATCAATTGGAAGAGTCGTTTGCAGCTTCCAGTCACGCCTCTTCTTGGTTTATTAAAAAATTGAAAGTAATTGAAGGAATCTATTCTCTTGTCCACTTACGGGATATGGATGTGGATGTCAAACACTCGACACCCAATGCCCAATTGTATAATTTTAATATAATTTATACAATCATCAGTTTATCGATTATCCAGTCGCTTTAAGATCAAGTCCAATCATGAGCAGCGTCTAGCTCCAGGGGTTGCTCCGCTTTTTCTTATATTGAGAATAGTTGAACAAGGTGAAAAAGGAAGTCTTTCTTTGTATTTCAGGTTTCTTGTGCTCTGTGTTCTTTGGTGTGAGAAGGGACTTTGGGTTCTGATTGATTTCCAATGATGGTGGAGCTGTTTGTGTTGGGGTGTACGGGAGTTGTGGTCTTTCTTCACGGAGCCAATTTCTTCTTCCATATCCTCTCCCAACACATCGCCGTTCGTTCTCTCAGGTTCGTTCAAGTTTCAAAGGTTTCTATAATTCCCAACTCCCAAGTCTTTTTCTTTTCTTTGTTTTCATGGTCCAAATTCGATTGGGTTAAGATTGGTTCTGATCAAGTTGATGTTTCCATATCTTGCCAAACAATCCTGAAAGATTATCTTATCATACCATGATCGAACTCTTCATCTGTAGCTTGAGATATATCTAATATGTCCAGACTCCTCCTGATAGGCTCTGTCTAATCTTTGCCCTAAATTTTGTTCTCAAATACTCTTTCAGCCTCATAAATCTGGACTCTTTTACAGAATTTTTGGATTAAAATTTCTGGGTACAACTTTATCCTAAGCATTATTCTTCAGCTTTAGATTTTGTTCATGCAATTCTGATGGATTAAGTTGTAAGTAATGTTACTAATTAGTATTAATTCTAATGTTGGCATTTTTGTTTGGTCTCCAGTTTCTTGGGATTCGTTGGGTGGTAGACCGAACAGAAAAACAGAGATGATTAGTTTTCTTCACGCAAGCTGTGTAATGTGGATCATGGCAGTTAATGGGAGCTCTGCACATGCCGTGACGCTTTGTAAATACTTACTTATGAGGTAGAAGTAGATTTTAAGTATAAAATAATGATAGTTTTATATTCCTAAAACAAAAATGCAAGGCTTTACCCAAATTTAGAGCCGAAATCATCTTGTATTACTCTGTTCTAATCCATTTCTATACCAAAATTCGGCATCAGTGGTATCCTTCAAGTTTCATTGCTGAGCTTATATTGTTCAATATAATTGAAATTTCTATGTTCTTCTAGAATGTGATGTTGGGATGTTTTGTAAAGTGGGAAGTCTAGTGGTAGGAAGGTGATGAACTGACAATGATTGAAGCACCAAAAATGTTGCAAATTTTACAAGCAAATGGAGTTGGTGATGTTTCAACCCACGTGATGCACCAACTCTCTCATTGTTCTTTGTGGGTTTTTGCTTTGGTGGAACAATTTCTTCCATATAGAGTTGAGAAAGTGCAAAATCCAAGTGATGAGCAAAGAGAATTTAGTGCAATGAATCCAAGCATCAAGCAATCACCATCACAATTAGGCATGCTCCCCTCAACTTTATCCATAATGTTTTACTACCTGTTTGTTAACTAAATTGAATGGTTTCATTAAATTAAATATTAGGCTTAAATCTGAAGAAAGTCACCTGTATAATGATCATTTATTCAACTAAACTATTCATTGAATTTTGATTTAAGATTGCACAAATCTTTAATTCTAATTGAAATAAAACTGCCCTTGCATCCAATGTGAATTGATTTTTTTTTGCCCATATATGATTTGACGAGTTGATGTAGCTATATAGACAAATAACTTAAATTTTTTAAAACATGTCAACTTGTTAAGACATATGCGGTATGGACAAAAAAGTTAATTGTCATTATTGAAAATTTATTTGATTTTAAATTAAAGTTTAATGATTTATTTGAATGTAATAAAAAAATAAGAGATTTAATTAAATAAATAATAATATAAAGGTCTTTTTAAGAATTAATGCCCAAATATTACTACTAAAAATCTATTATTTGACATTTATTGAATAACTAAAGTGAAGACTATTATGTTACTACACAAAATTTCAATTACAATTCACAAGTGATTATTAAATTAAGTACATTTAAATATTTATTATTAAATTAAGCAAAATCCCAAAGAGTCGTGACAAAACGACCGAACATAAGGCATTGTTCGTGTTTTGTAACGTCTATACTATTGCTCGATACCCGCGAAGCAGGTTAGTTAATGAACAAATGGATCATGACAGTTCGTTACCTCAGTTCCCTCCAATTCCAAAAATCTCTTCACCATCACCAACGACCGTACCCACATTTTAAATCCTTCACTTTCTCTTCTCAACATTTCCAAACTTCAGCTAAGTTAACCCACGGCTCAAAATCCAACCCTTTTTTAAGCTCAACCCAAGAGCCTAATTTCACACCCATCTCTGTTCCCTACTACTCTAAGCTCTTATCAAAATGCAATGCCACCAAGAACCCATCTCCAGGCATGCAAATCCATGCCATTATAATTAAATTTGGGTCGACCAAAGACCCTAAAAGTAGGAATCTTTTGATCAGTTTGTATGCAAAATGTAAACTTTTTCGCTATGCCAGGAAACTGGTTGATGAAAGTCCTGAACCGGACTTGGTTTCTTGGTCTGCTTTGATTTCTGGGTATGCCCAAAATGGGTTTGGTAAAGAAGCAATTTTGGCCTTTTATGAGATGCATTTGTTGGGTGTTAGGTGCAATGACTTCACATTTCCAAGTGTGCTAAAAGCTTGTACTTTTACAAGGGATTTGGAGTTAGGGAGACAGATTCATGCGGTTGTTGTAGTTACCGGGTTTGAGTGTGATGAATATGTTGCTAATAGTTTGGTTGTTATGTACGCAAAATGCGGGGAGTTTGGTGATTCGAGGAGGCTTTTTGAGGATATGCCTGAAAGGAGTGTTGTTTCGTGGAATGCATTACTCTCTTGTTATGTACAGAGTGATTACTGTGGAGAAGCAGTGGAGTTATTTCATGAAATGGTTTCGAGTGGAATAAAACCTAATGAATTTAGTTTGTCTAGCATGATAAATGCTTACACAGGGTTGGAGGATAGTGGTCAAGGAAGGAAAATTCACGGGTTCTTGATAAAGCTTGGTTATGATTCGGATCCTTTCTCGAAGAATGCACTTGTGGACATGTGTGCAAAGGTAGGAAGTCTTGAGGATGCTGTTTTCGTTTTTGAGGAGATTGCAAGACCTGACATTGTTTCTTGGAATGCTGTAATCGCTGGTTGTGTTCTTCATGAAAACCATGATTGGGCTTTAGAACTTTTTGGGCAAATGAGAAGGTCTGAAACACATCCAAATATGTTTACCTTGTCGAGTGCTCTAAAAGCTTGTGCTGGGACTGGGCTCAAGAAATTGGGCAGACAGTTGCACTGTAACTTGATAAAGATAAATGTAGGATCAGATCCTTTTGTGGATGTTGGACTTATAGATATGTATTCCAAAACTTATTTGATGAATGATGCGAGAATGGTTTTTAATTTGATGCCAGATAAGGACTTGATTGCCTGGAATGCTGTTATCTCTGGGCATTCACAAAATGGGGAATACATGGAAGCAGTATCGCTATTTCCTCTGATGTATAAGGAGGGTATAGGATTCAATCAGACAACTTTATCAACAGTCCTCAAATCCATCGCCAGCTTGCAGGCTAACAATGTTTGCAAACAAGTTCATGCACTCTCTGTAAAGTCAGGATTTGAGTCTGACAATTATGTTGTAAACAGCCTTATCGATGCATATGGAAAATGTGCCCTTCTAGAAGATGCAACAAGAATATTCAGAGAGTGCTTGATTGTAGATTTAGTGGCTTTCACATCTATGATCACAGCTTATGCTCAATCTGGACAAGGTGAAGAAGCTCTTAAGCTGTATTTAGAAATGCTAGATAGAGGGATAGAGCTGGATCCATTTGTTTGTAGTTCACTCCTGAATGCATGTGCAAATCTTTCAGCATATGAACAGGGGAAACAAGTACATGTTCACATCTTGAAGTTTGGATTTATGTCTGATATCTTTGCTGGAAATTCTCTCGTCAATATGTATGCCAAATGTGGAAGCATAGATGATGCAGACCGTGTGTTCTCTAAGATTCCTGAGAGAGGAATAGTCTCATGGTCCTCGATGATTGGAGGACTTGCTCAACATGGACATGGGAAAGAAGCCCTGCGGGTATTCAATCAGATGCTTAAATATGGTGTTTCTCCCAATCAGATAACTTTGGTCAGTGTCCTTTGTGCTTGTAATCATGCAGGCTTGATTACTGAAGCCAAACGATACTTTGGCTCAATGAGAGAGTTGTTTGGATTTGAACCTATGCAAGAGCATTACGCTTGCATGATTGACCTCCTTGGCCGAGCAGGGAGATTAGATGAGGCAATGGAACTAGCAAATACAATGCCTTTTCAGGCGGATGCCTCAGTTTGGGGTGCACTTCTTGGTGCAGCTAGAATCCATAAAAATGTTGAGCTTGGCCAACTTGCCGCGGAGATGCTTTTTACTCTTGAACCAGAGAAATCTGGTACCCATGTTCTTCTTGCTAACATTTATGCATCAGTTGGCATGTGGGAGAATGTAGCAAAGGTGAGAAGACTCATGAAAGACTGCAACGTGAAGAAAGAGCCTGGGATAAGTTGGATTGAGGTCAAAGACATGATACACACTTTCATAGTGGGGGACAGAAGCCATGCTAGAAGTGAGGAAATCTATGCAAAGCTTGATGAGCTAAGTGAGCGTTTGACCAAAGCTGGCTATGTTCCCATGGTAGAGTTTGATCTTCATGATGTGGAACGCGGTGAAAAGGAGGAGCTTTTATACCACCACAGTGAAAAACTTGCAGTAGCCTTTGGATTGATTGCCACGCCACCTGGAGCTCCAATTAGAGTGAAAAAGAACCTCAGAGTCTGCGTTGATTGCCATACTGCATTCAAGTTCATTAGTAAAATTGTCTCCAGGGAAATTATCGTGAGAGACATCAACAGATACCACCATTTTAAAGATGGTTCATGTTCTTGTGGGGATTACTGGTGATAATTTAGGAAGAAACGCAACTCATACAAAACATTATGTACACTTCCCCCACAACCATACCATACCGTTACAATATCAAGCCAGTTCAAAGCCTATCATAAACCTTTCTTTTCTAAACTTCAACAATATTCTTGTCCCTTTGTGCCTTTTTGTTGTTCGTATCACATCAGGCATATTAGCTTAAATCCCTTCTTTTCTGATAAATGAAAATTGTTTAATTTGATTCCATCACGCTGTGTTAGGTTGCCCTTTAAATTGGTTGCTTATCTCATGCCTATCCAGTTCTGTTAAAGGGCCCTCTTATGCATTTATGAAAGGAAACTATTCACCATTCATAGACAAAACAAGATATGATTAAAGGAGATATTTGCGATGTTCATGCTAGTTACTTGTGGCAGTCAGACATGTCGCATTCAGTTATAATTAGCTTGGGAGTGTATGTGCTGGCAGTCTTTCATCATACAGATGAGCTAGCAAGCAAAGCAACCATTGTTAATTTCCCTGGCAAAAGTAAGACGGGAGACGGCTGATGTACCGAAGGATTCAATACTAACAAGAGAAAAGGTGAAAGGGAGCCTTTGGTTCCCTATAAACACAATTGAGAAGAATGGCCTTGTGCCATCTATACGAGGTAATGTCCAATAAATGATGTAAATGATAAGATTTACAGCGTAAAAATAATGTGCATTCCTCATCTGATTTTCTCACATCAGCATCATGCTTTCTTCCGACATTATTGTTAACAATGAGTACTTAGCTTTGATTGAGATTCTGCCACCTTCTACACAAAGTTTGGCTCCAGTAACCACCCAATATCCAGGTGGGTCCTCAGGTCCCCTAACCATCTCCTTCGTATCTACGAAGTTTGCCATTTTTGGTGCTTTAGTTGGTGAAGGTGGACCTCCTGGAAAAACTGCTGAATTTAAATCCACTTTGAGTGGCTTCTCTGGAGGATTGAGTCCTGAACTGAACCTTGTGCTAATCAACATTGAGAAGACTCCTGATTTCCGTGACAATGTTGAGGGTCCATCCCATTCTGATCTACGGATCCTAGCTAAGGCCACCATGGAGAATCCAAGCCTCAGGAACAGAACTTTCTTCATCCCAACAGCCTTTACCTCAAACCAAGCCTTGGTCACAATAGAAGCAGTATCATCAAAGCGGGATCCTCTGTGTTCTACAGGAGCAGTGCATACATGTGAGAATATGCTCCACTTGACAGGTTCAAGGTACCCACGTTCTGGCTCCTCGCTAGGCTCATAACTGTGATCATCTAAGAGCTGAAGGATTGTAGGAAGAGTCGAGAGATGCTGTAGATGGATTGCCAGATGATCACTCTTCTTACCCTCCAAATACAAGCGGATTCCTGTCACAGGTCGATTTCCTGTATCAACCTGCAATTGGTGGATTTGAGAACAGGTTGGAATTAGGAACTTGGTCAAATGAGCATGGTAATCACATGAATGAGTTCTAGTGGAACAAGTTCAGCACTATACAGTAAATTCAAGATACTTTTCATCTTTTTCATCATGGCAAGCATCCTGCAACATTAAGCAGACAATATTTCCTAAAATAAGATCTGAAGATAGTGCCACATTGTTTTCTAAGGGATTAACTTTTATTTTGACAAGGTTATTTGTGCCCCATTTTAATGTTACAGTTGGTATATAAGGAAAGCATTCTATTCATATTACCAGTTCTCAAAGCAAGACTTTATCAGCATGTACAATAGCTTAGGCTACAGATTAAATAAAATGAGAAGTTAATTAACAATCTATTATCAATAGTGCATCCAATAATGTAAAGATTTTTATTCATAGCTAAGCAAACAGAATAACTTCAGTCTGCCATGGAGTGACTGTAGATTTGACGAGAAATATAAATTGATGCACTCATCAAGTCGTAGACACTATCATTTTAAGTATCAATTATCAAGGCACTTTGCCTAAACCCTAAGCAGCAAGCAATCATTAATAACTGAAAATGTAAAAATAAGTGGCACAAGTATTATTGTGCGCCGCAATACATTACCCGCGTGGTATTAACATAAAGCTTAGGCCCCATCAAAGTGAACTGAAGTGATGGGGATCCTTGTTTTCTGCGCTTGAGACTGAGAGGCAGATCACCGTATACAGGAGCCCATTGTCGAAACAATTGAAATTCTAGAAATACATGGAGTTCCTCTATTGGTGGTTTATCTGCACGATATTACCCATCATTAGAGGCCAAAGTCAGAGCTCACATATGCGCCAAAGAAGGATATGGTAAATGGTTTACACCCTTTACAATGATCTTTCAGATACACATACATTCACTCTAATGAATCATCCAAGCAACCAGATTTAATGTTATAATGTTTTTGATCATTTGCCATGTCTTGCAGATCTTCCAGGAGTATAAATAATCCTATCTCCCACAACATTTATAGGAAGTAAACATGCCAAAGTATAAATAAATGGTAGTTCAACATCAATAATTACATTAAGTATAAATTGTGAATGCGCTAATTAATGACCCAACAGATAGGAAAATCTGGTTTACAAAAACTGAGTCATATTCAAGGATTTGGATTTGCTTTAATAGCAGGTATTTCATTGCAATCACCCTTATATAATACACACCTAGACATTTAGCCATGAAAGACCAAACTGACAGTATAACAATTATGCACACTCACATCGTAGGTACAAGTTCACTGCATGGCTTAAAAATCCATTGCCCCGAGCACCACCCAATAGGGAAGTAATCGGCACAAAGGACATTGATATAACATTTGGTGACTGTGATATAGTTGAAAGCCACTGGCTATGGCTTTGACCAAAATCAATGCCCCCCCTTCGAATATAAATGTTCAAAATATCCTGCAAAAAGGAAAAGTACAACAATCAAATGAAAGAGTCACCTCTACTGAAAGCAGGTTGCTTCTTAGAGGGTGCAGTTCTGAAACAGCTGCTAAAATAACATCAAGAAACTTACTTTATTCTTCGAGCAAGTAACAACAGGTGGCCTAATTGCTGCAGCAAGCACCCCCTCCTGGTCCCAGGGCATATAATGTTCTTCCTGAAGCAATATATAGAAACAAGGTTGGAAATGTGTATTTCCCAAGCATCGCTGACAATGCTCTATCATGGACTCATATATAGATAACGTTAAACAATACTGATTACTTTGAATTGCAATCCTTCTATCATCTATATCACATTATCACTACTTTCATTACTTCTTGGCTCTTGCCAAGGAAATCCTAAAGATACACTGCAAAGTGAAAATTCTGTAATTTATCTAAAAACTGTAGTTTTGCCTACCCTAGAATGCAAAAAGAACAGACTAACATGCATGTGCACTTCAACTATATTTTTCATACTAAATGTACCTTTGGTTTTCCTGAATATTCAGGAATGTTTACCCCTTCTGAAAACCTCTCATCAGCTAATTGCTTTAAATTTTTCTGTACTTCATTGGGCGGAAGATTTGAATTTTGCAATTGCTTTACGTGTATAACATCTTTACCTCCCATTTTAACCCCAACAACAACGTGCGTACCATATTTTTCAATGAACCTGAAAAAACAAAATTGATTTAGCACTGATTTAATTAATAAAATCAATTCTTAGACACACAATTAACCCCCATGGGATCACTAAACTTGTAAGCAATTCTTTTTCACATGTTAGAATTGGAATAAAATGGAGTGCAATTTCATTGAAAAGTAAGTAACCATAAATTCAAGCAAGTCTTTTAACTCCAAAACAATCCCTACTTCTGTATACAGAACTTACTCTGCAAGGGCAGCAGGGTCCCATGTAGTTGGCACCTCTCGTTTCACACGCTCAGACAAAGTTAAGTGAGTTCTTTCCAACTCAACATTGTACAGTGTTATGAACCAACCATCCAAAGCAAGAGTTTTTGTAGAGGTGGCATCCTTCTGCCAGCAGCCCTTGAACTCAAACATGGCATTGAATAAGCCCACAGGAATCTTGCCAGATAATGATAAATCCTGATTAAACCTTTCAGACATCTAGCGCAAAATGAGCACAAGTTAAATTCAGAGAAAACAACAAATCCATCAAGCAAAGACTAAAGAAAACACTCAAGTCCCGGTGCTTATTCAGTTTTGTTTTTCTGTTTCTATTCTTGAAGCACACGCTTAGCATTTTGTTAATTTTTTATACTAGTAAAAGCACTGAGTGGACAAGATATATTGCAAAACGACTCCCAAAGAACAAAAATGGGCGAGAACCAGCAAAAACAGAACAGAGAAAAGATATACAAAAAAGAGCTCTCTTGAAAACTGTTTCATAAGACAGCAAATGATACCTTTCTAAAATTAATTATACAAAAATTAAGTAGAAAAAAAAGGACTTTTGCAACTTGGAACTTGGCAAGATTTTCTTTGCCAATCTGCATTCTCTGCACAAGCCGGTTCTGTGTTCTCATAAAAGATATTGAAGCATAATCAAATTTTGCAAAAATCCCTTCTTTTTCAATTCCATTTGAAGTCACCAGGGTCATATCATGCAGCTAAAATCATTTCCAGATTCTTCACCAAACAAAATACAAACCCAAAAAGGAAAAAGGTAGAACTTCCCAGTAAGTCTCAAACATAGTTCTTTCCCTCTTTAGAAAGAGAAGAGGGGGAGGGAGGTACTCGTAACGTCTATTAAACCAATTCCAAACATGGAAACTAAACACAACTAAAACATAAACAAAAACTTACCTGATTAAAAGAAAGAACATCAGAGCGAAACCTGGTACGCTCGCCTTTATCACATTTAATCGAATTGAGCACATTTTTAACAACAACCCCACCAGGAAAAACCACGTCCCGACTCCCTGCCGAGTCAAGCTCGATCAATCTCGACCCGGAAGGGCCCGGCTTGCAAGCCGATAGCCTGATGTCGTTGGACAAGTCGTACCCGAACCCGATCACAGAAACCGCCTTTTCCGCCGCCGATTGCGGGTCCATTTTATAGGGATAGGCAGCCATCGGTTCCTGGTCAGACGATGGCTGGAGTTTCGTGAAGTTTTGGTGAAACTGAGTTCGGATTGTGGGGCTTTAGTCCACTGCTGAGGAAGGAGACGACCCATTAAAGTGGTCTTTGGTCCGAATAATTCTTTGAATTATTCTTTGAATTTTTTAATTTAAAAAAAAATTAGTTGCATAATTAATTTGGAAAGGCTTAAAAAAAAAAAGAACCATTTTATGTGTCTGATAGGTAACTTGCCGAAAGTGACATCGGAAACTCTGACGTTTGACTTCAGACATATTGCCAGTGTAAACATGGGGACTCAACAGGCGGCTGGCGACTGTCCGAAACTTCCTACTTGTCTGCCACGTGGCGACGTGTTTGGACTAGTTCGGCTTCTGTCGAATCCGACTGCTAAGGTGCGTTTCACCCCTTCGATATTTTTGCCCTGTCTGAAGATATTTTTGTTTTCAAGTACTGTTTTGTAATTTGTCGAATTTCAATCACAAAATAAAAATCATACGACTAAATTTTTTTTTTTGTAATTTCTATATTATTAATAAAATATTAAAACTATATATAAACGTGGAATAGTCAAATTTAGAGTGAAGTCAAAGGATCGGAGCAATTTCGGCACCCTGGTGAGTCACGACGATGCTTCCGATGACGCTTTCAATTTGAGTGTAGAATACAACGAAGAGCGTTTCCAAGACTCTTTCAATTTCAATTATAATAATTTGAAAGACTCAGGTCGTCAATGTTTGGTGCCTTCATCTTTCTTCGCTTCAGTATTTAGCTTTGTTTTATGTTGACTTGTTCGTATATTTCATAATATTAGTGTGCAGATGCCCCATCCTGGTCTAAAACAACTCGCTCATTATCTAAGCAAATTTGACACTTTTCCATTTTACATCGGATTAGCTTTTTGGATTACGTATTAAACTCCATAAGAGTTTCCGGTGGAGCATGGCCAAAGATTTTGACTCACAAACCCTGCGTAATCTAGTTCAATGACTTACTAGTGTTCCGTTTATATATGATTTTATATTGAATTAAGTTTGTGTAATTTTATTTTATGTTAAATAAATTTTTATAATTAATTATTTTATGTTAAAGTATAATTTGTCATTTTATATTTATGTTAACATCAACTTTAAAAGTAAAAAATATCATATAATCATATTATTATATAATATTATAATGCTACGTCTTTATTATTATGACATATTAACATGTCATGTGATATCAAATGATAAATAATATTTTAATTAGTAATAGTTAGTCAATCATTAATTATAAAAAGTTATTTCGTTCATTAAAGTAAAACAAATTTGATTAAACGTAATAAAAATAAAACTTTATTTGAATTTTTTAAAATAATTTTAAAGATTTTTTAAGTATTATGTCTAAACAAATTTAAAAATTGATGCTTTTAATAAATAAAGACACATAATTGTATAATTTTATTTTGAAGAATTTTTTAATTTTACATTTGATAATATATGAATATTATATATTTTTAATTGATAATGAATCAAATATAATCCGGTTTATGTATCACGTTATGTTATGCTTAAACTTTATGCCTAAGAATTGGGCTTGGGTATTGAAGCACAAGCTTGAAGAAACCCAAAAGGGTGGAGTTATAACAAATTAACAAGTAAATCCGATCAAAGTTGAATGCAAATTTATGACAGGGCCGAGAAGGAGCTCACCAGAAACTTTTGGTCCGCAAACTGGACCTTACTTATCTTAAGCCCAATTGCTATAATGAACTCCCTTGCTCCTTGATGTTGTTGGCTTGTACGACAAGGATCAAACTGTTGAAGCTGATGGTTTAGTCTTTAGCCAGTTATCTTCCCCATTACTTCTGACTTGTAGAAGGTCCCTGCAACGGCAAGGACTTGGTCACGGAACTAACCATCAAAGTCTTAAACATAGACAATTTCCAGACAATCTTAATGGATAATTTTGTTTTAGTAGGTCAAACACTGTTCATGATTTGTATTTATTATTGTGTATATATATATATTATATGGTGCCGACAGCCCATCCTTCCGACACCCTAGAAAGTTTCTGAGAAACTACGTATGTTCTTAGATCTTGGTAGGTTTTAAGACTACGAAGCTAGAAACCAGAAAGTCAAGAAGAAGCGGCACGTAGCTTCCATGAACATAACCCATACATGTCAGCAGTTCGAAATTCAGCGTTGAGTCCGTGTAGAATTTCTGTGGTCTGGACTTAATTTCCAGTTCCAGCCAGTGCTTACACAGTGGAGTTTGACGATTTTACCTTCTAAAACCAGCTTGGGTCATTTTCTGTGAGAGCAAAAGAAATGAAATTCAGGTTGTAAACGTTAGCAGCCTTAGCTGAGGAAACCCCCAAGCAAATGTACAGCATAATAAGTGCACACCTACGCCGAACAAAACAAAATAAAACAAACAAATGTACACCTGTTCCCATTTCCAGACATTACAGCATCCCGCAAAATAAAACAGACAAATGTAACACCAGTTCCCATTTCCAGACATTACAGCATCCCGCGAATAAAGGAACATCTCTCTGATTAGAATTCTATATCCTATTATGTCATATAACCTTTACGGACAAACTTCGACTTAGACCAGGAGTCATCTCTTTGTTTTCTACAAGTGACATATAGGTAAAGGTCAAAAAAAAAAAAAACAGGATGATCAATCTTATACCAATGGAGTTTGAAAGAAAGATTTGAAGAAACATGGAATTTACATATTGGTAAAAGTCAAAAAAAAAAGTTTTAAACTTCCTTGGGTGAATTTCTTTTCTTCCCTTGGAATCACGACATAAGACAAGCAAAGGTGAGAAATCTAATGAATTTGAACACAAGACTTTTAACAACCCTAATTTCTTCTAGATTTTGATGCTTTAACCTCATTGTAGCCTAGCTTGGCCTTGTTGACAATGGTACCACATTCTTTTGTTGACATTACAGGCACCAAAATATTGAGCAATTCCATGGTCCCGATTCTTTCCTTTGACAAAATGACCCCATACAGGGAATAACGTCACATAGTTTTTGTTCTGTTTTGCCTTGGAGTCCAAGCAAAAATTTAACATCCCAAAACAGGCCAAAAAAGTTTGATGGTCAACACGCATAAATGGGGCATCAGTATCATGAACCCTAACCAAAATGCAAGCAAAATCTTATATTTGACTTTTGCAAGTAATGGCCACAAGCCGAAGGCAGTTCCCACTCCCCATTCATACAAGCCTTCACATTTCATTGGCTTTGGAAATACTGACCCTACAAAAAAATAAGAAATAAAAAAACAGATAGAGAAGTTTCACTAAAAAGACACAGGAAAACAGACACATGTCTATGTCCCCATCAATACAGTTTACATCACTGCTCCCCTTGCTCATTATTGAAGAAGAAAATAATAATAATAATAATAACAATACTAATTTGATTTAACAAATTAAGGTTAGAATTAGTTATTAATGAATACTCACACAAAATAATTTTATGGAAAGATTACTCTATTGAAAAAAATATATATTTTTTCATTTAATGCAACCATTTCTTAGCATCTTAACAGAGAAAAGAGATTAAGAAGAAAAAGGAAGTGGCCCATGGAAAAGAGACAGAAGGAGCTGCTGCCATGGTGGCCAACAGAGTGCTGAATCAGCAGATTGAGAAGACTTGAAATTCAGCCACAAGAAAAGAGAGGCCAAGGCTGGACTACAAACGTACAGGTGCCACCTGTTCCGCTGTTCGAGTCAACGTGTTTCATGCTTTTTCATGGTGGGCTGTGTCCCAATATATCTCTTATCTTATTCGGTCCCCACCTCTCCCACCTGCTCCTTGCCACGTACCCCCACGCCTAGCCATTACCCATTACTCACCGTTCCAAATTATTTTCAGTGTTCCTTAGACAAAATCTCTTCTTTCCTTTGTACCAATGCCCACAACATACATTGGTTGATTTAGATTTTTTTCAGTAAAAAAAGATCAATTTAAAATTTTCATATTAAAAATAAATAAAATAAATCTTAAATTTATAAATAAAAATTTTACTATACCTAATAAATTTTTTTTTAATTAAAAATATGAACTTATAACAAGTAATATTTGAATTTAGTTAATTTTTCAATCAAAACTTTTATAAAATATATCATAATTGAATAAGTTTGAATTGAGATATAGTGCAATGAAAATATTGTATAATTAAATGATGAAAAATATCATATCTTACGTATCTAAAAAAAAATGAGATGAATATTAAATTTATAAACAACTACCCTTTTTCACTTAATAAATATACATATTTATCTCATAATTCAAATGTTTTAATTTTAAAGATGGGTGGATGTTAATTTCATATGTCGGATTTTGTTTTTGTCAACAATTTGAACCTGACAGGGGCCGTTGTGGTAAAGGAAATCATGTAATAGTTTTTCATACACGGAAAATGAAATGTTAGAAACAGTAGCAGTAAACCGAAAAGTGTAAGAGATTTTGGCGATAGCATTAATTTCAAAGTCAATCAAGTCAATCGGGGGACGCGGGTGTGGGCGTGGGCCCAAACTTTCTGCCGAACAGCCGGCAGCAGAATTTCGGTGGCTGATTTTGGAGCGTGAAACTCGGAAATTTTAGGGGCATCCAGCCACCACCAACATTAAAAGAAAGGCTGCGACAATCGTATGGTGATTGTTCTAGGAAACATAATATAAGCAAATTTAATTATAATTTTTTGTCAATATGGAACCGTGGTTTGGTTGTTGTGAAAAATTTGATCAGACCGTACAAACTTCGTATCGTATCTTTTCTACAACCGACCAGAGAAAAAGAAAATTAACAAATGCAAAAAAAAAAAAGTTATGGAAAGTTATTGAGCAATAATCGTGTGACTGTGTGAGCAGTGTGCTGCGGTGGTCCTTCTAGATGCTTTTGCCTGCATGCCTACCATTGATGAGCTTATAATTTTCGTGCCATAATGGGTGAACGATACTTTTAGCTTCGCCGCTCATTATTGTATGCATGAATTTGCTTTGATGTTAATCAACGTTTAAGCTTTTAATCACATGTTTATTTTTATGTTAACTTAATTTTTTTTTTCTATTTAGAAAGGCATGAAAGATTAAAATATAGTAGAGGGTAAATCAAGCATGGCAAAGCATACCTAATGCAATTAATATTCCTGTGACAGGCGGGGGGTGGGGGATACAGAGATTTTTAAAGATTTCCCATGCTCAATATTTCGAATTGAAAATGACAAGATAACCCTGTTTATGAGATTAACATGAAAATTAAATTAGTTTGGCAAAAATAACTAATAATAATGCTGTGCATGCGAAAGCCATCAATTTTCTTTTTCAGGAAACTTTTTGCGTTCGCAAGTGAAGCCACGTGGAGCTCATAAATGCCGTCAAATTTTGGTGGATTTAATGGGAATGAAAAAAAGAAAACACTGTCCCCTGCTGGTAGGCCAAAATCAATACATGCACTTGCTGGCCGTAACCTTCCCTATGCATTTTAGCCGTATAATAACGTTAACAAACCCCATAATAGGGGTCAATTAATTGACCAGGTTTAAAAAAAAAAATTAAGTATTAAATTTTTAAACCAAGTCCTCAATCTAACTCTTTATTGTCCCCCAAATTTGTTCCAAATCAAGGTCACGAGGCTCACATTAACAAGCGTATCACGTGAAAATTAGGCAGCTAAACCCCAGTGTAATGGGTTGCAGTCAGTCGGGGCAAAATGGAAAAAGAAAATCAATTGGCTGGGTATCCCTAGCAGCTCCCTTTGTTTGGTCTCGCATTTAATGCAGTCAAATTTTTGTCCATTAATTAAATGGGATTTACGATTGATTTTGGATAAACCTCTTTCTTCTTAATAGTAACAGCTATGACTCATCAAAATGAAGAACATGTGTAGGGTTACTCGAATTGGTAGGAACGGATTTCAGATCAACCTTCTTAATTACTAATACATTAACACTATTATTTTGATGTTTTTATATTTTGAAAAAATTAATAATCGATATTTATAATTACCCGTTAATCTGATTTTTTTATAAAATAAAATTTTAAACTAATAATATTTTTTAACGTACGGTCTTTGTGTGCCATTAAATGATGCATTTAAGTTAGGTTAATTCAGCAAGGGACCTATCGTGGAAACAGGCCAGGCCAGGCCACGCCATACCTCCCCCTCTAAACAGGCAACTTTCCTAATTTACTAACATTTAACATCTCTAAACATACGGCAACGTGTTTTGCGTGATCGTTAATTAGTTAAAAATGAAAACCTAAACCGTCCCCAATAGATTCCGCGGCAAAATAGAAATCCATCCCTGCTTTAATTACGAGGGGGAGAGAGTGGGTAGTGGAGGAATTTTGTAAGGTGGAGCGTGTCATACATGGGGGATAGGAGGGAGTGGGGGAAGACACTTGTCGGGTGAAATTGATACTAGGTGTCAGAAACTACTCATGTGGGCAGCAGGCAGCAGGCGTTGGAGTGTGGAGGGGTTGTTTTTTTTATGGGTGTTAGGTGCCAATCAACACGAGTAAGGAACAAAGGAAACGTGGCGAGATTCGATTGGGTAGTGGGCAACACCTGTTGGGTCCAAGCGAGCGGTTCAAAGGGATAAATGAAGGCGTGGGGGTGCTTCCGAAGCCCGTAAAATAAATAAATGAATAAAAGGAAAAAAATGGGAACAGAAAAGAGAGAGAAATATAGGGAGAGAGCAAAGAGGCAAACCAAAGGCAGCGCCAATCCCCCCATTTCCCCTCATCAAAAATCAAATAGCCGATCCAAGTCACGCGGCGAGATAGCAGAATATGCCGACAACTTGTTCAAACATCCTATTATCTATTTCACCTCATACCCCACGCGCCCTGATTTCTTCCTTTCAAAATCTTTTAAACATTTTCATTTGGCTTGCTTCAACATTAAATATTTGAATCCATATCTATAAATCACTTCGAAAAATGAAATCACTCTACCTAATTCATGTTTACCAAACTTTCCATTGCTTGATAAAGCCATACAATCGAGTGGTATGTTTGAAGAGTAAATTAGTAAAACTGTTAACTCTTTTTATACGTTAGGCTCTTTGAAAATTACTTTACAAGTTTCTTATCAAATGTTTGAAGATATTGAGATGTCACTTCATAAATTAGCTAGTTTGTATAATTAAATAAGGAAAGAAAGTTTTTGTTATTAAGAAATTTTAATAAAGATAAAACACGCAAAATAAATAAAAAAAATTTTCAGTTTTTGAGTAAGGTGTGTGAAAGGACGCGAGACAAGAGAGAGTGAGATGGAGCCCATACCACCGCACGCAATCAACAGTGCTATAACAGCCGTTAGATAATGATATTGATGATGTAGTGATGCTCCTCTTCGAGACAACCACATGCCACGTAATCCGGATACGCAATTTACTAAACTGCCAGCACTCCCCTCTGTTTCTCGCAGCCGCCCCTTCCAGTCAAATCCCTCGTTGACTGTGCCCCTCCTTTCTCTCTCCTTTAATTCCTCGACCATTCCCCCTCCCCCTCTATATAAACTCCTCGCTTGCCCTCCCTTCTCTCTTCAACCCCACATCAATCCCCAGCGTTTGCTCGCAGCAAAAAAACAAAATACATTGCGCGTTTAAACTTCTCTTTCTGTAAACGGAAACGGAAAGGCTTTCCATTATTAAATGGCGCCGAGAGAGAAAACGGCGGTCGTTAAGGGTAACGGCAACGTTAACGGAAATAGCAAGGAGGTGCATTTTAGAGGAGTGAGGAAGCGTCCATGGGGCCGTTACGCTGCTGAGATCAGAGATCCAGGGAAGAAGAGTCGAGTTTGGCTCGGAACTTTTGATACGGCTGAGGAAGCAGCCAGAGCCTATGACACCGCCGCCAGGGAATTTCGCGGCGCCAAGGCTAAGACAAATTTTCCCCTCCCCTGTGAAAATCTCAACAATGGTAGTAACTGTAACGACAACGATAACAACAACAATAGCAACAACCAGAGTCCAAGCCAGAGTAGCACCGTGGAGTCGTCGAGCCGTGAGCCGTCGCTCATGATCTATTCTTCGCCGTTTGATCTCAACCTTGGTCACGCGGCGGTTGCCGGGTTCGAAACTCCAGCCGTTAGGTTTCCATTCCAGCAAGTTTCACCGGTTACCGGCGTGTTCGCCGCCGGCATACCGGCCGTTGCTAGTCCTCAACTTTTCTACTTTGATTCCTTCGTTCGGCCTGGAGCGGTGAAAGGCCAGCAGTATCAACGGATGAGATTCGACCATAACGATTTTCATGCGACGTTTAACGGTGGAGTTCAAAGCGACTCCGATTCGTCGTCCGTGGTGGATTTGAACCATCACGAGATCAAGCAACGTCCCCTTCTCAATATCGATCTCAACCAACCTGCTCTTCCGGAAATCGCGTGATTTTTTTTTCCGCCGATCGTAAAACTGGAACATCATGAATTCTTATTTTCCGTTCTTTAAATTTATTTTTCTTACTCTTTAGTCCTGAAGAAAAAAACGAAGGTAGACTAGAGAAAATGAGACCACAAAAAAGAAGATATAATTACGGCGAGAGCTGTGATAAGTTGATGTGATCTACTGTAACGATCTTCCGATCACAAATCAACGGCGGCCGAGAGGTGTGAATACTTAGCTGATGATCTACTCTTTTTTTTTTCAACAGAGAAATATCAGTTTCTATCTGTTGTTCCATAACTACTTACTGTACTTTTTTTTTCTCCCAATGAATTAACACAAAAGAAATTCCTCCAAGCATTTCTTTTTTTTTTTTTCATTTGCTCTATATTTACGACCTGTTAATTCTTCTATGATTAATAATTTTAACGTAGGACTGTAATCCTGGCCGGAACCTGAAAAACTGTTCCGGCGAATCTTCCTTACACGGACAATGCAGGAGATTGTATTTTACTTATAGAGATAAAATAAAAAAATTTGAACCGCCTCATATTGGCTGCCACGTGTTTTCGTCGTGTTTACGGGAAACTAATATAGTTTAAGATTTGGAAAAGGTGGGACAAGTATAACTTACTACTTCCCAGCTACCTGCAAATATGATGAGGCGATTTTTCTTATTATTTTTTGTAATTTTCTTTTTATGTGTAATTTTTGCTCTGGGTGGGTGGCCTCGTTCTGATTCAGTTGGTTACTGAAATTGATTTAATGCCAACTTTCTTAATTTGCAAACCACTATCCTTCCATTTTTGAGAAATCAAACAATGGGTTTTGGGAATTTCCTTTTTAGGACTTTTGAAAGGAATACATTAACCAATTTTCCAACTATAGATTCACAAAATTATGCTCTACAAAAGGAAAAATAAAAAAAAAAGGATTTTAACAATACAATCTAATCATGGATAAATAAAGCAAGCAAGAACCGTTTTTCGTTTTTGTGAATTGGAATGCATGAAATAGTTATGAACATAAGATTTGTTGAGAGTTCAAGATTCAGTGTAAGGAAAAACCGACTGGTTCATCAATTATTGATACTGCAACTATTTATATCTATGCTTTAACAATTCAGAAGTTCAGAATTTAATTATAAGATCTGTTCCTGATCTCTTGGTTTTGCTTTATTCTTTTGGTAACTTTCTCTATTTAGATATGGAAGGGGAAATATAGGTTTTGAGCACTAAATTGACTTGTACGGTATACGTGGCGAAATCTTATGGATCGATTGCTCTTTTTTACGAACGTGGTATTGGAGGGGCGGGAGATATGATATGCTAGATGAAAAACAGTGGCAGCCAAATAGACCCTGGCAAAGGGGGCAAAGATGTAAATAAGGGAGCGCGGAGCGGGTAAAAGGAAAAGAAAATGAAGATGCCAGTGATAGGAGGGAGAGCGGGGGAAAAACAAGCGGCGCGTGAGAGGGATTAAAGAGCGGGTTTCTAGGTAGGAGACCGAAAGGTAATTCCATGTTGACTGGGTACTTCTCGAGATTCGTGTCTGAACTGCACGTGTTATACGGCCGTCCGATCCTTGCGTGTGTTTGTGTCTTCCATTTTCAAATCTAATCATTATCGTAATTGTTCTCTTTTTTTTCTCTCTCTCTCTCTCTCTCGTAACTTATTTGTTCCTTTTTTAAAATAATTATTTACACGAAAAAGGAGGAGAAGGAGACAAGACCGGGCCCCACGTGGAAGCTGGCGCTGGAAGTGGAAGTGGGGATGCGCGGCTGCCGCTTTTGGTGGGCCCCGGTCTTTGGTCGTCGATATCTATGCTCAAAGATTTCTCTTTCCTCACTCAACCTTTTTCTTAGAAATATAAAAAAAAATTCAATTAAATCATTAACCTATTAACTTTTTATTTTCATTATCCTATTATAATTCAACTCCTATTTTTTTAACATTCTTTCTGCCGAATACCGGCTGAACCCAATGTTCCTCCCCCCGAGTGTTTACCTCCCCCAGGTAATGGTAAAAAGATACACATTAAAACTAATGTTAATCAATTACAATTTGCCTATTTTAAAAAGGGTCATGCATGCCATCAGTCATAAATCTGCCATGTCATAGACAGTAGTTCAGTATTTATGGGTCGGGCATTAAGTCATTTATTTGCATGTTGACCCTGAAAATGAAAATTTAAAAATTAAAAAAAAGGAGATGCGGATCTGGACCTTATGGGATGCCATGCATGAGGAACAACATGCCATGATAAGAAAGGGACCATCGGTTCAAATATTATTTTAATAATTTTAAAAAAATGAGATGATGGAAATTAAAAAAAAAAAAAGCAAGGAGAGAGAGAGAGAGTACGGCGCAGAGAAGCCGCGAGGAAAGGTGACGTGTCGGATTAGGACAGACAGTTACGCCGGCGGGTCGGCGTGATTGCGTTAAAGCTGTTGTTTTGTGGGACCCAGTTTTTTTATTTTTATTTCTTTATCTCTCTCTCCATTCCACCGCCATGATTCGGATGGAGAAGGCTGATGCCTCGTGATGCGCCACGTTTCTCGTTCGAGAGAAAGAGTATGTAAAATAATAATTTTATAAAAAAAAATAGTAATAAAAAAAGCTTAGAAAAAGCAACCGCCAAAATAATAACAAGGGTGGGACGAAAATGATAGTAATAAAAAAGGGTTAGGTAGAAGGGTGCGGGGCGGCTGCTGTATTTTTTGCCTTACCCATGCCTTTTTAAGTGGACTTTTGTTGCCTCATGAGGTGACACCTTCTTCTCTATCTCTCTCTCATTTTAGTGCTTCTTTTTTTTTCTTCTTTATTTCCAGAATTCTCTGTCACAAGGCGGCAGGCATCTCCAGGTCTTCCTTCTTCTCATGGGCTAAGCTACGTCGTTTCCTGCCATATATTCACTCGTTGTCATTCTTGGCTTTGTCTACCCTAATTGTTGTTTGGTGGCAATTACCATATAAAATCTTTAACCTTTTTTTTTTATTTTAATAAAGGAATTGATATTTGTACGCTTCATATTCTATCTTTTATGTATGTGTCACATCTAGGATTAGAAGCCTAAGCTCTATGACCCAAAAAAGAAAAAAAATAATAGCATTGGAATTTAACTCAAACTTATATCTTATTGTAAGAGAGAAAGAGATAAGCATATAGAAGGGATTATTGGATGAAAATTTTTAGTTTGAATTGTACTATCAAATGAAATGATGTTTCATCCTTCCTTCTACCTCTTTTTTTCCTGTTGTCTTACCTAACAAAAGACGTCCTAAACCTATCAAAAATACCATAAAACAAAAAAGCAAGCTAACATTAAAAAGCATGAGCCGAAACATGAGTGAATCAAAGAAATTTAGAGGCTTTGTTGGGTATATAAAATAATTGCGATTGGATGTGAGTCAGCTTGTTTTAAAGTAGTAGTACTAGTAGTTTCAAACAGGTTAATAATGGGTTCGTGTGGGGGGTGAAATGTTTGAAAGCAAAGGTATGAATGAAGCTGTCAAAGCCATCCGCCCAATTTGCCATCAGGATAATGTTAAAGCCGTCAGACACGGGTGTGTGGATAGAATCTGACAGCGTCACACGTGACTAGAAGATACCTAACATATGTTTTCATGTTGCTTGTCCTCTCTCTCTCTTTAAGTTTATCTGTACTTTTAATACTGGTTAAGTAATGCTTTTGTAATCTTGCTGGAGTAACCTTCTCCCTCCCAATTCCAAACAGTCTCTGGCCCTTTAGAATATTCGTTTATTGGAAGTATATTTGAGATGTCAATGTCTTCTTCTTCATAAAAAAATTAATGAAAATTTTAATATAAAATTAAATCAAATTCGTAATTGAAAAATATTCTTGTACCGTTTAGACAATATCTTGTTGGCATATATCCTTTTGAAGCGACATTTGGATGGAAACATGGAAGGTCTGTGATAGAGCACATATGGAAGGAAACATACTTTGGGATAAGGCTAAAATTTCAATCCCCCATAGCTTTTGCCTTCAAAAACTGATCATAAGAAGGCCAAACTTTGAAGTCTGTAGACGTAAGTCGCCAAGTATGTTGGGCGGTCATGTCCCCCACTACTTCCCCAATGGGTCGTGAACTAGTTGGTGCCTTTTCCATGATACCATCCAACTACAGCACTGTGTTGTTCCAAAACAGTCAATTTGTCCATCATTCATCGCCATGGAATTTATTAGGTAGCCCGAAGCTTGAGCCACCATATTTTTCTATGATTTCCGTCTTATCTTTACATTTTCAGTAGGAAATTTCCAGGCGTGACAATTATGACTTTTAATTATATGATCAAGGCGTCAAGCTACCCCGATACATGTATATGTAGTTGCTTAGATTTTGCTTTTATAGCTGATTTCAGTGATGACGGTTGACAAACAAGGCATTTCCCATAATAGATAGGCTCAATTTGTTTCATTCTTTTTGTTGTTATCGGGACTTTCCAGTAACCGATTAGTTGAAATGCCAAGGCCAAGCAGCCTGATTGTTGTTGTTTACTGATTGTTGTTATAAGGTGTAAAGCAAGGTCTTTGTAGCTACTTTTCACCTTCGGGTCGGGTGGTGGGGGCTTAAGGAGAACAAACGAGAGTCGGTGAGAAGGGCTTTTCTGGTGGAATTTGGAGGCAGCAGGCCTTTTTACAGGCGCAGTTTAGACTAAACCTGCATTAGTCTAGTCGGTGATATTCTCTCTCGGGTACCCCTTATAGGGTGGGAAATAGAATTTCATATCATATGGTTGTGAAAAAGGGTTGTGACTTTGTTGATTATATAGCATGCTACTAGTGGTCGAGTTTGAAATTAGGGTTGCACATGCAATCATCGATTCCAGATGATTGACAACACTGTGTAAATTTGTTCAAGAATATCTCCACTTCTGGCAAATGATGATTTGCATATCTACGAAAGAGTTACACTGTTTTGTCTTTTTTCCTCAAAATATGTTATTTTCCAGGTATGGGGGCTCTTTGCAATGGACCTGTAGTGGCCGGCATTGGCTTGTTTCTTGTTATTATTCCTGTAAATGTTTTGGATGCTCAATTTATGCCATCATATTGAAATTAAATGTTTCCAAACAAGGCACAAGAGTTTCTTTCCTTCTTTTCTCGTGGGTCCATGGAGTTTTTATAGGGGCAATCATCGTTTTGGTTCTGTCCCGTGATCAATGAATTGTCTATCAAAGAAGGCATTGACCATTCTTCTCCACTATTTACTTGTTTCAACAAAGCGTCCTTTGGACGAATTGAAGCTTACTTGATTAAAAAGTTTGATAATCACAAACGCTTTTGTGCAGTCCGAAAGTAGACAACGAGAAGACGAAATCATGGGTATAGTATGAGTGATTACTTCAAACTTTCATTGGTCTACACTTTCCTTCCCCTTCTCCATTGCTCTTTTCTTTTCTTTTCCTTTCTTTCCCTTTCCTGCCTTCTTTTTCAAACTAACAATTGAAGCATTTCACTTTAGTCCATACACTTAAAACTTTTTCTTCCCACCTTTTCCACGCCCTTCTTCTTTTCCGTAGGTTGCCAGTTTTTCATTTCCTTTCATCATACTCATACTGTGTCGCTTAAAGAAAGATGGCAAAGAAAATAAAGTTCTTTCTATAAAGATTACTCTGCACTGCAAACAAGCATTAGGAACCAGGGATGGAACCATGGCCCTGGGACTGGGAGCATGAGTCGCTGGGCCAAAGCCCGGGGCTTAGCAAACGACCGAACTGAACCAACATAGGAAATGGTTGAGCGCGCTGCTAATCATCTCGATGATCAGTTTTCAGCATTAATAATTACCTCATTGTTTCAGGTTGCTGCAGGGTTTTAGTTGAACGACTGTTCCTAGTATAACAAAGGGCTCCTCAAAGCCTCCAAATCAGGACATGTGTTAAATGTTTGAACCAGACGAATTAAAGAATCCCAACCCCATGAATTTTATGCATAATTCAAATATAATTACCCTTTGGGTTTTGAATAAATGAATGTTGTAAGACAGGGTCGTGAGTTTTGGACCACATTACTGTTCCTTTCCCGTACAGCACCAAGTGGGCACAGGCTTTTCTTTCAAAAACAAAAGGCAAATAGGGTCAAAATTGAGCCGTCAACAAAATCGTCCGCCCTCAAAAAAACAAAAAAAGGGAGGTTATTACAAAGATATAGAAAAATATACATAATATCTTTGGGGACCATTCTGTTCATTATCATGGGTCCCTCTTTATCCTCCATGTTCTGGAGATGCATGGAATGATTGTTTGTTCATATTTTAGTTTTTTTTACTAAAAAAAATTTGTAAAGAGATTCCTTTGATAAGTTTCACATTGGGCCCCACGGAATGAGCGGACAGGATTTAGCCACCGTCCAATGGGGTTGCCTTTCCCCACCTTGTCATGCGATTTAATGACGTGCGGCTCTGTTACACGTGGTGCACCACAATATTTCAGATTTTTGGCCCATTGTTTTTAGAATCAAAACCACTGTCTGAGGCAGCGTTTACACATTAACTTTCTTTCTCGTTGCAGAATGTAAAGCCTTTTCTGATTCTTGTTTTAATTTATAGTAGAAAAGGAAGACCAAGCCAGAGAGCCAATCGTCATGTATCATCATCCATGATGATGATGATGCTAACATCGATCTCGCACACCCATGCATGATGGGCCATTTCCATGCCTGCCAGGTAATTTATACGTGGGAACCCGCAAACCAGAAAGGACAACAACACACACCAGAATTAACGGCGCCGTTAATAATCATGCGAAACACGAGGAATGGAAACCGTTCGTGTGAACTCTAAAACGACGTCGAACCGCCGCCGCCGTCACCGACAGGATCACGGAGTTCTCTGTACGATAAAAGGGTGGGGGGGGTGGGGGCAAAAAAAAGAAACAAACAACGATAAAAGGATGCATTTATTACAGCTATTTTTCTATTTTCTTCTTTTTAGAAAAATGGGGTTTTAGATGTGTTAGTTTGTGTGGCTGGCAGGTTTAGAGTGCCGTGACGCCTTGGCTGCCGACAGATTCCTTGGCGAGGAGGGGGCCACCACGTTGTGAGGATGCCACGTGACCTTTGACACGGTGTGGGTTCCACTTAAAAAATGTTGTAAGAGAAGAGAGAGAGAAGGAGAGGTGGGGACCACGTGAAGAAAGGGAGTGTTTTGAAATGACGGCCGGCTGGGTGCAAGAGCAGCAGCAGCAGCAGCAGTGATGATGGCGATGAAGCTTACTGAGTGCTGACGCTGGTATTAGGTGAAGTGTAAGAGATATAGAGAGAGAACGAGAAAAAGAATCACGGAAAGTTTGCGTGTTGGGCTGTTTTTATGTCTAGTAATAAATATAAAAATATATTTAAAAAATGAACACAAGGGTTAGGTGCAGGGCATCTATTTTTCCTGACAAATTTGCCTTTCACGCCCTTCATGTTCTTTAGCCAATTCAAAATGAGGGCTCTTCATTTCCTTTGAAAGAGGAAAAAGGGCGAAGCTTTCTTTCTGAGTATAAAAAAAAAACATACCCATTACCCAATTACTAAAATCGATCCAAAATGACAAAAAGGGAAATTGGAAAGCAAAAAGGTTTTTCTTTTTCCTTTGGCTGAGTAAATAATGTTGCAAAATAAATTTTTATTTAATCTTTTTTCATACTTGAATGCGTATGACTTCATATAAAAACGACAACGAAATTGGAATGAGGGGCACCCAGAATTCTGTTTGACAATTACGCCATGTATTTGTCATTGATTCTTGATTAAGTACGCAAACAATGCCACCGGCCAACCAAATGGCCCCCCAACAAGAAAAACGTTGACCACCACCACCGCCACCACGTTCTATCCTCGCACCCACTAAGCTTCGTCTTTCATTTTCAGCTCCCCCTCCTCTCTCTCTCTTAACCTTCTGTCTTTTAATATAATCTTGCAATAAATTTAATTAATTAATTATATTTTATCGATGATATTTAATTTATTGATAATGTGTTCATCAAGATATAAATTTGATTAATAAAGTTAAAGAAAAGAAAAGGAGACAATACAAAATGTGGCGAAGCTTTCACCATGTTGTAGTCCTTTAATCTTTCACTTTATAGCGACCACCTAGAACCATAGCCTCTGGTTTTTTTATAATTGCGCCACAAAACAAATGGTTGCAAGAGTGAGATACTGACCGGGTCTTTGCCAAATACGAATACTGATAAAAGAAAAAAGGGATAAGAAAAGACATGTTGGCATAGGTTGTCTTTCATTTGCTCTCCAAATCGCTTGGTGACTTGATTCGTCCTTTAAACATTTGCGGGGTTATATATGGCTGCTCTAAGACAACCCAAGTGCAATACTAGATCTGTATTTGATTCCTTGTCGAATGATCTAAAGATCAAAGTGATAGGTATGGTTATTATTCTATGGCAATGATGCATGTATTTGGGTTAAGACTTAGCTCGACGTACAATGATTGCATGATGGATAAAGAAATGTTTTGGCACGTTTGCGTATTGGAAACTAGGGTGAAGAAATTTTGGTGGGTTTGGATTATTATTTTAATATTTGAAATGGGTTTCTCGTGGTGCTGTTGTTGAAGATAGATAATGATTAGTGTACAAAAAGTAAGTCATGTTAACATTGCATTGAAGGGAAACTTCTTTGTTGGGGTTGATTATATGCATGAACCTTAGATCAATACATTTTACAATGAAATTCTCATGATTAAAGAAAATTATTATTGTCGTCTTCTAGTTGAAGAAGTGAAAGTCATGAATCATGCAAACCGTAGTCAAAATGTAACACACTAGAAATTACAAGGAAAGAAACTTTGCTGTGGGTTTGATTATAGAATTATAGAATGAAGTAAACATGCGTTATAAAAAGTTTGGAGAAAGTACTGGTCAAGTTTTGAAAAAAAGGGAAGGGTGGGTGCCGCCATTCATTGTGTGTTTTTTCCCTTGGAATGTGCCGAACCCTATCCTCCAAGGTCGTCCCATCTAAGCTAACCCCTAGGCCGCCTCCCTAAAATCACATTTATGTTTTGCCCGCCCTCCCACCCGTTTGGTCAATGGAGGCACCAACATAGTGAAAGCAGAAGGACATGATTGGCTTGACTCCTACTTAACCTATGCACCTGTGCAAATTACTTGCTTTGCCTTTGTTGTTGGCACAAAGTTCCCCACATCATCCCTTAGCCCGATTTGATTTAACAACATCACTTCTTCCATTTTGTCAGTACATTGACATAATGACCGAGTCAGCCCTTGAACCCGATTTGGGTTTTGCTTCTACATTTTTCTTTAGTTGTTGAGTTGATTCCTCACTCGCTCAAAATCAACACTGCTTATCCTTTCTTCCAAACCACGAGTAACAGCCGAGCTTAGTGGAACCCTGGCTTAAATTTCGTCAAATATTTGGACCAACCCTTTTTTTTTTATGTAAGACTACATGCTAAGACAATAGTCTAATATACATTTCAATGTGTAGTTTAAAGATCACTCTCAAGAAAAGCCAATCATGAGACACCAATTGCATACTTTTCATCATACATTGACAGTGTATTTATATATTTTTTATACTCAAAAGTCTAATCAAAACCTTATTCCATAGTACAAAATTAATGGATACATTTCCGTAATTAGTAGGGTTTTGAGGCTTATTATAGTCAGCAAGCCAAAAGGATATAAAATGGACCACAAACATATTCCGAGAAAACGGAGTGTTCTAAACAAGAAAAGAGCGACAGCGACAGAAAAGCCGGCACATGACCAACGCCACCACCCATTTTTCCTTAACCAGATAAAAACGACGTCCCTCAAAGTAATGCAGAGACGTCCCTCAAAGTAATACAGAGACGTTATCCATCTTCAACACAATTTTATTTTTTTATACTTTAAAAAAGAGAAATATCACACCAACATTAAACTGAGTTATGAGGTACTGTTGGGAGACCCTAGAGAAATCACACGCGCTTGAACAGGCGAGTTGGTCTATGCTGTAGGCTGCTGAATTGATCAGAACCAGATCTCTGGACTAGCAAACTAAAAAAGAATTGCAAAACGCACACGCTTGCTTCGCGTTTTTCCATGTTAAAACAACAAAAGCCCCACTTTAACACTAGTCCAGTCCCCGGCTCCAGTTGATGAGAACCCCACTCTCATCCCATCGGCGCGTGCTTCAACATAGAGGTGTATATCAATATATATATATATTCACCTAATATTCCTTATAGCAAGAGGATGTATGGTTCTTGGGAGGCAAATCAGAATCCATATTTTTGCCCGTCTGATCAAGTACCCAATGCCGTCGAATCAACGATGGATATAGTTTTAAATTGATGAAGAAATTTTATGCATGAAGAAAAATAAAATAAATGAAAAGAAAAAAAGAGCTGAGAAGTGTTTCATAGAAATTAAGAAAAACATTATATGTACACAAAGGTTCTTCACTTTTTGAATGGTCTGATGATTCTTCTTGTTGCTTAATCCCCTCTCAAAATAGAGAAATAAAGAAAGAAATGGTAGTAAAGATACCTAAGCGAAAAAGGGCCATTAAAGGGGATCAACATAAAGGGAGTTAAGTTAAAAGGAAAAAAAAATAAAGGAAGCCGTAAAATGCCTACAGAAACCTCATTCACAGTGGGAAAGCTTAGAGCTTTTTCTGGTTTTCACAGCCACAAAGGAGGTGGTTCATTCAAATCTATAGGCAACCCACGTCGAACCATCCCAAAAAACGACGCTGTGGATCCATTTTCCGGCACCGGAGGACCATTCGAGACGGCGACAACATTGGGCTTAGTTGACGATGATGAGTCAGCGTCGAACTTCATTTCTTTGAGAACCCCGGTGGTGAGGAACTCACCCAGGGCTAAGCGGTGATGGTGATGAGCTGAAGCTGAAGCCCAACGATGATGACGGTGATGATGGGGATGGTGGGGATTATCAGAGGGAAGATTGAGATCGAGAGAAAGGCCAGCAGCGGAAGCTGGGGCGGGGAAGTTTGTTTTAGCTTTGGCTCCACGGAGAGACCTAGCAGCTCCATCGTAAGCAAGTGCAGCTTCTTCTGGTGTGTCAAATGTACCCAACCAGACCCTTGTTTTTTTCCATGGATCACGTATTTCAGCCGCGTATCTTCCCCATGGCCTCTTCCTCACTCCCCTGTAGTGCCCTTCTCTGGAAGACGCCATGAAGTGAGCCAAAAAAATATAACACAAACCAAAGATTGGAACAGAGAAGAATAAAAAAGAAAAGAAGATTTCAGCTTTTTGTTTGTGAGACAAAGGAAAAAGAAAAACTAAGCCCTAAAGCTCTAAAGAAGAAGAGGGAACTGATGAGAGGGCAGAGAGAGAGAGGGAAACTAGAGTGTGTTGTGAGTATAAAAGTTAGAGAGGGACCCACTACAGTCACCCGTAATCGTCGGCTGGACGGCACGAGAAGTTCTTGTTCTTGTTTATTTAACGCAATCGACAACCCTTTCCCTACCCTTGGATTCTCATCATATCTAAGGTTTTCCTTTGAACGTGATCCGACGGTTGTAATTTGTTATAGACATGAACGTGAAGACTTCCTTACATATACCTATAACACAAAGGAAACAATAGTGGGACCATGCTTTTAAAAATAAAAGAAATAAGCAAAAAAAATCAAGAGAGCCGCCGCCTGATTGGACGTGAGAGCAGAGGAGGCTGTCATGTGACTACACTCCGCGCCGGTGCTTACGTATGCCCTACTTCTTTTGTACGGCGCTGCTCAGCCGCGCCTGCCTCTAATATTCAGTAGAACAAATATAAAATAAAAAATGGGGCAAATGTATGATTAATAATGTATTATATAATATTAGAATATGGGTACTAGCAGAGTATCAGAGAGCAGGGGGGTGGCGTGTCGGGTAGTGAGTGGAAGATGGCAGCAGGACGGGGGGGGGGGGGGGGGGAGGGAGGACAGCAGACCCCACGTGGAAGGTACATAAGGAGGTGTCTGAGATGCAGGAGACAGGACCGAGTTGGGTTGGGGGGGACTGAGTGAGTTTAATTTTGGGGGGTGGCGTGTTTGACTCGGTTTTGAGGGCGTGGAGTCAGGCAAAACAAAAGTGGTCCAGATGTTGGGTTGGGTGAGGGGTCGAGAAACTGAGAAAGGAGGGGTAAAGTGGAAGCTGAGGAAACTGTACGGTGAGAAGGGTTGATGTGGGTGAATG
Organism: Theobroma cacao; assembly: GCF_000208745.1. Taxonomy (NCBI): domain Eukaryota; kingdom Viridiplantae; phylum Streptophyta; class Magnoliopsida; order Malvales; family Malvaceae; genus Theobroma; species Theobroma cacao. The sequence goes on from NC_030855.1 coordinate 23,597,662, forward strand.
ACTGCAGGTAACTGACACATGGTAACGTGAAGGTATTTTCCTGGTTTTGTTTTCGGTTTTTTTTTTTTTTTTGCTTTTGACTGTCTTTTAGGTTGTTGCATCATGACACGTGTTGGACTTCGATGCATGTAGGGGGGGCACATTTCTTCAGTACAAAATGACAATAAATTACTGGGAGGATGGATTTTGGGTGAATTGGTGCAAAGCCCAACTGTGCACCCAGCTCAATTGAAATTTAGACGCATCCATCCCCAGTCCTATCCCACCCAAGCATAACGTCATTCCATACGGAATTTGACGTCAAAATTCAACTCCCTCAAAAAGTCAAAAACCGAAAATAAATTTATGTGCACGTCATTGAGATGTTGACAGTGTGTTCGGTCGACCAACATGCAGAACAAATTTCCTTCAACCACACAGCACAGTCAAACATCAAGTAAACCGCGACAACATTTCTGTGTAGATTTGTGGGACAAGAACATGGAAGGACCGGTTAAACCAGACCAGTTGCACATACACATTTGCTAACACTCTAAAAACAGACCGAGTCTCTTGAAAAAAGGAGAAAGAAAAACAAGAAATTTGAACATGTGAGAACCTATAAGAATGAATTCAAACGACTAAAATAAGCTTACACCTTTGAGTGTCCCCTGTTTCCTTTCTGCCATGACCTGATGAAGCCAGCAGACATCGGTTTCCTTTTGGAATTCACTATAGAGAAGGTTTGGGGTGGGGGAGGGGGGGACAAAGGCATTAGGTAAAACATATTAGGCTTTGTATATGCACTTGTTCTTCAATATGATACAACATTACTTTTTGCCAAAATTGATTGAAAAAGAATTTGAAGCAATGTACAAGATGGTTCACTTTGCTGCATTTAGTGTCAGTAGTGGGGTATCTAACCATTTAGGAGTGATTCTATAGGGCTTTTGCATCTTTTACCAGTCGAGATTTCCAACGGAAAGAATAGGCAGCATCATGAACTAAAGAAAGTGTGAGGGCCAAATCAACTAGGTTGGTTCGGCAATTCATGGACCTCAATAAATGAGAATCCAGCAACCCAAACAAGAAGCAGAGTATTAGTCATGATAGCAAGCTAGGTCCATTCTCAGCAGCAGTCCGAGCATGGCCATGATTATGATGTCTTGACATCTGGATATCATGCGATAATTGGGTCCTTGCTTTTGCATAGGGAGCACCTCTAGCTGCAAAAGAGAACAAACCATAAATATACAAGGAAAAGAAACCCAATAAATGTTGCTTGTGTGACAGTGTGTGTGTGTGTTTTTTCTGCTTTGCAAACTGTGATTTAACTTTTCATCCCATATTTGTGGTAAAAGGAGCAATTTTGCATGTGCTAATCACCAAAGGATGTCTCATGTTTAAACCAGTCCAAGGGATCTAATGCCAACAGTTTTAACATCCAAGCTAGTTATTAGGCCAAATCAAGTTGTTACATTTGTTATGAGATTTATCCTAATGGGTACTAACCTGCAATCTGTTGTGCTCGAAGAATATTCTGCCGCCTTTTCCACCAACACACTGAACAGATGACAAGAAGTAAGAAAGATAAAGATGCGCCAAATCCAATGCCAGCCTTTGCACCGGCAGAGAGGTGGGGTCCACATGTAGGTAGTCCAGGTATGCCACATAGACCAGCATTATCGGTAAAACTGCATGCAACTAGAGTAAGTATCTGGTATAGAACTTGCAACAACAGAAATGTACGTGCATGCTCTTGTTCTCATCTTATATAAGTATCTCTTTACTTATCATCACTACGTGGCAAGTTCATTCCTCATAGAGTTTACACTTCAGACCAACACTAATGAGATTCTGATAACATACTTGAAGCTAGCTCCATTCAAAAGCCTTCCTCCAAGTGCAGCTGGGACTCTTCCCGACAGAGAGTTGCCATTAAGATTTCTGCAAAATGACAACTTATATGAGACTCCTTTATATGCTCAGATTCCAGGGTTAAACAACCAGTTGAACATCTTACAGTTTGCGTAGTGCAGTCAACTGTCCTAGGCTTTCAGGAATTGAATCACTGAGGAAATTGTAGGAGAGATCCCTGCAATTTTTATTCAGACATCATATCAATAAGATGTATAAAGTTTATGGAAACATAAATGAATAGATTTGTGCTTTTCATAATCCTACATTAGACTTAAAATTCAACTTGTCCTTTGACAGAAGAACGTAAATATCTTGCATCCAAAGTTTAGCGTCCTTTCAAGCATGATGGCTATTGACAGAAGAATGTAACTAACAGATTCATCATTGATCTAGCAACATATTAGATTTGATGACTTATATCAAACCTAATGTCGCATGTTCATGCAGAAAATACTAACAAGGTTACATTCATTAAGTTCTACATTGTTTTAATCAATAGCACATCCACATTAAGTCCCAGATAACTTGGGAAATAAAAGTTCTAATGAATAAATGTTTTGGGTCCTTGCATAAACTCATCCCACCACTGTAGTGTTTTTGTCTTTAAAAATGAAAGGGAACGAACAACTTAATCAGAATCTATCATTCATGGAGAAAATAGACAAAAGTTGTCCTATATATGAAAGTGACATAGCAGGTCCTAACAGTTAAAAGTTATCTCATTTAAAGAGTCTTGTATGTGAAATGTAGGAGTTAATACCATCAAAAGTATCTTCAAGGAGAACAAGAAATAATGCTACACTTACAGTACTTCTAAGCTGGTGACTGTTCCAAGTGACGATGGAATGGCCCCATGAATTGTGTTTCCACTCAAGTTTCTGTAGAAGCCAAGTACACCATAAACCAGAGAAACATATATATGGCCCATAGGAGGTTCATCTATTGTAAAATTTAAAATAAGTTCAAAATTGGCAACAGTTTGTGAAAGCAAACAAGGGCAAATAATTTTTGACAATGCTACTATATTACAAAGGTCTATAACAACAGACTGACGAGGCAGAAACAGAAACCTGTCCTTAGACCATGATTCATGCACAAAATAACAAATAAAAGCAACTGCAATGAAAGTGATGGAGAACTATTTGTACTTACAGGCTCTGCAGGTGATGTAGCTTAGATATGTCATTAGGCAAGAAACCCCTTAGACCTTGGTTGTCAAGACCACTGATCATGCAGAAATCAAAAGGCAATTACTTATAATATACCAATAAAACTAATGAAGACTCTGTATTTTAAGCTTTGCATGAATCTCATCATAAGGTTGCAATTAAAACATTTATATTCTAGGAAACATTTGCTATATGTAGACACGTTCACCCATACTAGGAAACACTTTCCGGTGCATTTAGTCATTCATGCATCCACAGTATCTAGAAATTTAGGAGTTACAGATGATGCAGAAATGAATAAAGCGGAGAAAATTCAGGCTGAATGGATTAGGGAAAACCAAATGGAAAGAGTATAGTAGGGAAACTAGATCAAATGGAAGCAGCTTCAACTTACACTTTCTTCTAATATCTAAACAAGCAGTGGTGTTAATAAATACTAATGCAAGATATGAGAGACCTTTTAGGGATAAATGAAGTGGTTGTGATAGAAGGCAAAAGACTTCAACACGGTTGTTGGGTGTGTACGTGTGTCTGTGTTTGTGTATATCACACATGTTCTCAGTATTTATTTGAACAAGATACCAACAAGCTAGAATGATAGGTTAAAGCTTAAGAATGCAAACTCTACAGCATGATAGCAAAAAGCTGAAAAAAGTTTACATTAACAGCTTCCTTAAGGTGGATACTTGCATGCTCACTTGTTCTGTAGATTGTCTATGTTAGAATTCTCCTTTTTTTTTTTCATCGTTTTACTGAAAATTAAATATAAATAGGAGCTAGTATATCAAGAACAATTGAAGAGGCCATAGCATAGGCATCAGTTTCCTCCAAAAATATCATTATATGAACAGACGAAAATGGAAAAGACGAGACAATATGAAAACAATAATAAAACTCAAAGATAAGGCAAAAGATCAAGAACGTACAGGCCATCAATGAACCACTTGCTGCCAGATTTGTCAAAATGACAGTCTGCTCCACTCCATGGATGCTCCTTGGGAACACATGGGTCTCCATTCCACCCAAAACGATTAGGAAGCCCCAGTGCTTTCTTCAATGCCTGTAAAGCCCTAACTAGAATCAGGAATTATTAACAAGTTAGTAAGTTTCTACCACCTTCCAAAAAAGAACCTTGCTCATCAGCAGTGAAAAGAACAATTTCCAATACTGGGTCTTATCATATACAGCATAAACTGTCGGCAGAATTAATAGAATCAAGCATTACCTTCTTCTGGAGAAGTTTTGGACTCAGCAGCAATAACCTGAAAGACTTCAACGGCATTAAGGATAGCATGATTACCCGTTTTGGGGCGCAGAGTTATAGTCAGAGTCCTCCCACTAAGGGCAACAGTTGTGTTAAGCACAAGTGCAGTATAGCGGTCCCCACTCATGTCCACAACATCTATGTTTTCAAATACAGTGCCACCATTTATCAGCACATCAAATATCCTTTTCCCTGCACCACTGATTGAAGCATCAATCTCTGCAAAGTGTAACCATATTGAGTAGTTCTTATTGGGTTCCACATCAATTGTATAAGCCAAATCTGGCTGACTATCAGTACTAACAATTGCACTTTGGTAAAGGGCTTCTGGATAGAAGTTTGGTGCATCTGAAGCTTGTTTAATGCCACTTTCAGTTGATCTAGGTTCATCAGCATTTTGGCCAAAAGTCCTGATGGGTTGCCAAAATCTATCTCCACCCCAATGATCCCCACTGTAATCTTCATCAAATTTTGGCTTTGATGTGCCACAAGTCAATCTTGAAGTTGTTTTCAGGATTACACCTTTACCCCACTCTGGACCAAAATAGTATGCTCTATCATCAACTTGAAGAATTTCAATAGAAATAATTGCTGGATCTCCATGACCAGTGCTATGGAAGCAAATAGATACTGTGCCATCTAAAAGAAACACAAAGGCTTCAGCAAACACCTGGTCATCATGGCTAGTCCAACCTGATTTCAAAGAATGAATCAAGGTGCCTTCAACAGATACGTCAAATAGAGGCTCATTGTCAGAATCAGGCTGTGCAACTAATCCAAAGAAGACCCTAACAGAATAGTGTCCCTTTGGTACTCTCTTAATATTGTAGCAATTTTCTGGACCTTCAGATAGAGGGAAATAGCGAAGTGTTTTTAGCGGAGGAGTTACGAAACTTGGTCTTGTTGCATTGGCTGGAATTCCTCCTGTGTATGCAAAATCTTTGTACCAACGTGCATAGGTTGGAGGGGTTTGGACATTTTGACGAGCCCCACAGCTTATGCGCATAGCAAATGGTGCTGCAGTAAGAAAACATGACTAAGTTTTGTATCAAAAACCAACTAAATAAGAAGAAATTACAAGAAAAAAACATGAAAACCAAATACTCTCTTATTCACAAAATGTAAGCTACAATTCATTGCTGCAAAATAGGTAGTGCACATATGATAAGTTATTCCACCTGAAATCTCCACATTACTCTTTTTGTTTTCTTATTTCACAAGAAAAAGTTCGATTGCAATATAGTGTCATTTTACCAACATTCTGTAAGAGGCGATGACTCACAGCAGCATGTAGCAGACAAGCATACCTACAGAATCCACAACCAATCCATACCATTCCCCTGTTTGGCCATTGAAGAATTGTTTTCTTTCCTTTGCTTTGTTTAATTAATGTGTAGCTTAATTCCTTCATTACTTCCAGTCAAACGTCATACATAATATAAAAAACAATTAATTAAAATTTGCTCTCGATCATTTTCCTACATTTTCTCGCATTCAAAAAGGATCCAAACCGATCAACTACCTTCTTACTTTGATCCAGACACTTTTTAACTTGAAATTTCCACACACACAAAAAAAAAAAAATTCATATGTCCCGATTTCGTTACTGTTGAGTCAATCTTACAACTCATCGACATCAACGCTAAACCAAAAGTTCATAATTCAGAAACCAGCCAATGGACAGAAGAAAAAATGAACCATAAACTCAATTATAGAAATCAAGACTCGTTTATAAGGAGCTCAATCAAAATGCAAATAATCTAACTATTGAAAAATACCAAACCGCCTCTCTAAGCAACCAGAAAACCAATCCAAACAACAAAATTAAATCACAAATTAAAAAAAAAAGAGCAAAGCAGTAATGGAAGCTAACCAGGCCGAGCTGAAGATGAAGAAAGAGATAAAAAGAAAACGAGAAGCCATAAGAGAGTAAATCTCAGCATCTTTAGCTTAGCTTAAGCTTCGTTTTGCTTCCCCTTTGCTCTGCTTTTCTTTTTTTTTTCTTTTTCCTTCTTCCTCTATGGCCTCATTTCACATCCTCCCTATCTTTTTCTTTTTCTAGCTTTTAGGAGAGAGAGAGAGAGAGAGAGTGTGTGTGTGCCTGTGTTTTAGTATGTGCTGGGGACGTGCTTGCAGCAAAGCAGTTGAAAATTTTTAATTTTTTCCTCATTAAGTTGACTCGTGAAACAGATTAGGTGATATTAATATACCAGTGAGCTTGATCAATCGTAATGGACCTTTTAATCGGACGGCGCTAAAAGGCGATAGACATATTTTCAGTCTACGTCGGAATTGCTACGGTATTAATGGACGGTGAAGATTTAATAGGCGGGGCCCACTACACGTTACTGGTGGTGATGTAAGGGGAAGATTTGGGGGGGTGGGGGGTCGGGAGGAGATAGTTGCTATGTCCAATTACTTTTTCATTCTTTTTTTGCTATTTCCACGTAAGATATGCCTTTGTGGAGCAGACGACAAAAGCCACGTGACGAGGCGAAGAGTGCAATCGCTCAAAGGGAAAAATGGGAAAATTCGTTGGCTGATACATGAATTTACGTAAATAACCTTATAGGTTTATTTTTCGACTTCTGATCGGACGGTCGAAGCTGCTGGCCAGACAGAGTGGAGTAGTTTATTTTTCCAACTTTTTGACCTCTAAATATCCAGGCAAGAATTGGTGCGCAATCCGCGGAGTGTTCTGTGCCAAAGGTAAGCGTCAGGCAACTCAACTAAGAAGTCGGGTCAATTGCCACAATCTGGTTCTATCATTTTTTTTTTATGGAAAAAATAAATGAGGATTTCTTCCCCCCCCCCCATTATAAGCAATAGTTTGCTAGACTTCATTATTATAAATAAATGGTGTCTTCTGCATGGAAATTTGAAATTGTTTGCTGTTGAAATAATACGGTGACAATGGCATTGAATGCGTGTGTTAAATTTAAACCAACCAGTTCATTTAATGATGAACTTTGTTTGCATTTATGATATAATTGCTATTTTAATGGTAAATTAATTTTCCCTTTTTTAATATTTAAAAGTAATATATATATACACTCTAATACACTAACAAGATATATCTATTTATGCTTTTCTTTTAATTTTACATTTTACATTTCAATATTTTAAAAAGTTTTATTATAGTAAAAGCGCAAACCATATATAACCATCAATGCATTAACTATGTCTAACGCTTGCAATAATAAACAGTTAGATCTTATAATTTGATGCTTTTAATGAGGACCTTGCTATTTGTGGGGCATTTAATAAGCATCAAATGTGGTTGGGTAAAGCAGTTGGTTTAATAACAACATACTATGAACAGAATAACACCTGCTATTTGATAATTTCGATTAAAGGTTTATATTTGATATTTGATATTTCATCCTAATATGAATTTTATATATTATCAGTAAATTATATATTATCATTTAATTAATTAATTAATTAATATAAAAATTAAAAATCTTAAAGAATAAATTTTCTTTTGAATTTTGTAACTTTACATATTTATAAACTAACACTCTATAATTAAATGATAATATGTAGATACTAAAAATCGATGGCCCATCAAATATAAATCTTTTAAATAATGAACAATCATGCATGTCGATAAAAATAATAATATTACTTTTAATAAAATAATTTCTTTACTGGTGTATTATTGGTAATGGCAAACGATGTTTGGTCTGTTTAGTTATGTGGATATATACATAACAATAGATTATAAATGGTTATGGAATTGACTCCCATGCATGCATGGACCACAAGAAATTTTGTCTAATTCGCCTTAGGACAATCACGAAATGAGGTAAAAGCAACCGAGCGTTTCCCCTTTTGCCTTTTTTTTTTTTAAACAATAATATGAAAGAGTATATAAAATACTAATAAGCTTGTAAACCAGTCTTATAATAAAGTAAGCAACAAATCTCCTCCCTTGTCCATGTTGCTTTTTATGGAATTGGAATGTGATGGACTTTGATTTACTGAACTTTAACAAGGAGGAGAGAGAGAGAGAGAGAGAGAGAGAGAGAGAGGAGGAGAACTNGAGAGAGAGAGGGAGAGAACTCTGGTCTCGCGTTCCAAGCAGGTAGGCCTGGGGGGTTTGGGTTAACACATGCTAGGCTTAACCATGACAGGTTTGCCTCCATGCTTGATTAAATTATATTTCAACATCAAAGCTAATAAAGTTCGTCATGTCAGTCTCCTGCTAGGCTGTGTATCTCTTGGGACTTTGGCTGCTTCCATTGAGTTCAGACTTCAGACAGCTAACTGTCCATTAAATTAATCGGATTGGGATTCCTTGGAATCTTTGATCTTTGTAGCAAACGCTATACTTTTGCGGATGATTGAAAGTTCCATTTTCCAAAATAAATTAAAAAAAGAAACAGAAGGATGACTTGTGGATGAAGTATGGCTCTTTATCTGCGGCCCAAACACAAGTACCGGCCTGTTAGACCTGTCTCCTAAACCGTACAGCAAGCAGGCAGCAGATATGGGCTTGAACCCAATACAAGTTCCAATTTTTCTTAGATGTCGATCTTTTTAAAGTTGGCTTAACAAGCCATACATAATAGTAAGCAAGCCCTCCAAGTCCGATCAGCTTTCTCCTGGGAAATAAACTCCAATGGCGCGAAAACTACGTTGCTCCTCCATCTGATGAAAAAGGAAAAATCAAAAGCAGCAGCTAAAGATGGTTGGACTGCTGGTTTTCCTCTGAGTTATTTCTGTTCAATGCCAATCCAAATAATTTCCTGGAAAATCCATGTACTGTTTACTTCCTTCATTTGGATTCTTATTTATTTATTTTTGTGTAGAACTTTGGGATCCTTAATTAGTACACAAACAGTCATCCACGTGTTGGCCACCTTCTTTTTTTGGACTCTTACTTAGTCAGCAGAAAACCTTAGACCGTCGACCATGCATCAATTTCCAAATTGACTTGCATTACAAGTATAGTTAATCAGGAAGAACGATTCCAACCCCATGTTCTATTTAATACCGAACATAGTTATTATTGCGTCTTCATCATACGAGAAAATGTCAAGCCCTCCTGCTGGCATAAACAGGAGCTGGTTCAGATATTTCCAGTTCGAAGAAAGCAAGGATTCCCCAAGCCAAGCACGGAATGATCTTCTCGTAGTGTTCACTCTAATCGCTACGGTAACATTTCAAGCAGGAGTCACTCCTCCAGGAGGGGTCTGGCAAGATGATACGAATGGAAGCGACAGTGCAGGAAGAGCAATCTATGCATCTCAGCCAGGAGCGTTTTACGTTTTCTTGATATCCAACACCGTAGCTTTTGCCACGTCGATATTCGTTATCGTCTCCCTCACCCACAGGTTCCCTTTCCAACTTGAGATACGGGTTGCTGCTGCTTCCATGCTTGCGACTTATGCTTCTGCGATCTTCGCTATCACCCCCGAAGAAGTGCATTTCCGCTACGTTTTGATTGCTGTCGTCGTGCCATTTGTGCTGAGGTTTTTGGTTCATATGTTCACCAAGTTTACAAACAGATCACGACAAAATCCATCTCAATTTTTAGAATTCGAAATTCCTTACGTGGAAACACAAGTTCATAGATTGAGTGTAGCTGATAATGTTTGTGAAAAGTAATTCAAAGTTTAATAATTCTTTATATGTAGAAAAAGGAAAAAATAACCTTATATGTATGAACAATATATTAGAAATAAAAGTTTTAAGAGTTATTTATTTTAAGATTTTTTTTAATATAATCATTGAATTAAGATACAAAATTATTAATTATTCCTTTAAACTGACCGTCTCATCTATCCATAGAAAATTCTTCCTCTTCGATCCTTTGTCCACCTTACATTTAAGAACCATCTCCTAGGATTGAGCGATCTTTGTTGACTTTGGAGCTACGTAAAACAAGCAAATCACAATTTTCATTTCATAAACCTTATTTTGATTTCAAAGATATGGATAATGTAATTTCTAAATTCTAAATATTGTTAAGAGATCTCTTGAGAAATATTAAAAATATCAATTATAATTTTTAAATAACAATCTCGTGTTGACTTAAATAATTAATATGATGAAATTTGAATAATAATTTATGTCTTTTCTTATTTTGAAAGGATTTTGTATTTGATCATTCATATTTTCCTCTACTTTTTAATGAGAAAAGAGAGAATTATTTACTTTAAATCTCCTTACATCTTATTTAAAATTAAATAAAAATGTAGAAACACCCATACCGAGTGATAAAATAGTGAAATTAAATTAAAGTTTTTTTCTTTTAAATTTTTTTTTCAATTTCTTCAAGTACTTAAACCCAAATTAAGGCCCAAAGACCATGGTCCAAATCTTTGCAAGGCTGAAGCCAGAGCTCAATAACTAATCTTTCGAGCACGCACTAATAGAAGCGCGTGGAGAAGAAGCTAGTGGGGTCCTCATCCAAGTGATAATCCACCTCCAGATGGCAAAAAGATGAATAAAAATCACACTCTTTGAGTGCGCAGCTCAGCATCGCATCATCACCTTTGTCTCCCTCCCTTTCTTCCTTTTACGACCCCGTTAAAAATACCCAGCCCAGCCCCAATGCCTCTGTCAACATCCGCCGTTGTTGCACGCGCCGAGAAGGACGATGAAAGACGCGCCACCTCGACCACCGAGCGAGAAATCAACAGCTCCGATATGGAAATCGACGACAACGACGACGATGAAGAAGAAGGGGATTTGCAAGGGTCTTCGAATCGAAACGGTTAGTCAATCGTAAACCATTGACTGGTTGATTGATTAATTCTGAACGTTGATCGTGTATGGATGATGATGATGGTGATGATGATGATATCCTTGTTTCTTGCTTTATGACATTTGAGTCTTGTAAGAGGAGATTAAGTGTTTGCATGTATTGGCCTTAGAAGATAATAGCTACAAGAGGAGCAAAGGATATAAAAACATTAATTCTCAATGTTGGACGAAAGGTTTAATGATTTTGTACACGATAAAAAGAGTCAGAATCTTTTTATGAGTATTCAACAACTATATTGGTTTTCAATTGGGGCTAGCTAAGTATCTTAGTATTCAAGGTTCATATGATTCTTATTCATCAACCTCAGGCTTGTCTTCCACTGCATTTTGAGTTTTAAATTATAAACACTAATCGATGAGCTGAGCTATGCTGCGGCTTGTCAATTACTGGAAAAGCAATATGTGGATCATTGAACCCACTTGGAAAATTTACATGTGCCTACTCCCATCACGTAGTGGTTATTGAATTACCTTTACGAATCTTTAGACTTGGATTTCTGATAGAAAATCATGGAGGGGATGTTTGTGAGATGAGGAACTTCCTCTCTTCTTTTTGAGGCAGTCTTGGTTGATATATTTAGAGAAAAACGTCTGATGGCAACTATGCTGTACGAATGCCATTTTGCATTGGCAAAAAAGACTTCAACTGGTTGTTTCCTTTAGAGGTCATGATTCCGGTCTAGCATGCCTAGCATGTGATTGGTTGTTTCTATTCCTGCTACCTTTAATGAAGTCCGTTTAGTCCTAGAAATGTCGTACCCATATTTTAGTTTACAATTAGCGATAACATACTGTTATACAATGTTGCTGACTTCTCTCTATTGTAGGGCTTGTTCTTTGGTGCTTTATGCTTGTTGTGTTAGCATCAGCTGAATTGGTCTATCTTTCACTTGTTTCTGCAGTACTGCAATGAAGCAGCAGTGCAGATACCTCAATTTATTTTCTTTTTCCCTTGGCTTGGAAATTGAATGTTAGTCTTCAGATTATAAGAAAACAAAATATAATTCCCAGACGTCATCGTTTGTAGGATCTGATCAAGTACTTTTTCATAATGTGACCTTAAATTTTGTTTACGCGTCATCTTGATTGAGTTTTTCTTCCATGTAGATGCTAGTAATATTATGGAGTCCAAGGGGCATAATGGATGCCTAGAATCAGGTTCTTTTAGTCCTGGAAAGTCTGAAACAAGGGTACCATCTAAAAGCCTTGCCTTTTCAAGTCTTCTAAATGAGCCATTGAAGACTCAAAAGGAGGATATATGCGCGAACTATGAGGATTCCAAGTATCCAATATCTGGAAAACAGCCTGCAAAAGAAAAGGCAACTCAACAGGATGTGGTTAGTGAAAAAGATGCTCGAGTCATCTTACAAAGAAAAGCCCCTGAAGACCACTGTGAACAGCAAAGTAATAGCAAGAGTCATTCGGTTATCAGTGAGATACATTCCAGTGTTGCTGGCAAAGAGGTAGTCATTACAATCCCGGTCAGATATCACTCAGGAGGAGTTAATGATGTTAAAGGTTTTAAGGAAAAAAGTAAGCAAATGAACTTGCAATCAGATGATGATAAGAGGAGGATTAAATCAAGGTGTGGTGATACCTATATGCCTTTATAACATAGATTGAATCTAAGCTGCTTGTTATGTCCTCTTTGCCAGTAAATTTCTACCTTCCCAAGATTATACATCTATTAATTTTCTAATCAATAGGTTTTACAGATCCGCTGCTCCTCAGACTAGTACTGGAAGTCTGTCCCCTGGTGCTGAGTTGGATAGTGGGAGCAAACGCCCTGCACTTATCTGTGACTTTTTTGCTAGAGGGTGGTGTATCAAAGGAAGTTCATGTAGATTTCTTCACATAAAAGATAGTGGGAATAATCCTAGACAACAGCCTGAGGTAGATGTAGCTACAGCAGATGCGAAAGGAGCTGTTCAGCTTGATGAAGGTACAAAATATTTCCTGTTTTTATGGATGATCCAGAACCTCTCTACAATGATATTCTAATAAGCACCTTGCATCAGGTTTTGATAATGCTGCTGAAAGATCCAGCTCACCTGGTTCTACTGATACACTGCCTTCATCAGTTAAAAATAAGACTGCATTGTCTTCTCATTTCTTTTCAGAAAGAGTCCTGCCATCCGGACATGATGAAAACCAAAGGTTGCATCCATTTCATGAAATTAATAAGTTCCCTTTACTCCAGAGTAAGGATAAATTAATGGGCACTTCCCCTGCCTCTCAGCAATTTTCTGCATCCATAGATGATTTGGGACCATCTAAGGATGTAAGACAAAATAGTATAGGTCAGAATTTGCCTGCTGATAGTTATACCAAGCCTGCTTCACTGAGTGACAGAGGTAGTTCTACCTTCAGAAATAGTTTTCTTCCTGAGTATAGATCTTCATTAAGTGGCTCAGTTACATCATTGGGCAATACATATAGTGAAAATCGATCTTATCGTGTCTCAACATGGATGGGATCATTTCCTTTTGGTTCTTCTTTGAGTGCATGCTCTTTGGGTGCTCAAAAGGTGCTGGACGGTGACAGAGAGCATCATACTTCCAGACTGTCTTCTTTGCTGCAAAGCTCTTCTCCCTTCTCCAGGTCTGAACCAGACAACTTTCCTCTGAATGATATTGCCAGGGATCCGTTGCACGTTACTGATTTTAGAATAAAAATTTCTTCAGATGATTGGGAACCATCAGTACCTTTTCGACCATCCTTTTTTGTCACTTCTAGCATATCACCCCCACGAGGCCAGTACAATCCTCTTTGTGATAGCATTGATATGTCCAATGCAGGAAAGAGGTCTCTTAAATTTTCTTTCTCTAGTCAAGGTCCATCCCTCCTGAATGTAGCATATCCACCAACATATGGTGATTCTACATCAACAGGGCCAGTGGTCACTGAATGTAATGGTGATAAAAAAATTGCATCTTGTCATAATAGATACCCTGAAAGTTTGTTCAACAACAATTGCCACAACTCTGGAAAAGATTCGCTCACAACTGATGCAAATGATGGGACTTCTGCAGCTGACATGCAAAATGGAACACTGGTTAAAGAAGAGATTTCCTCAGTTGCCTCTCATGTCAAAGACATTTCAAAGGCAAATAAAATTGATACTGATCTTGATGGTAGACATCAAAGAGATGGGTCTAGATGCAAAAAAGACTTAAAAGTAGACAGGGTTAGAGAAAAGAATGAAATAGAGGTTGAGCATAAGGCAGATGGGGATCCACAGAAAGAGTCAAAAGCAATGAAGCATTTCCGTGCTGCTCTTGTAGATTTAATTAAAGAACTGTTGAAACCAACTTGGCGTGAGGGTCATCTCAATAGAGATGCTCATAACACAATAGTCAAAAAAGCAGTTGACAAGGTTCTTGGCACTGTACAACCTCATCAAATTCCAATCACCTTTGAATCAGTTAAGCAGTATCTTTCTTCATCCCAACCAAAAATAGCAAAGCTTGTTCAGGTGAGAGGCTTTGATTTGAGAGCTAGAATATACTAGGCAAGATCTAAATTTAAAATTGTGTTGTTACTTAAACCAGTCCCCACCCTACCCCTTTTCTCCAATCAAAAAAAAGATTTTTTAAGGAGTGAATATTGCTTTTTTCCATCAATTAAGTGTACTAGTATTTAGTATTTGTACCTTTTTAGTGTTATTCATTCATCGAATTGACACTGGGTCTTCTATTTTGTAGGGATATGTTGATAAATACAGCAAATCTTGAGATGCTAGGCAGAATGCTTATGTATTTGTACATAAATACGGCAAGTCCTAAACAATTTGTTTGACGCTATGTTCAACATATTAAACTGAGCATCATGGAAGTGTTGGGATTTTTCTCCTGAAATTTTTTAACAAATTATATTTTTGTTTCCATTATTAGATGCATGTTGAAAAAATTTCTACAACATATGTACCTTACTAATAGTTGGTACAGTCTAAAAGAGTATGTTAACCTTCTTGGCCTGCATGTTGGGAATTCTCCTAAGGAGCTTGAGTTAAGCTTTCTATTAGTCCAATGGAACAGTTAATTGCAATTTTATGCTTAACTGATTGTGTTTGAGTTGGACTTATGTAAGATCACTTAAACGTTTTCTGTTAATGGGACTCCCTAGCAGCTAGTCTTGAACTCAGCTTTTCAACATGTTTTATGGGTATAAGGTATGAGTTGTAAAAATGTTTGAACTCATTCCATAGTACCGTGGAGTTTTTCGGTAAACTTTAGGTGAGTTTTAATGTTGAACTTCAGCTTTTGTGGTTCTAATAATATGAATATTGATATTTATGGTATCTTATACTTTAGGATTATGGATCAAGCTGGTGTAAAATATCGGGCAGTTTTATGGCGGTTTACTTCTGCTTGATCATCTTTATGGCTTATCTTGCTCTGTTATCTTTGGTTTTCAGATTTCTGTTTTTACTGATGATATGTGCATATTGCTTCTCTACATTGTTGCCACACTTGTAGAAGGAGATCTACTGAGATAGGTACTCATATCATATTGCTTAAGGCTTACCTTTTCTTTAGTGATTTAATATAGACATCCCTAAGCAGTTGCTTTAAATTTTTGCGCCTCCCCCTGATGATTTTGCTGTTATAAGTTTGCCTAAATAATGTTGTGGCTTACATCACTATAGGTACTACTAGAATGGCTTCAAAATTCATAGGTCAGGTTTTATGTGATTAAAGAAAAAAATAAAATGACTTTTTGCTACTGATTTATAGAACCATTTATCCTGTAATTTTTCCTTTTATTAAGGTTTGAATGAGAATTGGATTTGCGAATAGACTATTGTGTGAAGTAATGTGTCAAAGTCTATTATAAGACTTTCTGTACAACTTAATATGCATTCCATTAAGGTGAAAGATACCCTCTCATAGGGATATCTGCTTAATTTAGAAAACTACGGTCATTGACACCTGGAAACTCTTGGGAAAGCTATCTCCAAATTTTGCTTCTGACTGCCTGTGTGATTTTCTTTAGAATGCCGTAATTTATGTTGTCAAGTTGTTTAGGCTTGGATATTAATGGAGTTGTTAGGGTGAGAGAGACTGGCAACTTTAGTGAACTTATGCAAAAATAGTAGGTTAAGAATACAGCTATCTAGTGATGCAGTGACCATTTAGTTCTATAACTACATAGTAGAATTTCATTTGTTTTGAGAAAAGTAAAACCTCTGTATGTAACTTTATTCAACTATTCTAACCCTAAAAATCTTGGTTGTTTCTGACAACTCTTTTGCCTCAGGTGGCAAATTCAATTTTGAAATATTTCAAAAGAAAGAATAGACTTGCATTAATTTAACTTGGTACTTTCTTGTGGCACGGTATGTGCTTTCATTGTTGGCCTCACTGCATGGCATTCCCTGCATGGGGAAACAAATGATTGGAATAATTTCTGGCCAAACCAAGATCTCGAAGAAGTGCTCCCCTTTTTAACTTGATTTATCACTTTTCGGTTTGATCTATGAGAATCTTTTGAATGATTGGCATGGTTGCCAATTGGCATCTTGCTACTGCCAGGAGATGCTGGTCGTAACTGTTTGTTGCCTGGCTTCTTGGCTGCCTGAGATTGTCCTGATTTCAGTAAGAATTCTAGTGGCAGGAGATGACTATCAGAGATTACCATGTCAGGATGGGAATTTTTCAAGTTGTGAGGACTTGTACCCGAAACAAACTCAAACTCTTGGTCATCTTTGTTGTTCTGGTACGCTCTGTTGGGAGGAGACTTAGATTGCTGATCTTGAATACAAACAAGGCCAGAAAAGGAGAGAGAGTTAAGCGAACTGCTATCAGCTGCAACATCCATGGAAATCTTGTTTTGCATGTGGGTTCCCATTGATTTTGTTGTCAATACGTCTCAGGGTGTCCAAAGCTTATATACACAGGTTCCATGGGATATTTTGATCAACCTTATTGTTATGATCTGTTTGTTTTTGCTTTAATCTTTTGCTTGCTTTGACTGTTTTGGTATCAACTAATTGTAAAATTCTGATTTGTACTAAATTTTTATTTGCTATAGGATTAGCAGTTCTGATAAAAGCAGACAAAGTGTGCATTGTTTCATCAGTTAAAACTTGAGGGAATCGATCGGCTGCGAAGGGTAAGGCAATACGATCTTTCTAAGGCAGGGTACTGCATCCATACATGCGAGTGCAGCCTCTGTTATATTTTGTTGGGTGGATTTACCAATGAAGCAGGTGAAGTAAAATAATGAACCTATGTCTCTTGTTCTTAGATCTTAATGAATTGTAAACGATTCTGTTCTGATGTTTTTTGATTGGGAGACATTCTTTCGCTGCTGGTACCAACGAGGAAAACATATCGATTGCTTTCAAATGACGACCTTCGAAATGATAAAAGAGCGGTGAGCTGTTTTTGTTTATTAATATATGCCAAACGTCATTGTCTTAATGACCTATGCCATATGTGATTGGTTGCTTTTCCAACCATGGTTGGATTCTCCAACAGATTGAGAAATGATAAATTCGATCCGAACAGGCGGAAACCCTGTTCTATTTTGATGGCATTATTTTCCCAAGAATCAAGAACAACCTCGTATTTGAGTTCTGGGCTGTAGCCGCGTGGGTTTCATAGCTAACTATTCTAATTCTCCTGATTTGGGCTATTTTGCTTTCCCTCCGTTTTCGTAGCTTCTGTCAATCGCACTACTAGGTAAGTTTCTAATCACTCCCGCCCATTGATCTGGCGAGGTCTGAGTAACATGTTGGCATGATGATCAAGTAGATAATGGTTTCAACATAATTTTAGTTTTCATTTGGTTCGATATATTGATTGGTCCTAATATTAGTCTGAAATTCGTGGTGGATCTAAGAGTTTACATTAGAATAGTTAAAGAATAATCATACAAAGTAATAAATCGGATTAATTATTTGATTCGGTTATCTCCTCTGTCACCATCTTCGATCCGTCTTTGTTTGACACTAACATTAAATCTGATTAGTCAGATGATAAGAACAAGATACGGTACGCATTGTCCACTTTTTTTTTTTTTTTTTTCTGAATTTTGATAGCAAAAGAAGGGGTAAAATAAAAGAGAACATTGCGGACAATATTTCATTCCGAAAGATTTAGTCTAGAAAAATAACATCCTTTTAAGACAAAAGCCACCTCCTGGATGCTGATTTGAACGTATAGTAAGTAGACCTCAAGAACATTGCTTAATCCTCTAGAGTAAAAACATCAGACCTTCAGATTCAATGTCCCAGATCCTTCCAATGCCACAATCAATCCCCATTAACAAAAGACAACCCTTTGGCTTCTGGTCTCACCAACTTTAAAAGCAGTAAAATATCAAATCATCAAATCAACTTTAGTCATCAGATTTTATCTTCAAAAAAAAAAAACCCTTCAGTCATCAGATTAAAATAATCCTGTCGAGCATCGTAATAAAAGGGAAATTAGTGGAAATCCCATGATCAAAGGGATGGGACCTACGTGTCACTCTCCGAACACATGACTGCCATTTCTATGGGCGCCAAATGATGGCTCTGAAGAGTAGGACAAACATTTGTATCTAAGTGTTACACTTGTAAAGCAACCCCAAAACCTACTACTCTCTCATCAGATCTAATAGTAGATATTATTTTGCGGGCCCTTCCTCTACTCACTCCTCATCCTTATCCATCCCTTTGAATGTATGTCCACTCTTCAATTTCCTATTGGCAATATTCATTCAACATTACATTAGTTAATCTTGTATAAACTACACTATAATTAACATTGGAAAAAGGAAAATAAAAAAAAATTATTGGCGTGAGAGAGATATTTCAGCTAAACCTTCATCTATATATGACCAAATAGAGCCATCCGCCAAAAACATTACTGAGAGGAGAAATCAGAAGAGAAAAAGAAAAAAGAAAAAGAGCAAGCGAAAAATGGTCCTCCTAGAGAAGCTTTGGGATGATGTAGTGGCTGGGCCTCAACCAGAACGTGGTCTTGGCCGGCTTAGAAAGATCACCACCCAGCCCTTGACCATCAAAGGTAAAACTCAGGCACAAGCTTGCATGCATTTGATTTAATTTGAGAAGGAACTTCAATCCATGCACATGGTTAATTTAGCGCGACTCTGAGTTAATCTTTTGGTTAGATGAAGGAGAAGGGAGCAAGTATCAGAGGTCGATGTCGATGCCGGCGACTCCTGGGACACCAGCGACTCCGGTGACACCGACGACGCCGGTGTCAGCGCGTAAGGAGAACGTCTGGAGGAGCGTGTTCCATCCGGGTAGCAACCTTGCTACTAAAAGCATTGGTGCTGAGGTTTTCGACAAGCCACAGCCCAACTCTCCAACCGTCTATGACTGGTACGTACAGAGTCTCCTTTTCTATTCATTTTTCCCCCCAACCACCTGCATGCATGGATATACGCTGGCGCGCCGCACGCGATCTAGCTTTTGGGGCTGGTGATCCACTTACCCATCTATTTGGTTGCTGAGAAAATGAATCAAAATCATAGCATCTCTCTATATACAAATACTGTATATCTAGTTCTTTTTCTTTTCGATCAAATTAAGAATTTAAAAGAAAAACAGAAGCCTCAAAGAGTTTCTATTTTCTTTTTGTTTTTCTAACGTTTTCTCAGCAACCAAACGGAGGTTCAGAGTCAGAGAAGGAAGGAAAACTTGGCTATTTGTTTGGTAGCTGCGTGGAAATAATTCTTTTGAGTAGACACCCTTGTGCTCAGATGGTATAACACTGTGCTGTTTTATTTACACTAATCCTTTTATTTTCCTCTGTATAATATAAAGTTAGATTTTTAATCATTCTCGTGATGATTCTGAATCGAAGGGTGTGGATCTAATTTCTGGGTATCAACTAAATTGTACTAAGATCAAGTTGGTCGGATTTGATGACACAGGCTTTACAGTGGGGAGACGAGGAGCAAGCATCACCGCTGATTGGGTGGTGATCATGACAAGGCAGCTAGCGGAAAGGCTTTGCCTTTAACCAGGGGTTGCATGTAAATAGCGTCTTTTCCCAGTTTCGGATGTCCCACGTGTCCTTGTTTTGGTCGTGTTTGTCATTACGTGTCCTAAGTAGATGTTAAGAGCTGACTAAAGCTTTAGCCGCCCTTCCTCCTTTTTTGTGAGTAATGATGCCTAAGGTTTGTGGAATGGTGCTGGCTCAAACGCTACAGCCCCCACGGTGTCTAGGTGATCTTTGGTCATTCAAGATCCGGCCGTGAGCGGCGGCGATGGTAATGAGCTACTCTTATTATTATTATTTGAATAAATAAATTTAAGGGTATTGTATTATGTGAATAAATATGTTATTTAATTAATTAATTTTGTGTTCATCAATGGAAGAGCTTATGGTTGAATTATTGCGGTGAGCAAGTGGATAAGGGTGCCACTAACATGATACGTGGACCCACCTTTGATGGATAAGGGTACACAAAAATCAAGTTGGTTTGGGTCCTTTTCGTTTCCATTTCCTGCGCCAGCTGCCAAAGTGTCATTCGGCTGAGGTCACTTTCGGGCCATCAATCATACATGTCATTTTTGCAGGCCCCTCCCTCCATTGAAGAAGTCTTCATTTTCTTTCTTTGTGGTTGCAGACAAGGCTAAACATTTCCATTTACAAGAATAAGAAAGGGAACTACTCAACCAAACCTAATAGTATCAACAGTGTCATGTGGGTTTAAGGTGTGAAATTGTTCTGCCACGTGTACAATTTTTGCATGCATCTCAAATTTTTTTAAGAAATATAAGAAATATTATTCTATAACAAATAACACAAAAGGGTTAAAGTATGTGGAATTTCTGTTATTTGAAGAAGAACATATACATATCCCACAGCATTGTGTTAAATTTATGCGTGAGCAGATGTTCAATGAAATCTAGCAAGACTAGCATAACATATAACGATAGCAATTCTAATCCTTAGTTTGAAGGAGATAAACTACTCTAAGCCCAAGGTAACTGTCAAAACCAAATCTATTTCAGATTTCATATGTTCTGTAATGTAATAATGTATATAAAGTATATACTTCGGAAGAGCAATGTGCAACATCTTGTGCTTGTCGACAAAGCCGGTAGTAAATTTCGTCTTTATCAATTTGGATTTCTCCTACTTTTTCTGATATGCCAGAAGCTGAAAAATAACACAAACCAAATGGTAATGAATTCGGAAAACGAAGTATGGGGTAAGGGACGATAGTGAACTTATTTATATGCATGCATTAGCAATTAGCATACTTCCGGATGCAATAGTCGAAAGGTATTAACATTTATTCCAGAGATGGAGCTTACCAAATGGCCATGACTGGATCTTTGCCTACCAAGTCCTGCCAATGTTTCTTCCTCTTTTAAAACTTGCAAGCTATCTCTGACTGAATCAACTAATCCGGGCTTGGTCATAACAAAGGTTGACATGTTGGCCATAGAGTAGGACCCTTTTACCAGGTAGATTTCAATTTCCCTGGCTTGCAAAGCAGTTTGCAGAGCTACATACTAGGTAAGAGGTCAATTAAGAATGAGTTTCAGTTGTCCAAGGTTTTGAAATGTAATAGACTGTTATTAAATGAACAACAAGGTTTCTGATGGAAGAATAATTACCTGGCACAATTGCCTAACCAACAAAGTAGGCCTGCAGCAAAGGTAAGGCTGCTGTAAACTGGGAATTCTTTGTTCATCAACTGAAACAAGCATCAGGTGGATATCGAGCTGAAAGCAGATAAAGCTAATCATTAATCCAAAGATTTTAGCAAGTTCAAGTGAGAACTCTAAAACAACGATAATCCAGAATACCATCAATGATCATTTCAAGAACTTGTCAGCTGCAGAGGTGCTTTTATGTATCAATTTCACAGTGGTTAAAGGGATATGTTTTGAACTCAGTAAGGTACACAATTTACCATGACAGACTACGTAAAATCACGACCAAAAAATCAACATTACCTCATCATCCTTCTCCTTTAGGTTCCGGAGACAATCCACCAACTTAGAGAGGCGGCTGTTTCGGACATTCTTTCCATTTCCACCATTCAAACTGCCATGTCGTGTGTGACTGCGCATGCCGCCTGCTCCCCAGTGAAGCCTTTCTGAGGGCCAGACAAGTGGTGCAGATACACCCAAGGATTCTCTATTCACTTCCGAGTCAGTTTCGTCACCAACCCCATCTGCACTAGCAGCTGAAGATGGATGAGAAAACCGACCACCCCATCTCTTTGATCTCTTTGGTTTGACCTCAGTATGATGCTCATCGGCAGAAGTTGAATCTCTGCTTCCATCTCCATTAGCATTTTCATTGTCATCAGACTCTTGAGGTTCAGAAGTTCGATGTTTTCTCCCCCCGTGATGGCGACTTTGTGATCTCCTTACAATTGCAGATGCAGTGGCTCTAACCGTTCGTTTCTTACCAACAACTTCTGATTGCCGGCGCAAAGTCTGGGCAATGGAAGCTTGGATCTGATGCAAATTTTCAGATTAGAATTTAATTAATTGCTTTAATTTATTAACCATCACTTTATTTATTTATTGTATTAAAGAAGGAGGACACAAAATCAATGGATGCAATTTGACTGCGAAGAATACTTTAAGTTAGCATATAGGCACAAAGACTGGAGTAAACTAGCAATCTGATACCTCACCTGCTTATTCCGAGCTTTCTCCTCCTCATGGAAAGCCAATTCCTAAACCACATAGTTAGTGATGAATAATTGAGTTTCAATAATAACAAGGCAACAATCTGCTCTGTAAGAGATCAACCAAACTTTACCTCTTCCTCATATTTGTCAATATCCGGATATAAGGCTGCAATTAGGGCATCGTAGTTAGGATCATCTCTTAGAGACCGGCGACTAGCACAATGTGTGCGGCAAGCAGGGCACTCATTGTTCCTGCCATTAGATGCAAGAAACATTAACAAGAAGAAAAAGCTTATGAGCTCACAAGTCACAGTTAACCATGGAACTTTATAAGATCATCCCAAACCAAACCCAGGTCAGGAAATCTGATCCCACATTACAATGAACTACTGAGGAGAGTGGTAATAGTTTGAACATACCCCATTCTCATAGATTTGTCAATACATTCTCTACAGAAGCGATGTAAGCATTCCATTACAGTTCTTGTTTTGCGAATGATCCCTTAATTAAGGAAAAAAAAGAGATAATGAATTTTCTTTCAGCAAAACTTGATGCTTATGTTATGTGTTATACACATAATATTGTTTCAATAAGAGAAAAGGCGAAAACAGAATCATACACCCCATTCTAAGTGACTTTCTGTGAAACTTGATTCTACATTTTCAGATATGTTGAACAATCTAGTAGTATCAACACCTGATATAATAATTAGAAACTTGGAAAGCTATTAAAATAGGTTTAACAACATCTTATGGGAATAATTTAATTCATTTCATCTCTTTATCTGCCGTTTTGGTTGCCTTGTATGAAAAGAATGAGAAGCCATCCTCAGCCCTTGAGCAAGTTTCAGAATTCTATGCTCCTATGTTCAGATCTATGGTCAAAATTCATAGATTAATTCACTCAATTCAGTTTTAGAACAAGTGACAAAGGAAATTTTAATATTTGGGTACTTTGAACAGAATGTCAAGCCTTTTTTGTTTTGTTAATTTTTAGTTTTAGGGTAACAAAATTATCTAGCCAGATCTTACAATATTGTCAATTCTCCACCTGGTTTTTTACAGATATCATAATAAAGTGTTAATTATCCCCACTTCTTTTTTTCTTTCTGTTCAATGGCTTACATTGTCCATTAATACCTTTCAAGAAAAAAATATAATAATTCATTCCAATCGATGTAAACAATGTAAAAATCTTTTTTTTTTCTTTTTTTTATAGGTTGTTTCAACAAAAATTAGGGGGTCCAACTACTTCGGAATATGAAAAGCTACAAAGCTGAGATATCAGATTTGCAAGCAAAGTATAATGAGCTCTTGGGCTAGCATGAGGTGACCTGCAAAGGCGTCTGATTTGATTTATTTGAGTAAGGTCTGCATGGTAGCATCTTCAACTAAATAGGTGAAATGCTATTATGTCCATTATCACAGCAAAATGTACCCAGCTCCATAACAAGAATAACAAGGAGATAATTAAATTATAGAACATTTGCGGAACATATAACAAGAAAATCATAATGCCAAATAGCAACTTGAATCTGTAAGCCCTCTGAAATTTAATATAGTAAACAAAAAATTCTTGAACAACATACCTAGGCAGATTGGGCATTGTACTTCTTTGCGTATGTCAGCCGATTTTACTAGAATATACCTACAATGAAACACAAGGGAAGCATTGTTAGCATATTATGCAGTTAACAAGCGATATATAGTTCACCATTCTATTTCTCTTTTCATCCTCAAGTATAAGTATAAAACTTTTTGCCAGATATGTAAACAGTAAATATGCAGGCCAAATTGATTGGATAACACCTTTGCGGAATAAAACCAATATACATCCTTTCAATTAATTAGATTTCATCCTTAAACCTGTTTAACTTGAATTCCATTTTACAAGGCTATGTCCATGCATTAATCAAACGCAACTCATAAACCACAAGGTTACTGCAATACTGCTCAGCAAATTTAAATGATTATCAATGCACTTGTCCAAACTTTAAGAATTATAGCCTCTGCAGAAGAAAGGAAAAACACTGGAACTTTTGAGAATAGTAGCATTTTCAGACAAATAAGCCCTTTCTCAAGAGAATAATACTATAAGGAATTAACCAATATTGTGTAAGGACACCATTTTTCATCCTGAAGAAGCACCTCATATTACTATAAAGAATATTAACACAATTATTGAACAAGGATGCAAATATCAAAGACCATCAATGGGATAACATGGACACTTGGACATCTTATGATGCATCTATGAAGATTAATCAGAAACCACCTATACATCAGAATTTCTAACTATTTTAAGAAAAATGGGATCCCAACATTAAAGCATCCTGGCAGTTGACTGTCATATCATCACCACCTCATGAAGTTAAGTATTAGACATTTTGGAACAATGACAAACATTTTGACAGGAAGATCAATAATGAGACCACCACAGGAAAATATTTGCTTTCCCAACCAGTAACTGTCAAATCAAGACAAGCTAATGAACCAACAGGGACACCTCTCTAAAATTGCAACTACAGCTTAACAGCAACCACTTCAGTTTGAATAAAGAAGATAAATTCTCAAAATATATAGTCTATTTTGATACAGTAACTGTTGTTTCGACCAAAGCACTCCAACAGTATAGTGTCATCATGCACTGATCATATAGCAGCTTACCAAAAGCACCAAGATATAAAGACCAAGAGAAAGATCCCAGGACCAAGCAGAGGCAGCTTGACCCAGAGTAAACAGACAAGAACCCATAAGCGGTTAATCCCATCTTATATACTTTCTAGATCATATCCTCTTAAAGTTGGTCAACAACCTTTACAGCGAGCCGGCAACGCAGAAAATGCCTAAAAATTGCACTTAAAACCAATCGAGATGAAGTTCAGAAACATGGAGAAATCAAAATCCCAGTCCTCATACGTAGATGAATATACGCAGATAATGCGTGGAGGTGCAAATCTTAGCCAGTTACACAAAGCTACAACTATTGTTACAACGCTGAAAATACTCTCATGCAAGCCAGACTAGAAATGAATGGCACAGACCGCAAATCAAAACTCCAGGCAGTTTCATTAAAAAGAAGCGGTACCCGTTTAAAAATAAAGCACGGAAAAAGCAACCAATCAGAAAAAAAGGGAAGTTCTTGAAAGCTTAAAAATAGCCATGTCGGGGAAGTTAGACTGTTAGTACCAAGAAAACCCACAACAAGCCTTCCTTTGAAAGTGCAAAAAAGAAACCATGCAGATCGCAGAAAACCAAAGGCCCGGCCATTGACGCATTAAACAGTTATACAAGAATAACGAACAAAAAGGAGCAAATCGATTTGAAATAATAAAGAGTGGAAGAAGCTTACTCTTGTTCTTCTTCGTTACAAGGAGAAGGGCTGCGATCAGATTCTGTAAAACCTAAAGGAACACCTCAATCAAGAAAAACAAAAAACAAAAAAACCTGGATCGTTCTTTTTATCGTAAATCTTATAGTCGGTTAGGTGTACCATCAGCAGCATCTTCGGTTTCTTGCTGGTGTTGTTCATGGTTGTTCCTGTCGTCGAGAAGCAGAGGATCGTCGTCTTCTGGTGAGGTGGCGGTGATGGCGGCTTCGGAAGAACGCTTCTGTGCTGGCATTTGCTGGTTTGCTTTCTCTTCTATTTGTATTGGAAAAAAAAAACAAGAAAAGGAAAGAAACAATTCAAAGCGAAAGAACCAGAATGGGATTTTGGAATGGATTGATTGCGGTGAAGACGGGAAGATGAGGAAGGTGAAGGTGGTGAAACAGGAGGAATGTTGCTTGACTTTTCTTCCCTTCCCTTCCCTTCCCTTCCCAGTCCTTTGCTTTTTCTCTTTTTCCTTTATTTTTGTTGTTCAGTGTTTGACGAGGGCGGATGGGTAGAGAAAAGGAAATGAGAGAAAGCTGCTGCTCGCGGCCTTCCACGGCTTGCTATTCATACGTATACATATACGCTGTTTTTGTACGTATGTATGTACTTTATACATATATAGAGTATAATAGTATTATTTTAATTTTCCACCCAAAAAGCCCAATTATTGGTCTTCACTTGCCGAAATTAAATTACAAAAAAAATTCAATGTCCAGCTTAGTTATGTATACATCTATAAATTTAATTTCATGTGTTTTAGATTCATGAAATTAATAAATAAAAGAAATATAATATCTTTAGTAGTATATAAAAATTTGAAACAATTATTTAAGTAAGAAAATTATGTAGACCAACGAAAACCCTTACTTAAAATTCCCGACCTAGGATCTACTAAAAGGTTTCACATTAATAAAGAATTAAATAAATTTAGATATTATTTGTTACATATTAATATATTTTTAATTTAAAAGAGATAATTATTAAGTGAAAGATAATTTTTTTTTATAAATTTAAACTGATTCCATATACGAAATTTGTGATAACAAAATGTTATTGACATTTTTCTTACTGTATTATATTATAATTTAAATTTAAAATCTTAAATGGTTTTTATTACTGGTTTTAATTTAATTTAAATTATATTTCTTTTATGTTCAATTTGACAAGAATCGATTTGTCCATATCAAGCAAAAGTAGAAACCATTCATGATTGCAGGTCACGTTGATTTGGACACGAACCAAATAAGATGATCAATCAGATGGGATAGAGAACAATAAAAAATTTGGGAGACGGTGAACGTTTGGTTAACGAGAAAATCCATGTAGCTTGGTTTTCCCACATTCATAAGGGGAATAAAAAATAGTAACTCAATTAATTTTATTATTAATTAAAATAATTTATATCATTTTATATTAAGTGATGATATTGTAATTTATTGATATATTATAATAAATAATATAAATATAATAATAATGACATAATAACGTGATTACGTTATAATTTTATTTTTTATATCAATATCACATTATTATCTTATGTATATAAAAATGATAAATTTTATTTTAATTAATAATAATTAATTAATTATAAATTATAAAAATATATTTAACAAAAATAAAAAATAAAAACATAATTAAAGAATAAAGAATTTTAAAAAATAATTCAATAACTTTTTATATAAAATCAAAAGATTCAAAAAGAATAAATTGTTACCATCCCTTCATTAAAACGAAATATATGTAAGACAATGTTAGGTAAAGACATTAGGTTAGAATCAATATAAGCCAAACAAATGCCTTTTTTTAATTTCTTGAAAAATAAATATATTAAAATTAAAAAATAAATTTTAATAAAATAGACACCTTATAATCTTTTGATTGTAAATTAAGCTCAGTTATTAAATTTTTTATTTTTATTAAAGTAATTATAAAGTATTTATTACTGCAATACTATTAAAACGATATATTAAAAAATGTACCAAATAATTTTATACTAATACTATTATATGTTTTTGTATTTCCTTCTCTTTTTTTTTTCTATGCAACGTATTTTTTGTTGGTTTGCCTTTTTTTAATAAAAAAATTAATCCCGCAAAAAACAAAAAGCAATCGGCCGTCCACGTAAGAGTATAACGAAGAAAACAGAAAGAACGGGCCCACCAAACAGATCCGACGGCCACGACTTGCGAGATAGAACCGCTCGCGCGTCCATTCCTAGACGGCGCCGTTTTCCTTATCCACCCGCCTCGTAAAGCGTATACTACATTTCTGTTTTCTAGGAAGCTCGACAAGTCAAATATATCCACAAGTAGTTGCTGTTGTGGTGTTTTTTTCCATCTCCCTCTTCAACCAAAAACTCCTAAAATTTTTTATTATATCTCAAGGGATTCATTCGGTTAATCCTTTGCCATTTTTTTTGGTCAAAATGGGTCTTCCTGAAACAGTAGATTTTGTTCGGAATTTCTCTGTTTTGGTCAGAGTACAAGGCCCTGTAAGCCCGATTTGCGTGTGCGACCCTGTTTTTCTTTCTATTTTTGTTATTCTCTTTGAATATTTAGTAAATTTATGTTTTTTTTTTAATTGATGTAGGATCCAAAGGGGCTGAAGATGAGGAAACATGCCTTTCATCAATACCAGTGAGTTAAAATTTGTTTTGAGTTTCGTTATATTTTTGTTTTTTTTTTTTTCAATTTGTTGAGTCTTTTTTCTTTTTCTCTGTTGTTGGGTATTGTAGTTCTGGTAAAACGACACTGTCAGCTTCAGGGATGCTATTACCTGACACCCTTTACAACACTGAGGTGGCTAAGTGTATCTGGGACAGTGATGGTGATCAGAATTTGATGTTAGTTATGACAGTTGCTTCTGTCGTTGAGCCTTTTCTTACAATTCAACATAGAGAAAACCTTTCTCAGGTGGTGTTTCATTATAGTAAATATATGGCCTTTTAATTTTGGTATGATTGCTTACTTTACTGGGTTTTTGTGGTTATTGTGCTCCTTCTTGTTTTGTTGTAGGGTCTACCCGAGTTGATTCCCGGTGCTCAGATTGATATTATGGTTGAGGTATAAGATGTCAGATGGTTGTTGATTAATTTAGAATGATAATTTGTTTAAGTTAATTTTTTGAGTTGAGTTTAATGGGATGGTGTGTTTTGATTTTGTAGGAAAATATGGGAGTGAATTTGGATAAAGGAGCTTCTTGTTGGGTTGCTGCACGATTACTGAAAATGGTGGGCGTTTAAATTGTTAATGTGCGTATTTAGAGTTTAAAAGCTATAAGAGCACTTTAATTCACACTAATATGTGTTGCACTTGATAATTTTGAATGAATATATTTCTGATTGTGACTAACCAACGAATTTTGAAGGTTGATGTTCCTAGATCATCCCGTGCTCTTCAATCCCTTGTTGAAGCTTCTTCAGGCTCACAAGAGCATGGGTGGGAGTTTGGTTGGTCCTTGGCTTCAACTCATCAGCCTTCAGTGGATAGTATTCAGACACAGGCAAGCACATGAACTTTTTTATTGTATTCTTTGGTCATTCTTGCCTCATAGCAGCTTTGTGGAATTTTTATGTGAACTAAATGTTTTTCTCCTTATTATTTTGAGTGGCTATTTTTGGTGTAAAGAAGAAATTCTGGACATTGAACCAAAGCATTTTATTCTTCAGAAGTGAGAATTTCGTTCCTTGTGTTCCTCAGGGATCAGTTGTATGCAAACCAAAACTCTTCTTGAGTGAAATATTTACTTGAATTACACTAGTCAATAAAAAGTTGCTTTGCAATAGATCCTGGATGTTTTTGTGCTCATGTTTGAGTTAGCTTTTTTTCCCCCTTTATTTGCTCCTTGTTGGAGATCCAACAAGATCTGACGTAGAAGCTTTATTTCAGATCGAGTATGATAAAAAAATTTTGATGGAGCGCCAGAGGCTACTGGTGGGGGAATTAAGCAGTCCTAGTCTCATGGCCAGGTCAACAACTAGAATCGCTGTCCTTGGAGTTAACTTGTATTTAAATGTAACATTTCTTTCACTCGTTACTCTTTCCTTTTTGTTAATATACTGTGTGACGGCAACTGATATGGTAGCAAATGATTAATGTTTTGAGACTTTCTGGTTGGCATGTTTATTTTTCTTGATTTAGCCCTTAATGATGTGGATTTTCATGAGATAGGACCTACCAAATATTGGGATATCACCTCTGAATAAAAGGGGAGAATTCCTTCTGGCAATGGGATCTCCGTTTGGCATCCTCTCACCTGTGCACTTCTTTAACAGGTAATGCTTCTTCCCTATGTAAATATCTTTTACATTTTAGTAAGTTTACATTGACAATAACCAACTTGTTTGCCAAATTAGTTTTCATCAGTCAAAAACTCCAAATACAAGATCATTGATTCTTGTAGGATATGTCATGGAACTAATCTGTTTGGGTATTTAACTGTTGCAATCAACCATCAGTAGTTCTCTCTGTCTCTCTCAACATGGTATATCATTTTGCTTTCTTATGGTCTCTTTGGAGTTCTACTGTTTCAATAATGTAATTGCTTGATCCAGCATATCAATGGGATCTGTTGCCAACTGCTATCCACCTAAATCATCTGACAGAGCATTGCTGATGGCTGACATTCGATGTCTTCCTGGTGAGGATATTTCCGTGTTTTGTTACCTATGCATTTTTTATGCCACAGAGTCTTAATTATGATTTGACAATCAACTCTGCTAGGAATGGAAGGTGGTCCTGTTTTTGGTGATCAAAACACATTAGTAGGTATCTTGATTATACCTTTGAGGCAAAAGAGCAGTGATGCTGAGATTCAGGTAACTTACAAGTGTTTCTCATATTCATTTTCTTTAAACTTTCTCATAGTTAATGCATCACAAAAAATTGTAGCCTTGGGTAACAGCTAGTGATTCCGTGGGAAGCCATTGCAAGTGCTTGCAGTGACTTGCTGCTGAAGGAGCCACAAATTGCAGAAAAGGGGATTCATATTAACAAGGGAAACTTAAATGCTGTAGGGAATGGATTATTGTCTAACAGCAATGGTTCAAATGAACTCTGCTGTTACAATCATGATCATCCTAATTCATCGTGCCCTTCACGTTTACCAATTGAGAAGGCAATGGCTTCTATATGTCTTATTACCATTGACGATGGTGTATGGGCATCAGGTGTTGTGCTCAATGATCAAGGCCTAATACTCACAAATGCTCACCTGTTGGAACCATGGCGATTTGGGAAAACAACTGTAGGAACTGGGACGAGAACCGAGGTGCCATTCTTCCCACCTGAAGAATCTGCATCTCCTGAGGGTAAAGGATTTAACAGGTACCAGAAAAGTAGCATGCCACCATTTTCACTGAAGATTGTCAATTCTTCTGTGGTTGATGATCACAAAGGCAACAAGTTGAAGTCACTTTACCATGGACATAGAAGTATACGTGTTAGACTTGGTCATCTGGACCCTTGGATTTGGTGTGAGGCTAAGGTAGTATATATTTGCAGGGGACCTCTGGATGTTGCCCTTCTGCAACTTGATCGTATTCCTGATAAGCTTAGCTCTATTGTGGTGGATTTTGCTCAACCATCTTTAGGATCAAAGGCATATGTTATTGGACATGGACTACTGGCACCAAGATGCGGTAAAAGCGTTGTTTATTGTATCTATTTGTTTGTGGTTGTCTTGATGCGGAATGAGATAATTCTGCTGTGTTTACATGACACTTTAGTTGAGCTTTTTTGTTTTGTCTTGGACTTTTTTATTGTTCATGTGGAACCTTCACACGTGAAGTTTCCAATCTTACCATCATAAGTATCTATGGGTTGGCTCTCCCATTTTGATTCTAATCTCTGTTAGTTATAGAACTTAAAACTGCTCATTTTCCAAAATTAAGTACCCCCTTTTAAGTATGTGTCAGTTTACATGGTCCAGTGACACCATATCTCCTGAGAATTTCTAACTCAATCAGATCAACTGAATTTTTTACTCTGATGCATATAGGAGCATGAAATTTTCTTGATGCTATGATGTTAAAGGACTGAGTACCCTGGGATTTTTTTGTATACTTTCCACTGAATAACCAACTTCTGAACACTTTTCGTTTCTCTTGATTTTTTTTTACTTAAAAATCTGTTATTGCACTGAATTTCGCAGGCTTCGCCCCTTCTGTTTGTTCTGGAGTGGTAGCAAAAGTAGTGAAAGCAGAGATGCCTTTATATTACAAATCTCTTCTACCGGGGGATTCTGAATTTCCAGCAATGCTTGAAACAACTGCTGCTGTTCATCCTGGTGGAAGCGGTGGTGCTGTTGTCAATTCAGATGGTCGTTTGATTGGACTTGTTACAAGGTAAAGCAGACAGTAATTGTGCAAAAATGAGCTATCTTTAGGGGCTAATTCTCTTGTGCAAACTTGTGTTGTTTATTTGTGCATTCCTCATGATGTGTCTCATATTACTCTGATATCATATTGGTTAGTCAGAAATGCTCTTTTGCATATTCTTGTTGCTATTGTTGTTTTTGGGGGAGTAAATGCTTCATATTGCAGAAGAAAGTAACAGCTTTGTTTTATTTTGTGTTTCTGTTTAAGTAAGCCTAGGATATTTTGTTGTTGTTGTGTCTGTTTAATTAAGCTCTTCAGTGCTTGCTAATTAGACAGTTTTTGATGAGTTATATTCTTGATACAGCAACGCCAGGCATGGTGGAGGAACAGTTATACCATACTTGAACTTTAGCATTCCAAGTGCAGTTTTGATGCCTATCTTTCAGTTTGCAAGAGGTTAGTTAGTATAGTAACCGTATACTATGTTGAGTATGAAATAATTTCATTGTTTTCCCTCTATTTTGTTGCTAAAAGTTGTTGTTTTATGAAGCATTATAAGCCAAAAAAAATAAGTCATGACAGAAAACTAGATTTTGATGCAGCAAAGCCTTCATCCTACTTGCAAGTAGTGATTATGTAAATGCTCCTAAGGCTTTCTGCTCTGTTTAGAACGATGTTTATACTTGCTTGTGGTAGTGAGCATCAAAAGGAGATTATTTGGAGTCCTCTTTTCTTGATAAGTTTCCAAATTAGTTTTGTTTTTCTTCATCAGACATGCAAGATTTATCGCCTCTGCAAAATCTTGATCAACCAAATGAACACCTTTCTTCAGTATGGGCATTGATGCCTCCATTATCTCACAAGCCAGGGCTGCCGCCTGAACTTCCACAGTCACTACTAGAGGATAACAACAACGAAGAGGGGAAGGGTTCTCGGTTTGCTAAATTTATAGCAGAACGGAACGAATTGTTGAAGAGGCCAGCTCAATTTGGCAAAGTGGAAAGACTCCCTAATGAGATTCTTCCTAGTAAGTTATGACCTTCGGCATTTTTCTTGAGCTGTGTGAGAAAGAACAGCCGCAGAATAGTTGGAATCAAGTCCCGTGCCCCCATGTTATTATGACTCCAGCTTTGCCTGAACCAACTTCAAGGATCACATAAACAATGGATGTTGGGGGAAGGAGTCCGCGCATTTGGAAACTTAATTTGTAAACTATATCAAAATAAAATGAGTGAAATAATTGCGCCTACAGAGTAGCAGTGTGAATTTTAGCATTGATTTCCTTCTGTATCTTCATTTCCTCCCATAATGTTTCGAGTAACAGCATTCCAGATTGAAAGAATATTGAGCCATGTTTGCCTGATCCAACAATGTAATGCTGGATGTGTGGAAAATCTGTAATTCTGTAATTCTTGTATTTTCTTTCATATTTCAGTTGACGTATTTTCTTTGGGCTAGCGTTGTACTGGTACTTGAGCTTGAACATTATCATTTGCTGGTTAATTTACAGTTGTTGTGAGAGACAGCAAAATCTAATTAACCACTGCTTTGATTTAAGGTTTTCGGCCTCATCATGCCCGTGAAACATAACTAATCTCTTCTGTTGTAAAGGAGAACAAAAATGGAGAGATTGAAGCAGAGATGTTTTAAGTGTTTTATTGGACTTGTGAAGACTCCTTTCTTTGGGTTTTAATTAAACCAGTACAGGATTTGGCAGATTGTCAGCAACCCACTTCCATTAAAATTACAAAAGATTCGTGAAGTATCTCAAAAAAAAGAAAGAAAGCAAGAAAGAAAAGATTCCTGAAGCACTTAAAGTTATATGGCTTATAATTAATTTAATTAAAAATAAAACCATTTATAATCCAAATTAAAAGGAAAGAATTGGTGGTATATTCAACTTTTGAGTACCGACATTGTGGTAGAAAGGCCAACTCTGTCTCTCTCTCTCTCACAGTCACCGACACGACGCGGACTGAACGGGTGACGGCGACCCCAATCTCCCATGTTCCCTCTGCTTTCAAACTGAAAAAGGTTTTAGAGATTTATCAGAACCGATATAGTATAACCCAAAGCACAGGACATGGGAGAGAGTTCCGCACCTTCCGGTTACAAAGAGTATCTCGCGGGCCTGCTCGCTGGTGTTGCAACCGTCATCACCGGTCACCCCTTCGATACTGTCAAGGTATAAATTCTTGCTTATCCCTTTTTGCTAGCTTTTTTGAAGTGGGTCTGGACAAGTTTTGAAGAATTATGCTTGTTAAGTAATGTATACTATATTACAAATGATTTTGCTTCTTTTGTATTGTAAGTAAAGATTTATTTTTGGCAATTTAACTGGGTGATTAGGATATTTAGGAATGTGAGTCGATTGTTGAATTGAAAGATTGGGAAATGATATTGAATTCCTCTTTGAAACATTTCAATGTAGATTAGATTCTTTTAAGCTTTATTTCTTTGCTGTTAATAAATTTCTTTTGTATCTATTGTCCCTTGGTCAGGTGAAGTTGCAGAAACACAATACTGAAGTGCATGGGATTAAATACAGGAATGGTTTGCATTGCACTGCTAGGATACTTGCAACAGAAGGGGTATGCTTCTTGAGCCTTTCTTTTCCTTTTTTCCTTTTCCCTATGCAGAAGCCAAAGAATTTAAAGTTGTCCTTTAGTGACACCACTCTTAGACATCTAAAGCAATACATGTGGTGGAAGACGATCATGTTATTTGTTTATAAAACGTTCAGCTGTCTCAGATTTCAAAATTATAGTATGGAATAGCTCAATTTTGTATGGATTACTATAGTGGATCTTCACCGCTGATGTCCTAAAATCTAAAACTGTTGATATTCACTTATTGGAAAAGTTATTGAATTTATCCAGGGATTTGTGAAGATGAAGGGAATTTGCAAAATTGTTATCAATATAAAAGGGTAAAGAAGA
Organism: Theobroma cacao; assembly: GCF_000208745.1. Taxonomy (NCBI): domain Eukaryota; kingdom Viridiplantae; phylum Streptophyta; class Magnoliopsida; order Malvales; family Malvaceae; genus Theobroma; species Theobroma cacao. The sequence continues at coordinate 23,633,017 of NC_030855.1, forward strand.
GATCAAAGAATCTTGGATGTTTTGCAGTATCCACTGTTGCAAGTTCTAAAACAAAGATTGTGGTCTATTATATAAATTGAGAGAATTTTAGAATGTACAAGGTAGTCTATGGAATATAAAATATATCTTCTGTTCATTTTGTGCAGCAGTCAAATCCTATAATTATTCATAAATCTTAGCATCTCTTATAACTGGTTGCTACCCTCTCCCTTAGTCTTGACATATTTGATTTTTCTGGAGAACTGACAGTTAGCTTTGGCAGGTTAGAGGACTTTATACAGGGGCAACATCATCTTTTGTTGGAGTGGCTTTTGAAAGTTCGCTTCTTTTTGGCATTTATTCACAAACAAAACAGTCACTGCAGGTTCGTTAAAGGAAATTGGAGGTGATCATACCTTATCCGTGAAACTCCTATTGCAGAGACAAGATTGGAACCCAGTTGCTTTAAATAACTTTTATAGGCATGTTTCTAACACATAGTAACTTTCTAATCGTTCTTTTAATTCTTTTTGCTAATGAAGGGAGGAGTTCAGAGTACTGGACCTCAGCCCCAAGTAATAATTCCTTCAGCTGCTTTTGGTGGAGCTATTATAAGTTTTATTCTATGCCCATCAGAGTTGGTGAAGGTAGGGGATTAGTTTTTATGTTGTGCTGTTATTTGCTCTATGATCACTGTTCTTTCCAAAGCATGCTTGTGACATTGGCCTTCTCCAGTGTAGGATGCAAGTTCAAGGCACTGACTCCGTGGTTCCAAAGTCCTGTAGCTACAGTAGTCCTCTAGATTGTGCACTTAAAACCATAAAAGGAGATGGGGTGAGAAATTCTCTACTTCACGACAACTTAATTCAGACATGATTTTAAGCTAATAGAAGGCCTTTCAGGTTACAGGCATCTTTCGTGGGGGCTCTACAACATTGTTAAGAGAATCTCTTGGAAATGCGGTCTTTTTTAGTGTATATGAGTATGTCCGTCATTATCTGCACTTACAGCTTAACACTGGTTCTTTTAACCATAGCAACTTGATTAATATGGGAATTGGAATTTTAAGTGGTGGTCTTGGTGGTGTAGCTGTAAGCCTTCTGATAGCCTTGCATTTCGATTTTTTAGTTTGAGTTTCCATATGGTTTTTTTAAATTTAGTTTTTATCCTCTAATTCTTTTTTCCAGTTCTGGTCAGCTGTTTTACCTTTGGATGTAGCAAAAACCGTTATCCAGACTGCTCCAGATAAAAGCTCTCCAACAAATCCTTTTCAAGTTTTAAATTCGGTAAGATGATCTGATTCCCTCGCTATATTTTATGATATTGAAATTGGCCTTTCCTAGCACCGGAAGATGGGTAGGTTGCAGCATGTGGGGTTCAATAAAAATCAAAATGATATTGAAAGAAAATGAGGGTGCTCTAATTATTTCATTGCCTTTGTAGATTTACCGGCGGGCTGGACTCAGAGGATGCTACGCAGGATTGGGTCCTACGATAGTGAGAGCATTTCCTGCTAATGCAGCGGCAATTGTCACCTGGGAGCTAGCCATGAAGCTTCTCGGAATAAAGAACGACTAAGGAAGCTGATTCATCTAATTACAAGAGGCTTCTAACTTTTCGTTGTTATTTTTTAACATCGGTCTGATCTTTTTCACTCACATCTTGGCATGGCTGATCCTTGAGTCTAATTGATATGATCTCGAAGCTTGGTTTTTGTGGAAGAAAGGGTGCTTTGACTTGTTTATGTAATAATGATAATTGAGCGGCTGAAACAACGGTGATCTTGTTGAGTTATCCCAATTCTTTTCCATGTCGGGTTCTTCGTGCCTTCCTATTAGCAGTGCAGGAAGAATTCCATAGGTTTGTTGTTGTCTGGTTCAGGATGCTCCTTAACCAAGCTTGGTCAAGAAACTAATGGTTAGAACTTAAAATTCCAAGAGTCTGTAGAATAAACATCGGACGTACAAATTTGTGCAAGTCGAATGCTGTATCTTTTATTGATTGGGTACTGCCATGATCTGGTGGCCATTGAATTGCTCTAGGGTGTACATTGTTGCAGTGGAACTGATACCCACCTTCACCTTTTCCCCTTGTTCTCTACCTTCTCTCTATGGGACTGAAGACTGTCAGCTCTGCTGTGCATTGCTACATGAAAAATAAATGTGAATGCATAGGTAGTGTACGATGGTTCCATATTTAATTTTGTTCATTCAGTTTGGTCCGAACTAGATAAAGATTAACCAGTCCAATCTTAGTATTTCCTTCGTTGCAGTTAGAAGGTGTTTACAAGGAGGTAGAAGGAAATGAAAAAGAATTGGAATTTCACAAATTAATTGCTTAATTGCTAGAATGTGAAGATCAAGTGCCGAGTGCGTAATGTTACGAGTTCTGAAGCAACAAAAGTCCATCAAATCCTCATGGAGGAAATTCCCTGTGTGCCAAGGAAGTTTATTCCTTTCTCATTTTTTGGGTACAATTTGAGCAAGCTTGAGTAAGCAATGGATAAATTTAAACCGTAACTCTTGACTTTTCCAGGTAATTACAAACACCAAACCTTAGGCTGAGTCGTTTACTTTATTTCCTTTTCACTCATTACAGCACATGTAGTTCTCTCTCCTCCTGCTTCCCTATGTTTTCATCAGTAGACGCATGTCAACAAAATCATTCGCATGACGACTGTGCCAAACTCTGCCTCATCTGCTACCCTAGACAGCGCACTGATACACAGTACTCTCTGCTAGACCGCTTTGGTCTCTGGTAACAAGCAACAAAAGCTGTAGAATCACACCAACCTTCAATTTCTAAGGAAGGATGGTTACCTGGCACTACGTGCTTTTCATGTAAAAATTAATAAAGACTTTTGATTTTGTCGCGTAATTGCCAGGAAACCAACCCGGTTAACGCAACAAGCGAGTTGCCACATTTATCAGAAACGTTTAAAACCTTGGCACTGAAAAAGCAACTTTAGTAAACACATGAGGAAAGAGACATTGCAACCACGTCTGTCGGCAAGCAAAATGATGAATAACTAAACTTGCTTTAGTCTGACGCCTAAGGCTGAACAAAATGGATCCATTATATATAATGAATCAGAAACTAAAGATTTGACGAGGCTTTTGGAACTTGGACCCATTTTTTCTATCTAGATTTGCTGTCAAACCCTCTCAAATCAGCATAGAGACGTGAACCCTAATGTCATGTTAGAAATGTATGTAATGAAACAAGAAGCACAAAAGAAAACATTAGACCCCCAAAAAGAAGAAAAAAAAAAGAAACAAAGAAGCATTCATAATGGCTATGTAGATAAAGATCGATTAATGTTCATGCAGATATAACAATAGGTAGAGCATGAAACGGTGTATAGCTAAAGGGTAAATTAAGATTGACAGAAGAGAGAGAGCATGCTTAGAAATCATATAGTTACATCTAAATTGAGCATTGGAAAGGGCCTTGTATATATGGGGATAATTGGAAGAGAGTTAAGTTAACTCGACTCTTTTTAAGCTTGCCTCTAGTTAATAGTTTGAGCCTTCTCCATGATATTCAGATGAGCTTTTCCTGCGCCGTTCGTTATGTCCAGCCAAACGCCTTCGACAGCTCCTTTTTGCTTCATCGAACTCCGATAATTCATGAAACCTGCAGAACCATCATCTTAAAGAGATCAAAACCAACTGTCAAAAAGAAATGAAAAAAATACTTCTCCTCTGAACTGTACGATGGATTAAGTTTGCTGACAACTGACAAGTAATCTATTTAGCTTTGATCTCTGAACACCAAGAAAAGGAACAGTTTTCCTTCTTATAAGTTATTTTGAAGTACCATTATGAATTCAAGTACGGGTACTGGCCATGCAGGCATTTACCGAATAACCGTCTGTAATTAACACAAATACATATCCCAGGGCCTTGGAGGGGGTGCCTGCAGTTAATTTTGACAAGTAAAGCCTGCAAAAATCCTGATATAATCTAGTTGGAAGTGTAGGACTATGGTTGTTATAGTGCATGAGGATGAACCAAGGAAATTAATATCATCTTGCTTGGCATTTGAAGGCACATTTGTCAAGGGGTACGGACAACGGAAGGCTCTTGTAATCTTTATCATCAGCTTACTGTGAATCTGTGATCTTGATTTGTGTCTTTCATCAAATTATGAGGATGATCCTCTGAGAAACAAAATGTACCAATCAATATTTAATGGATTCATAGGACTCTGCTAATACTTTTAAAGGGTTGGATCACTGTCAATGGAAATTCACAACCCCCCCGCCCCCTTCCTCTACCCTCTTTCCCATTTAGACTTTAATCTGAAATGTGCTGTTGTCTTAGTGGACTAGATTTGGGTTGATATGTCTATCTGACATGCACTTGAGATAATATTATTAATTTATTATGAAAATAGAAGTAAGATTCTTGATGTATTTCTTATAATTGTTTATCATGTGATTTGTGCGTATAACTTTAAGTTTATAATTTTAAAGTTTCAAAATAAAAAAGTACAAATTAAAATCTAATTTTTTAGATAAAAATGAGTAGCAGTTCATGAATAAAGATAAATATATCACAGAATTAGTTCTACAGTATTAGAATTCAGAAATATAGTTAAGCAATTAGTAGTCCTTGGCATGTGAACCCCATTGATTTGTTCAAGGTTTAATGAAGTTCAAAATTTCTCTTTTCTTTACTTGTAACTAGAACCAAAGAAAGGCTAATTAAGCTACAATATGAACCACAAGGAATGGATTCAGAGAGCAATGGAAGGAAACATAAATGTTGTAAAATATGAAAGGAAAATTAGGGTTTTTGGAATTACAATAACCTGCTACATTGCTGGCAGAAGCGTTGCTGGAGTCCAGAGACTCGAACCACCGGAGCCTTGGCATGGAACTCACAGACCTTATGGCGGCGGTGGTACCTCTTCGCATCGTTCATGTCAGTAGTGCAGTTCTCAACCTGACAAGAAGGCAGTGCTGACCCTCCACCAGTACTGGATCCTCTCTTTCCTTTCTTCTTCTTTTCTTCATCTACAAACCCTAGAGCACCAGCATCTTCGTCCTCCTCCTCTTCCTCATCCTCAGCCATTTCCTTCAGGCTCCTCTTCCCTTCAGCTCTGCTTGTTGCCATTTCGGTTTTGGGAAAACAAAGAGAAGATGGATGAGATGGAGAGGTTTCAGACAACAAAGAAGAAGAATAAAAAAGACCCAGATAAGAAGGTTGAAGAAAAGGAGGAGAATCATGTGTGAGGACCACAAAGTTCCATTTCTGTCCCCGTCAGCATTAGTTCAACAGTGAAAGGTAGGAAGCTAAGGAATAAATTTTGCTCCCCGAAGGCTTAATGATAGCTGTAGAGACCAAAAACAAAAGATAAAAAAAAAAAAAAATTACAAACTCCACTTACAAGCAAAGATCATACGGTACTTAGTACTACCTGTCTGGCTCCATCTCCTTCCTCTTGACTTTTTAATGCAAAAACATACTACTTTGCCAACAAATTCACGTTAACATAATGTCACATGAGCGAAAAACTTCACCCTCGATATTGAACAATATACCTGATGCAAAAAAGAAAGACAGAATTTTCCTCTACATATTCATATATATAGATATAGACATGTTGAAGACTTTTCTTCGTGTAGTATTTTCTGTCTATGACGACTTGCACCATTCATTTTCCACGGCGGCTTCTTTCTGCTCCAATCGCAGAGCTTGGAATTTAGCTGGTTTCCAATCCATTTAACGACAAAAAGTTGCAGCAAAGACAGATTTATCCATGGAATTACTGTGTGTATTTATATATTATAATTAAAATAATCCGTGTTCTTGACTTGTTCTTCCAGTTCTGCATGTCTCTTAAGGATGTAATTTTTGAAGTTTCTCTTTATTAAATTCGACAGTCCTTTCTCCACTGCAAGGGGGTCCGTGTTGCTGGCATCTAAAGTTGTATTATTGGGAGGGTGAAAGGTGAAAGGGGTTAAAAACCCTGGGTATGGTCCAATGCGTTATTAGCTACGGAAACCTATCAAGCTTCGACACGTACTGCACGACCCCTTCCAACTATCATATGTCCTAGACATCTTTACCTATATTCTTCTTCCTTTTTTTTTTTTCTTTTTTTTTTCCCCCTTTTTCCATTGTTTTCCCATTGCATTTTGGTGTAGCCAACGGGTTGGCAGCTAAGTGGGAACCTTGCCCTCGTGCCTCTGTTACAACTTCCATCATCTAAAAATAGGACCACTCGTTCGTACGTTATCGTCTAGGTTGGTCCCCATGTCCAATTGTACGAGGTCAGCTGCTTCTGCATCAAGTTAACGCCAATTCAATTCGAGAAACCATGCGCAGCTGGATTCACATATATTGTTAGCTTCTGTACTGAAAACGACCCCCCGCCCCCCCCAAAGCATTCAATATATATGGTTGGCTACATGTCCTTTAGTTTCAAACTTTGAAGTTTCAAAATTAATTAACCACTTATGCTTTTCTCAGTGGACTCAAGTTCTGATCCTTCTATATGGTTGACTTGAAGGTGTAACAGTTTCCATCAAAGTCAATACTTAATCCTGCCAAATCACCATAAAATCTAGTGTTAATTTCCGCCCTTAATTATATATTACATGAACTCAGAATAAAATGTCGAATGCAGGTAAGTATCCAACACAAATATATATATATATATATATATATATATATATATATAATATTAATTTAAAGAGAGAATACACAGAGAGGGAGAGATCAAAGTAAGTTTTTTCGGGGACAATTTTTTGGTTCGAAACTAAAAGCCTAGCATTGAAAAGAAGCAAAGAAAGAATACTAGGTAGCCTATCAGGTTGTTTGCTTTTTGCACCTTTCAAATCCATTGGAGTTATCAAACCTGGATTCCTAAAGGGACTTGTCAAAGACAAGACTCTATATGTGGATCATTACTTACAGCAAACTAAATTGATAGGTGGTGGAGCAAACATATACTTACTAGCACCATTTCTTGTGAACAATATGATTCATTTTGCTATATCCTTTTTGTCCCGATAAAAGATAAGAAACGAATATTTATCAATTTCCAATCATCTGTTTGAGGAGAATTTTTACGTTGATACATCGAGATATGATAAATTATATTATATCTAATTTTTCATAAAAAATCTGTCACAGTTTACATATTTCGTATCTTTTATATAAAGATGTAATCTACCTTTTAATTTTTTGATATCTTTTCACCTTTTTCTCTTTCCGATGTCTACTTATAGATGTGGAAGCATCCGACTTTATAATTTCTTTCTTATGATGAAAAAAAAAAAATTTTTTTGGTATTTTTGTTATTCTTTCATCTTTTTTCATCATCATTAGGTCAAGTGCCTAATAGTTTGCCTTTATTAAAATCAAACAACTATATGTTTGATAATGATTTGATGAAACAATGAATTTGGTTTTCCTTTCATTGATCAATCGGGACAAAATTAGTTGAACATTATTATGAAAGACAATGACCCATTTTCACTCGTCGAATTACTAAATGATGTCAAATCATCATGTTTATTCGTCGCCATGGGAAACAAAGTCCTTCGTCCTAGTTGAACCAAATGACAAATTATTTACCTTACTGATTAAAGACTAATGGTAAACCTGTAAATTAACTATGGGAAGATTCACACAAACCATTTGAATTAATTATTGAAGAGCAATGGAACTATTTCGTAATTTTCATAAGCTGTGATTTCGGGGCTATGATTGAGCAGAGAGCCCAAAAGTGTTAAGTCCATTAATTTTCTCGGACTTTCCTGGAAATAGGCGACCATTGGCCCAGAGATTTGAACTGTGTTTTCCCCATTTCTCTGCTCAGAGTGATGATGAATGTAGTTAGGGCGAAAAATCTCAGTAACCAAAGAATAAAGCTCTGAGGTTGTGAAGTTGTAAATATTTAATGGAGCTATGGTTTAGGGGACCACGGATGCTCTAGCCGCGGTTCCATCAAAATTCAGTAGGTCAAGGCAGGGTTTGATTAACCCCAACAATTCATGGTTTAATGTAAGGATCACTTTTTTTTTAATTGTTTTTGGCTCCACCTATATAATTTCAGTCACCTAATGCCTAGGATTTGGCATCCCTACTAAAAAAAAAGTTTTAGGTAAAACCATCTTTATCTCGATTCTCAGTATTAGAACAAAAGGTCGTTATTGAATCAAAATCAAGTCATTTTTTATCATGATATAGTATTTTTTTTAGTAAAGATAATACTATTTAATTTGAAATTTTGACCTCAAAATAATGGATGTGATTAGCTAGCTTTAAGTTATATATCCAAGTTGCTATATGTTATTACCAAAAAAAAAAAAATGAACAAGAAAAATATTGGGCCGACTATGGTCCACAAATGTTAGGTGTCTTTTGAAAGTAACATTGGGCTCATCCATGCCTTTGTTCAATCCAATTCCCCAAAGGATGCTATCAACATCTACGGGTTGCCTGCTAGGGCCCTGGTCTAACAACAAAAAGCAAAGGTTGCTTGGGCTGTTTTCTGAATTGTATATCATAGCCATGGCCCATGGAATAGGGATAGTGTACACTCTCTCCTCCATGTAATTAGTCCAAAATAAAGCCTTTGGGGGCAAAATTTTTCAACTTTATGGTCATTTATAGTGACCCAAACCAACCCAATAAATTAAAATAAAACAGTGCACTGAGATTATGAAGGTTTTTATTGACTTTAAATGTCCAGAATCCCTAACCAAATCAAGCTATATTGTCGTATGTCAATCATAGGTATTTGGGGGACCAGGGATCCACTACCACTCTCAAGCAGCTAGCAGAGGTCCCATCAGGATAATAACAGATAACAACGGCTTCCATACTCTCATCCTCAGATCAGTAATCAGTGTCCCTTCTCTTTCATACTCTTTTAACTTTTAACTCTGTTCATAAGTTTAATGTCATAAAACTGGGTGTGTGCATGCATTTGTTAATACACTACATGAAGTAGTTTTTGAGCTTGACTCTTGGATTGAAGTCAAGCTCTTCATACTGCATGTGGACAGAGCTGGTTGCATCGACTTGGATTCAAAAGTGACAAATTAAAGACAATGATGAAATATAGGTTTAGGAAAGCAACAAAAAGAGGTTAACCCTTTTTTTTGTCACTATCAAACTAATCTATTTAACTGTACCAAAGAAAAGGAAATATAATATTAACATAAAGGCAGGATGGTGCTTCTTTATTACTGTTCAGAAATGGTGAAGCTAGAGAAATATGAGAACTTCAATGGTTTTGCAGGCTGTGGTTGCGAGGCTTGCAAAGATTTAAGGCCTTCTTTGTGAAGCCATGGCCCAAAATCAAAGATTTATATACATATATATATGCCTTATTGTAAGGTCAGTCCATGTCTCTGATTCATATTTTTGGCTTAGAGAAGCATACAGAGATGAACAGGCATGGAGCAGAACCTGGTATTCATGCTGGTTTTATAAATCTATGCAAGATAAACAACAGCAAGGCTACAAATGAAGAGAATTTGAGATAACGTAAGCGAATCGAGGTCAGATTTAACATAATTATGAAGCCATGATTTGTATATTTTAAGAGTTTAGAAGTTGCATTAAATTAAGCTGAAAACATGACCTGTTGACAGGTTGGGAGAGAGTGAGACCCCCTCCTTCTCATTTACCCATTACTTTTTCCTAATACTAACTGAAATGAATATATATATATATATATATATATATATATATTTAGAACTAATCTAGCAGCGTGGGAGAATCTCAACATCACTCTCTAATCAATCTCCGGCCCTCCTCTACCAGACAAATTGGCCTATCTCTCAGAAAAAGATAAATTTGTTTAGCACAGTCCCTAATAAAATAAGCTGGAGGCTGTCCCCCCACCACAACATTCCTGAGGCCCCACGGGAGCCCGGCGGCACTATGAAACTTCCAGGAGCAACAGTCCAGAATTATCTTGGCAAGCTACGTCTATAAGAAAAGATTGGAATTTTGTAATGAAGATTCTTTTTTGATAGACCCATGAATGACCAAAAACCCTTCACTGGAATTTTCCATGCTCTTAAGACCCAATTCCCAGGTTTGACTCTTCCCCAGTAATTTCTCTCTCTCCACTTAGGTTAAGTGGCCCATTATTTTAATACCAACATGGGGTATTTTTTATATATAATCTTGGTCTATGTCTGTTATATCAAACATCTATATATATATATATATATATCAACTAATTTGTTGGATGGTACCAACCATTCACCTTAAGATCAAATTTAACGAGGAGGATAAAAAAGTTCCCAAAATAATAATAAATAATAATGATAGGTTGGAGAAATTGTGGAAATTGGATAGGGCGAATTCATCATTACTAGTGCTATTCTATAAAATATAATTGTGCTGTTGAGTACAGTTTCATGAAATCATGATCATTCTGATTTCATGGGTGAGATTCAAAGTCTAAAACAGTAGTTGTCTTTTACAGTCTTCTTTGCTTTGTTTTCCCACTCATTCACCTGGTATAAATTTACACTATTGGGAAATAGTCTCATCATTTCATCAATGTCCAAAACTTACACCTGAAATAAAAATATAGGAGGACTTGATACTCCTAATTGGTAAACATTAAATATGATATAAAATCCCATAACTTTGTGAAAACTATACTTAAATTTCATTAAAAAATTTTCCTTTTTTTTACCAAAAACACTTAAAAGAATTTCATCGAATTTTCGATAAAAACTACTTTCAAATATTTTTGATAAATTTTTGAAGAAATTTTTACAATTGAAAATCGGCCGAAAAAGAATATACTTAACTAAAGTAAAATCATACTATTTAACTAAAAAAATGAGTGATTGGGTGTATAACATCTTAAAATTTCAAAAAAATTTATACCCAAATATTATACTTTTACTTTTTGCTATTTGAAGCACATAGAACAAATAACAATAAAACTAAGCCTAAATCATTTAGCACTTTGCTTGAAAAGAACAAAAAAAAAATCACTAACCAGCACTTTTTATAATGATTTTGGCTTTGCTTATGAATTGTTCTCAATAAATTACATCATGGGTTGATTTAGTAGAAAAGAAGTCAAAACTCTTTCCAAATGGGGCAAATCGTGAGATATTGGAACATCTGCTCATAGTTATCTGCATGGCTAAATTGCTTGGTGCACACATTTTTATTCCATTATAATCATCATCTTTATTAGTTGAGTGTGATTAGTGGACTTGTCCATGAATTTCCCCTTTGATTAAATTAGCACCCTCTTTCTCAATGTAAGTGCCTAATCAACAGTGATTAGGTCATTTCAGAGTCCCATAGGCTCAGCCTAGTTGGACCATCATGAACCATGGCATGTGCTGGGTTTGGTTCCCACATGAACTGAATATCAAGGCGTTGTTTGAACAGTCATCACCGTCCACAGAAACATTACAATTTTACAATGCAAGTACAGGGAGGTACATGCATGATGTATAAGTCATCAAATGGAATATATGGCCTTGGAAAGAATCCATTCACATTCTCCCTTCCGGCATCATAATCCTTACATATACTACTTTCTGTAGTAACAACACAAATGCTGGGGGCACCCCAAAGAGTTTTCACAAAACCTAGCTCCCGGTCATGTAAGAGGTCGAATTTACCCTTGCCAATGGAATGATTCGTGTTTATTGTGAGGGCAAAATGGGTAGTTTAGATACCAGGGTAAGTGGTGTGCCCCAAACAAGTGCATAATCGTAATGATAAAAATAACCTAAATAGAGAGTGAGATCTTTGTCTGCACATTGTTTGGGGTGCATCGTGGTCAGCCTTTGATGGGTACAGTTGGCTTGGATTTGATGCTTTGGTCCCCCAAACCCTCTCTCTCTCTCACTCAAATGGCTCAAACACAGACTCCCCTTTAACGTGCGCGTCGGGTTTCTTTCATGTTTGCCAATTTGGAATCTCTTGTCCAGATGTGGTGGGGTAGTCAGCGACTGAAAGTGTGGGTGGTGGTGGTGGTGGTGGGTTGTAGGACCCCCAATCCCAATTTTCCTTTTTAATTTTTTTTTATCCCCTCCGCCCCCCACCGCCATAAATTGACCAAAAACACCCCTCTCTTTACGGCCATACGCCCCCACGTTATAAATGCCACATTAATTTTCTACAAAAACAAAAAAAAATTCTGATTAAGGCAACCCACTAACCATCTTCATCATCAAAGACAAATAAACAGCATTTCCCTTTCAAAATAATGTAAATAAGAAACGGTCCGTCAGAGATGGATGGTGATGGTGGTGCTCTGTTTAGGATAAGCAGTGGGTGGGTTAAATTGGGGATGTGTCACATCTTGCCTCGTCGTCCCCCCCCCCCCCCCCCATGTTTTCTGTAAGTTGACAATACGTTAAATTTTGTATTACTAAACTTACATGGAAGTTTTCAACATATGAAAAGAGTTCCATTAACTCTGCTTAAGGTTGTCTTCATTGATATTTTTGTCTTTGCCTTTTTCTATTTCCTCTGTTTTTTTCTCATCCAGGCCACAAAAATAGATACTTACCTTATCTAACTGATTTACTATTTCAATCATCCTTACCTAACTAATTATAATTTGATAGATTGATTATCACATCCAAATTAATAAAAGTGCATGTTTGGATGTAATTAATTATTTCTATACATAGTAATGATATGCGTATCGAGTACGGGTTAAAATAATCACATTCGAGTGTCAAGTATCAAAAAAAAAAAATTTGAGACAAGTAGGAAATTTGCTATTGGTACTCACCATAAACCCGAATATAAAATACTTTTAATATATATATATATGTGTATATAAGAAAATTTTCCAAATTGATTAACTTCTTGTCAACTAAGAAAATGTAAATGAAAGAACGACCATCATTCTTATACCAATGATTTTTATGTTTGCTAGGTAATGTTATATTATTGTTGGTTTAATGGATAATTAACGGAATATTTTAATAACTAGAGATCATTCATCCGATTCTCCCCAATGATTCCTATGTTTAAATCCTTGGTGTTCTCCTATATGCAACTTGGTACTAGTAAAGAATGATAATGGCAGAAAAGGGGTTAAAGACTATATAAAAAAAATGCAAAAGAAAGTATAAGCAGATGGGTTCTTTTCCAACACTAACATGGGTGAAGCCAGATTAAGATTTAAGAGATCCCTCCTCGACCCTAACACGCCATTGTACTATAAAATCAACCGCCAAATAACAGACGGTACTTTCAGCCATAATTAAGATGAAAATTAATTAATTAACCCCGAAAGAGAAAAAGTTCTTGTGAATGGCAAAAATGGCAGTAAATATTACTATATTTTACCATAGATCAAAGTTGTTTTTTTTTTAAAGAAAAGAGAGACTGCGCAAGAATAATGATGGGGTGTTAGGGAGAGGAGAAGATCCCTTGAAAGACTACAAAATCCATGTTTTTTTCCCTAAGCTATATACTTTGCTTTATACTTATAAGCTGAGCTGCCCACCACATGGCCCTGCAACTCTTGTTTACTCTGATACAATTCAATCTCTCTCTCTCTTTCGTTCTGACACCATTAACGGTTTCTTTCCTTTCCTTTCTTTCTTTCCTTCTCTCAAAACCCAAAGAAAGAAGAAAGGAAGCTATGGTATGGAACACAGGCAAGGAGCCCTTGAGAATAAAGTGTGGTCTGGTCTTTTTTTTGTATGATTGGAGTCTGGGGTAACAACATAAGCTAGACTTCCACATGGAGCCCCTCTTTGTCGTTTTCTCATGGAAGTTTCAAATTCTCTAACAATTTGCTTTTTAATTTTCATTTACTGTATAATAGGGACAGCTCTTTGGTATCATTAGGAGCCATATATGTTACACACAAAAAGGGAAAAAATTACCCCCCCCCCCCATTCATGGTATTTGATCATATTAATTAAAATGTAATGATAGTAAAAAAAAATTGGGTTTTTAGTTTGTTTGTCATACATTGATTTCAATTTTGAAATATGTACAAATTTTGTTCCAACTTTAAGACAACCTAATTGGCATCATCAACAATGACCACATTGTGCATATAATGATGTCCCATCAGAGAGCAAAGGCAGCATTGATTTGCGCCATTGGATCAGGATACAGATTTCTTGTTGATCTAATGGCACCGTACAACATATTAATATTTCTCTTTCCTATGGTTTTAAAAACTTTAATAACCTATACAATAATGTATAATAGTGTATATTATATGCAAAAATATGACTACTATAATGATGAAAATATAAAGTAAAGAAGTGGGATTTGCTGAATGAGTATTGCATTGGGGAATGGTCTCTAGGGATTCCCTCTCTCTTTCTCTTTATCTATCTATGTAAACAAAGGAATGTTACGTATAGTGAAGTGGGGAATGTGGAGTCTCATGCTATGTTCTTTCTTTTTTTCTTGAACTTCTCAAGATTCATCTCTTGTGCTGCTTTACCTCTCTGTCTTCTTCTTGGATTTTGAATATTTTTCCTCCTCTCCATACATATTCTTTTTCAAGCTTTTTAATTAATATAATTACTGCTACAGTGTTTGTAGTAGTAGAAGTAGCATAAGATTATCTTACTCAATTTCAATTATAGACCAGACCCATCACGTGAAAATTTGCATTAACAAATCAAAGATAAAAAAAGGGTTTTAATTGGTACTTTATATTCTTGTAATGCTAATCACATATACTGGGTTCTGTCATAGTAATATTTCACCCCATCAACAAAGACTCACGTCGCCACCTGTTCTTTGTCTGTTTACTCTTTGTTTCAACGATTCCTTTGAGAGAAGAAATGTTGAGCAACTGTGAGAAGATGGTTGTCATCTCTTCAACTACTAACGAATGGCCACAGGTTTTTCACTCACTCTCTCTCTCTAAATCAATTATTAGACAAAACATGACCCCATTTTTTGTTGCTTTGCTTTTGGAAGAGAATATCTCTGTTGTGTTGTTATTTTACCCTAAGAACACCTCATTCAACTCTTTCTTTCTTTTTCGTTTTCTTCCCCTTTTTTTTGCCCTCTCCTGGTTGCAGAATCATATAGATGAGAAAGACTTGATGGCGTCAACAGCTAGGCTTATGGAGAAACCAAGCCAAGAACAGCAACCACAACAGCTTCAACAACAACAACAGCAGCAGCAGCAACAACAAGCCCTTAAGTGTCCTCGCTGTGATTCATCAAACACCAAGTTCTGCTACTACAACAACTACAGTTTATCGCAGCCAAGACACTTTTGCAAGGCTTGTAAGCGCTACTGGACTAGAGGTGGCACTCTAAGGAATGTTCCCGTGGGTGGTGGATGTAGGAAGAACAAGCGTGTGAAGAGGCCTGCTTCAGCCATTGATTCAGCTTCCCCAACTTCTGGTGCCAATCCTAACCCTCCATCTCAACCTCAAATCGATGTGTCTTCAACCTCAAGTCATCATATCAACCCTTTGTTTTATGGGTTAGCCAATAACCCTTCTGATATGAATCTTCCATTTCCGCGTTTCAATTCAAGAGTTTCAGGTGTCGAAACTGTCACAGGCTATGATCTCCAGCCTCAGTTGAATGCTCTTGGATTAGGGTTTTCTTCTGGGATTGTGTCTAGTGATACTGGTGATAGTGATTATCGAAATGGTTTTAACGTTAACCCGACAAAGCAAATCCAGGATGTAGTCACTTCAAATCCACTCCTTTCAAGCTATTCCAATGTCTTTGGATCCTCTTCTTCTAGCACCACCACCACACCAACCATTGCTTCTTTATTAGCTTCTACTCTTCACCAACACAAATTCATGAATGGTGGTGTTAAAAATACTCAAGCGCCTAACCCTTTCCAAGCCTTAGCACCTTTCCAAGATCTTCAAATGACAGGTAATAGTGAAAATGGGCTAACAATGAAAGATGTCAAAGTTGAAGAAGGGCAAAACAGAATGGAATGGAATTTACCATGCCAGAATCAGCTCGAGCAAATTGGTTTATCTGATCCCGCAGTTTATTGGAATACAACGAGTGTCGCTGGTGCTTGGCATGATCCAACAAACATTGGGTCCTCAGTCACTTCTCTGATCTAGCAAAAACTAGACTTCTTATTCTTCAATTGTCTCCCTCTTTCTTGGGTCTTTTTTTTTCCTAGCTACTTAGTTTCGGTGGTTGCTACTGTCGGTAGCGGATTCTATAGTCATAGTGGGGTGGGATTCAAAACAAACCAAAAAAAAAAAAAAAGAATCTCTAATAAATCAAAGTTGAGTATTGAAGCATGGATGGGAGAAGCTTGGATCGGAGCGATCATGTCAGCTGCAAGAATTCAGCCTATAGTTTTATCATCAAGGTTGAAAAATCACTAATTTGCGCTGAGAGGAACCTCGGATCCTCTTCATCTCATCGCTGAAGGTATCATCTTCTTCATCAACGTCTGCGGCTGTGTTGAAGAGAGAGGCTTAGCTCCTTTTGCTGCAACTTTTTAGTCCAGTAAGTTTGGCTTCTATTTCGTATGTATATATTGCATGACATGTTCTTTTTCCCTAATGTATTGTTATTATTAGGTTGGGTTTTTGGGTATATGTTTCAGTCCTCAGCAACAGTGATCAGATGAGGAACTAATTATTTTTTTTCCATTTTTTTTCCATTTGTTTTTCATTTTGTGGCTTTGGGGGTGGGTATAATTAATGGTATACCAGAGAGGGAGATTTGTACCAGCAATGTGCGCACTTATTTTACCGTGGTTGGCTTTTTTTTTGGTTACAACTATGTTTCTGAATTCTTCTTCTTGGTGTGACTGGTAAGGAGCTTTAATGCCTTTTGAAACCACGAAAACTTACATGACATCTTTAAACCTTAAAGCTGCTGAGCTAATACTGATACATATCCACAGAGAATAATATATACTAATACTTATATACGATATACAGGAATCATAAGTTGTATTATATGTAATGCAATGTATATGTATCAATGTCAGTCTTTTTTTTTGTAAAGTTAGACAATTAACGTATGACCAGATTCGTCAAGCCAAACTGGGAATAGATTGGCTATTTTTGTAGTTTAAGGGATTGGATTTTAGTACCCTGGCTTTAGTGCATGCTGTTCATTCCCTGGTTTAGGAGTACATTCGAGAAAGACTGAAAGAGAGAGCTACACCAATTGTTAAACAGTAGAGTTTTGCCATGGTTTTATCCCAGCAAGAGATGCATGAGGGCAAAGGGAGACTTCAGGTCCACGCTTGGATTTTAGCAGCTTGGCTGCATCCAGTGAAAACACCAATTCCCTTATCACTTTCTCTCTCTCTCGGTGTTTGTGTATTGTTTGACTGCATGTGTTTTGTGTCTGTGAAATCACCTGTGCTACGAAGAGAAAGGGAAAGATCAGGGAGTGTCCGGGCACCTACATGTTTCAGGAATTAATTAATACTAATAATGTAATTAAATGTTAGATTTAATTAGTACTCTTGCCATGCATTAACCCATTTTAGCTTTCTTGCATTTCCTGCCAACTCTTTTAGGTGAACAAGCATAAACTTTTCTAGATGAAATAAAAAAAAAATCTACATCCAATGTATGATACTTTATCATATTCACAATTAATTGATGCATTAATGTTAAAATATTTCTTAAAATAGCACTTAAACAAATGCCTTCAAAACACAAGTCAGTGTGCATTTGCTCAATGAAAAATCCAAGATTGGGATGTGAAAGCTAGTTAACATAGTAGAAGTACATAGACCAATCTTGAATTATTTTGTAGAGAATCGAGATATTGCATATCTAATTAGTTTTTATGTCTTGGATTCCAAACCTTGTACTTTGGTGGGGGATGGTACATTAAAAAGCTGCTAAAATCTCTACTAGTATAAGATTCTCAGCATCTTTTCATACTCCTACCAAAATCCTGATTAGCATGACAAAAGAAATTAATGAAACTAATGATAGTTGACCTAATTACACTTTCATTATTAGTATGATTTTTCAAGGTTGTCATGAAATTATGAAAAGCATAATTAGAAGTCCGTTATTCTAAATTATTTGCATGCTTCAGATGATCAGCTTAAGGTTTTTTCTGATCACAAAGGCTTGCCTTTTGTAACTATCTAATTAGACCATAGCTAAATCCTCAAGAAAAAAGTTCAATCACTCCCAAAGAGATAGAGTAAGAATCCTCTCGCAGCTTATGTAAAAGTGGTAGATGCATGGAGACCTACAACTACCCAAGAAACTAAGTTTGTGAATATTTGTTGCTGACAAACACTTGATGCTGATATATACCCCAATACCCAATACCCTTGCCACACACACGAACACATATATTGACAATAAAGAACTTAAAAGAAAAATGACATTAATGTTCTGGGAACTAAGCCTAAGTTAAGTTGCTTTCAAGTCTTGTGTAGTATTAGATACAGATTGTGAAAGGAAAATCTTTCTTCTCTATGGTATATATGATCTTTTATCCTGGATCAATTTAGTTTCGAGCTAGAGTATTTAATTCTGCTCTTGAACTGACCATTGTCCTTCTTTTTCTTCTTTTCCTTCTTGCCAATTCCTATACAAGAATCATGTTCAAGAGCTCAGTTTCTTTTACTTGAGAAACTATGAATTCTTCTGCTTTTCCGACTGTGGCCTGTTTTAGCTTCAAATTGCTCTGAGTTATTATATCCATGTATTAATAAGAGGGTGTATACGGCACAAAGGCAATTGATTGTTTATCGTTTTGCAACTTTAATCCAATATTTGTATGTGCACTTTAGGTAGAAATTTGGTCTTTTACCATATATTTCGTTCGATAATCAGTAATGATGGATCACATATGCTATTTAATTCGGTACATTCAGTTTTGGATTATACAAAAGGAGATAGTCTCCTCTCAATCCCTCCATCTCAGATTGGAGTTCCAAGTCGTAACTGTTGGATTCTCTCGAGTAGAAACAGACTTGGGTACAAATTCAAAGTCCTATATATAAATCTTATTATTCTATTCATGTATTAGGAATATTTGTGCCAAATTTGACACTAAATTCGTAACCAGTACCATGGCAGAATTATAGTTTGCCAAAAATGAAAAAGGAAACTTTCAAATATTTCGTATTTCTTTGGGTTCAATGACCTCCAGCACCATGCAGTCGAAGCCTCATACATACTTCTTGTTGGTTGTTGCTACTAGTGGTAACCCTAAACTTATATTCATGCAGCTGGTGGAATTGAAGGGAGCTCTCGATAACGGCTTAACTATGTACTACACCCTTCATCGCCATTTTTTTTTTAAATTTTTTGGAGATATATATTTCAAAATAAAACATTTTTTTCCATTTTTATATGCTTATTGCTCTTGTTTTTATATATTACAAAATTAATTTTCATTTCTTTTGCATTGTCATCGTAAAAAAAATTGAACATTTATAAAATTTTAATTTTAATATAATATATATTAATATCGAAATTTTTATCATAAGTCAAATAAAAACAAACATTTATTGACGTAAGAATAATTCATAAATATATATTGTTATTATAGACATCCCTATGTGTCACATTTACATAACAAGGTAAAGTTTAAGCAAGAATGTTCGTTATACAATGATATATTGGACTATGATACAAATATGATTTTTAGATGTGTTTATGTCGATAAAATTTTGGTGAGTTTTCATCTACATGGTCTCGTATCACCTCAACCTATGATTTTTAACAAATAAAGATTTAATTCCTTACAAAAAGTGAAATTTGTTCAAATAAACCAGTAAAAAAATAAAATTTGGGGCTGCCACCCAAATTACTTCTCGGATATTAGAAAGTAAAACAAATGCGTCTGAATCAAGTTAAAAATTGGAAGTACTCGATGTCCCCATTTGATGTAACCCCAAAATAGGCCTAAAAAATTTGATGCACTCTCCAAATTAGGACGCTGTGTCGTGTATTGAAAAGCCTAAGAACAACCCACAATCATTTTTATGTGACCTTTCATCTTAGGCTCCTCATGGTTGTAGAGTCTAGTCTAGGAAAGAAAAATGGCACGGCTGCCGCTGGCCGGCTGGGCCTCCCACCTTGTCCCATTGCTTTCATCGATAGCTTGTAGGTTACGTGAGGCGTATTGGGTGTCCGGGGATTGTCTGGGGGGACCAGAGCTTAATTTAATTTTTCACTTTTAGATTTACCATTTCAGAGCCTCCCCAACTGACAAAACCCTGGTCTAGTATCCATGAGAAAAACAGCTGGCTGTTCGTGGTTGGGCTTATGTCTACATTAATTTCATGTTACGTACTTCGTCTGATCTTGAGTTGTAACTAATTATTTCAAGCGCAACAAGCAGGGGTGAAATAATGAAGGGAAAAACACAGAGTTCCCTACAGGATTTTAACTCTTTTTATTGTATTGCGTTGAGGTGATCATTAATCTAGGCTTCCTGTGATGTTCCTTTTCTAGGAATTGTGAGTTGTAGCACAGGCTGTGCCAGGCACGAAACTTAGGTTTATTCTTGAAGAATAATGCAACCGTGGGCTTGGTGCCGGCCCCAATCTTGAATCAGCCATCCACCCCGGTTCTCAGTTGGGTTTCAAGTCCATAACCAGCAATCTTCTTTCCCCTGTTGAAATGGTGTATATGTATACATCCAGCCATATCTTTGAAACTTTAAACAAGAAGATTTTCATCTTTTTTGACCACTGAACGCTTTGTCTCAGGCTCTCAGCTCTCAAAAGCTTTGATTTCCTTAATCATCTTTTTATTAGTTGGCAACAAATTTCTTTTGTGTTGCTATCACACACACTTCACCATCTG